>NC_084466.1:98058971-98364150 GCF_027409185.1 Cynocephalus volans
TGTGTGTGTGTGTGTGTGTGTGTGTGTGTGTGTGTGTGTGTGTGTGTGTGTGTGTGTGTGTGTGTGTGTGTGTGTGTGTGTGTGTGTAGAAGTGGGGTGTGTGGGGTGTGTGTGTGTGTGTGTGTGTGTGTAGAAGTGGGGTGAACCAGCAGGAAAATGTGGGGCAGCAGGGGTCACTATGCCCAGCAGCCCCAGCTGTCCTGGGCTGTCAGGCAGGAATTCCAGACCAGCCTGTGGCAGGGGCTCCTAGCAAGGGCCAGCAGGCACCCAGCTGTGAGGATAGTGGCCGGGCCAGGCTTAAGGACCAGGGATCAGCCAAGGGCCTGGGACTCTTTAATCTCCAACGATGCTCCCTGAATGTTAGTTCTGGATGTGGTGCCATGGAGAGCCTGGTTCAGCCAGACCCTGTGGTCAGAACTACTCTCCTGCAGCAACCCCAGCTCCTGCCAAGAAGCTGGGGGCAGTTGCTATGAAGGGCTGAGGCCTGGCATCAGACCCTGGCCATGGGCCTTCAGATCTACCTCTCATTTCATCCATGCTGCCAGGCCTCTGAGCCAATGCCCATGGGCATTCTGTTGAGTCACTAGAAGGCAAGGTGGAGGAGTGACCAATGGGCTTGGGGAGGCAAATAGGAAACAAACATTTTAAAGGGGACTGGACCAGCTGTGCCCTGCAAGAGCCACATTGAAAATAAGTACAAAGTTTACCAGCCCAGCAAGTATCTCCAGTCTGCTTTCTCCACACAAAGGGGCAAAGGACACTCAACTGAAAAACTTGGTTAATTCTTTGTGGATCCACTGGGTTTAGTGAATAAACTCTTTCCTACTTAGGGGCTCTGACCACTGAAAATATGGCTCTGCCTTCCACCATGCCTGGTACATAGTAAGTGCTCAAAGAAAGCAAGCAGGAGAAAATGAAGGGAGAGAAGCAGGCAAGCAGAAGGGAGAGGCTGTAAGCAAAGGCACGAGAATCTACTAATTCATTGCTCACTCCTCCACAGCAGCAAGTCCACACACAGTAGGGACCAAATTGCAGCTACCTCTTGGGTAAGACCTGATTGCGAGTTCCTCATTCATCCATTCTGCAGAGATTTATTGAGCACCTTCTGTGTGCCAGGCACTGTGCTGGGGACGAGGGACACCCAAGTGAGCAAAGTCAGACCCAGCCTCCTTAGTCATCTAACGTCACAAGGGCTCTCGCACTACCTCGTTGTTCCAACTCGTCCTGCCTCCACCCACTTACCCCGCCTCCCCATCCCCAGGGCCTGGCTCAGTGACAAGAAAAGGGAAAGGGTGCAAGTCGGCCCCAAAGGACAGACCCCATCCCATCCCACCTCAGGCCACTGTTCCTTCAGTCTGACTCTCACTCTGCCCTGCTGTGACACAGAATGACCAAAGGTGGGGTGGGGGAGGGGGCCAGGAACAACTTTCCTGGAACTTCTGACTCAACTTCTTGTAAGCTCTCCATCCTGCATGGGTGCCTGGGCTCTAGGCTGGGCAGGCAGGCGCCTCTGATCGCATTATAGGGCTGCTTTCTTTCAGCTCTGTCTCCTGACGCCAGTAATGCCTCCAGATGCTGCTCCGGGCTTCTGGGAGTTGCAGGCTCCTGGGTGATTTCAGCAGAAGACATTCCTCCCAGATCTTGGGGATGCTTCCTGGGTCAGCACAGACTCAGGTGGGCACCAGAGACTGAATAGGAAAGCCAGCCTCTCCCCTCTTCCTGCCCCTCTCCCTGGCTCTCTGGTCAACCTGGAAGCTGCCACTTGGGGACTCTCTGTTCCCCTGTTCTTCTGCCCAGAGAAGTACAGGGAGAGAAGCAGGGCCCAGCCCCAGGTAGAGGTCAGCCAGATCACCCAAACTCTGCTCATCCTTCAAAGGCCAGTCAAGCACCATCCTTCCCTCCTCCAGGAAGACTTCTCTGACCACCAGGCCCACAAGAGCCTCCTCTCAACAGAAAAAGCATTTCCCATGGTACCATACAGTATGCGGTGCTAATAATGACGGTGATGATCATGATAACAGAGAATGTTACTGAGCACTTTTATCCCCCAAACAATCGGATGAGATTGACGCTATTACTACTCCCATTTTACAAATGTAGAAACTAAAACTCAGAGAGGGGTAGGCAACTTGCTCTAGGACACACAGCCAGATGGTGACACAGCCAGGATTTAAACCCAAGTAGCCTGCATGCATCGCCTGCCCTCTGAACACCGCACCAGACCCCTCCCAGTACACACACATCTTGGCTCGTCCTTGAATGGGTTCCCGTCTGTTGCATCACCATATACACCTTTTATACCCCAGCATCACAGGCCTGGCACATGGCTCCCACTTCAAGAAGCAACACAAAGCCCACCAACTCTTCAAGATCAGGTCCATGCTTTTCCCACCTCCGACTCCAGAGCCCAGCACTTGCTCAGATTGAATGAAGGTGCATGTGCACCAAGTTTCAGGGCTGCGCGAGTGTTCTAATACCCGGTATGGGGACAGGATTCCTCACCCCCCACCGCCAAGATCAGCCTCCTCCCACCCCTGAGAAATACAACAGTGAATAGGACAGACTGTTCCTATCGCACACTTTGTAGAGCGCTCCTGATCCTTGGTGGGGGTGGCAGGGGTGGGGGACCAAGTGCCTCTTCTCTCACATGTCCAGGCTGCCTCTTCCAGTGGGTTCCTACTCTGCCTCATGGGCCCTGCATAGCATCTGGGGCTTCTGGTCTCTGAGGCAGGAGATACTTATGGAGCAGGAAAAAGGGACCAAGGTCCTGGAGGGTGATTTGTGGTTAGAGAGAGAGAGAGAGAGAGAGAGACTGAGACCCAGGGCTGCATAATGTGCACAAGGGCATTCCAGTCGATATATTGACTTTCTGGAGGGGCCTCTGTAAACACAAGTGGTTCTGGGCCTCAGTTACCTCTCTCTCTTGCTGGCTGCTGGGGACTCTTCATATGGAACCAGCCAAAAACCCCCACAGCTCTTAAGGATCATCTTTCCACCTCTCCCCCACTCTAAACTTACAGACAGGGGGAGACACCAACCAACCAGGATCCAGAGAGGGAAAGGCTCTTGTCCAAGGTCACACAGCAGAGGAAGGGCAAGAACCAGAGTCTCCTAACTCCTAGGCCAGGAAGGGCTGAGTCTCCCTGCTTTCCCTTCTTTGGAGGAAGATGACTGTGCGTGCAGGGCTCTCTCCGGAGCAGGCTGCACACTGACAGTCCCTGAGTGCTCACTGTGTGCCGGGCTCTGTGCTGAGGACCTTATTGTACATCAGCTCATGTGATCCTCAGGGCAACCCTATGAGGATCATATTACTATTGGCCCCATTTTACACATAAGGAAAAGAGGCACAGCACAGTTAGGTGAACTGCCCAAGGCCACCAAGTTAGCAAGTGGCAACGCTGGCAGGTTATGTTCATCTCAGAATTCCAGTTGGCCGTGCACCTTTCTGTACCCTTCTGCGCCTGCAGCTACTGCCCTAGGGAGGGGCCTCTTTGTGGAGGGGGTGGTAGGAGTTGGGGCTGGGGTTCACAGAGGTGGTGATGACAAGTGAGCCTTCCCCTCTGCCTGGCTCACAGAAGTGGCTGGGGTGAGCAGTCCATCCTTCCCTTCTCCCATTTTGCGTCCTCTGGTGGGGCCAGGGGAGGAGGCAGAGACACCTGCCCATGCTCTCACCCCCACCATGATCCCTACTAGTGTTTGAAAAATATTTTCTAGGCTCATTTCATTTTCAAGAGCCACAGAGACAGATCAAAGAATAAGAAACCTTTTTGTCTCAAGCCCCTGCTCCAGGTCCTAGCCCAAGGAGGCAGAGGCAGCTGAGAGGGCAGGTCCCCCAGGCACACCCATTCAGTTGAACCTGGGATGGCAGGACCAGAAAGGGACCAGGGGTTGGTTCCCAAGGATTGGTGCCCACCCCAGGAAGGTGACCAGAGCAGATGCCGACAGCTAGCTAGCCCCCATCCCATCCCTCTTCAAGAAATGCTCTTAGACCTGGAAAGGAAAGAGACAAGGTCTGGGCCTAATCACTCCCTCTAGGAAGCCCCAAGGCTTAGAACCTATACTCTTTGCCACGCTCTTCCCTGCATACTGCCCTTCTGTTGCCCTCATGTGGCACCCAAGACTCTCTGAATGTCATTGAACACTTCTGGAGTGGACATCAGCATCCCCCACAGAACAGTGACCTCCTTGAAGGCTGGAGCCCGGCTTCTCGGGGGCTCTGACCCGGGTCCTAGTCCTGCCTAAGTGGGCATCCTCCTCCTTGGTGGGGTTCTTACAAGGACAAAGTGAGGTATCACATATCAAAGGGTTTTGAAAAATACGAAGCCACATGCACAGTGGTGGGGCTGTGTTTTCCTGTGGGTCTCCCCGCTCTAGAAAGCATGTCTTATCCAGAGTTAAACGATGGCAGTCCTTAGAATGGGCAGAACTGGGTAAGCAGGGGAGCCCTTCTGTGACCAAGGAAGTGGTAAGGACAGTGCAGTCCAGCACATGTGTGTGTTTGTGTGTGTGTCATTTGCTTCCACTGAGAGTGCCAGGCCCCAGCCACACCTGCCTGAGATGCTGCTCTCCATTAGAGTTGCCACTCACTCAAGCTCTGTTGTCCCCTCCTCCAGCAAGTTCCAGAGGACACCTCACTCCCACAGAAGTGTGAGCCTCACCCAGGTCACAGAGCAGTTCTGCAAGCCACGGCCCCTGCCACTGCTCTGGGTAAGCTGGGAACTGACTGCAGGAGACCCCAGATCTGGGACCCCTGTCCTCCTGGGGCAGTAGCCCAACCTCCTGGCCTGTCTCAGGACCTACCTAGGGCCAACCTGTGTCCCTCCAGAGCACCAGGCCCCACCTTCAGGCGGGCCTGTCGCATCTGTCCTCAGCAGGGGAAGCTGTCTTCCGCTTTTTGACAGCCAAACGTGGCACTCGGGCCAAACTCTGCTCACAGCCCTGACGCAAGGCAAAATGAGGTCTCCTTAGCGCTCAAGGGCAGATGGCCAGGGTCCCATCTTGAAGAGGAATCCCCAACAAAATACAATGGATGGAGCTTCTCATGCCTGGTGGTGACTCACTGCCCCCACATCACACATACCTATTTATATACAAACACACCACAACCGCGCCCATATGACACTGCACACACCCCCAAACACACAGCCGTGTACATAACACATCCCCATACACAAAAGGCACAACCCTCCAACACATCCATCCATCTCCCTGCACACTTCACCTCCACACACACCCAACACCCCAACGCAACACTAGCCTCCCCTCCCACTGCACACTCGGGAGGTGAGAAGGAGGGAGGCTGGCGCGGTGGCGGCGTTAGAGCTCCCGGGGCTCCAGCAGCCCGATTTAGCTCAGCCGGGGAGGGAGGGGGCCGAGGGGGCGCAAGAGAGGGCGGCGAGCGACGGCGCTGCCGGGCGAGGTGCGGAGACGCTCATCGGGCCGCCGTGTCGGGAAGGGTAAGCTGGGGCGCCTCCAGCAGCCCGGCGCGCTGGGAGACGAGGGAACAAAAGGGGTTGCGCGGGGAGGGGGGCTGACTGGTGCCTGCACTTCAGCACATGTTTTCGCTGCCATTAGCATCGCCCAAGACCAGGAGCGGAGAGAAGGGCGCCGCGGGGACCTGTGGCTCAGCGCGCTCCGCCCGCCCAGGCTGGTCTGGCCGCGGGGGCGCAGTGGTTGGGCGGCTCCGGGCCGGAGTTCCAATTCGGTGCACCACCCGACTGCCCCGGCATGCCAGCCTTCTCCCAGAAGGCCCTGGGGAGGGGCTCACCCGGCCCAGCCGCACCGAAATGCGTCGGGCTGGGCAGAAATCCCCGCGGCGGCCCCTGCAGAGCGCAGGCCCAAAGGGGGCAGGAGGTGGCGCCCCAGCCCCAACTTCGGAGCCAATCAACCTGGGGAGGAGCGCCTTCCGGAAACTGCTCTCTCCTTGTATTAGTCTAATTACGGTATTTTCGTTTCCATAAAAGAAAAGAAAAGAAACAGAAAAGCACAGAACGCACTTGTTTGGTTTCATTTTGTCTTCACAGCTTTAATGACTCCATTTGTGGAAGCTGTTTAGGAAGCTGGTGAGGAGGAGGCCAGGAGAAGCGCCAGCTCAGGCCTGGCTGCCCACTTTCTCCTCCCTACCCCTGGGGCCATCAGCCTAGGCAGCCCAGGGCTGCCAACTCCAAGTCCCAGTCTTGGACCCAATCCCTCAGCCCTTTCCTGCAGGCCTCAGTGGACCCCAAATTGTCTCCTTTCCACCCAGTCCCAGCTCTAAGGGTCAAAAGACCATATGTGTACCAGGAGGCTCTGGGGAGGCTCGCAGTACTGTCCATTCAGAATCACTAACCTTGCTGTCCAGGCACTTGGAATGGAAGGGAATCTCTGAGCCAGCCCCATCCTCAAAGTCCTGGGCAGCCCACAAGCCTCCTTAGAAAACCTTTTATGCTCAGGGAAAGGGAGGTGGGAGGCAGAGTTCACCTTAGGCCTGATGGCCAGGAATGGGGTCTCAGTACCTTCAGTCCAGGCGAAACTCAACAACAAAGTCACGGGGTGGGGAGGACATGGGCTCCCAAAGCTTCAAAATAAAAAGTAAAAACATATTCTGTCCCAACTATACAAATAGGAGCAGAGCCCTAAAATGCTAATGTTTGCCCTACAGCCCAAGGGAGCTTGGCTTGTGGTCTGTCTTATCTTCCTCAGGCCCGGGTAGTTGCTGAGAAAATCCATGCTGGAGGCCGGAGCACCTTTGGCTACTTGCCTGGTCTCAGGGCCTCATTCCTGATATTTGGCCCTGCCCTGTTCCACCTCTCCTGGGTCCATGCTCCCAATGATTCTCTTTCCCCCATCCTGCTACAAGTCCCAAACTGACCCAGCTACCAAAGCAATCTATCTTGAGCTGCCTGCCTTAGGTAGTGCCTCAATTTCAGAATCTCAACTTCAGACCTATGATGGTGGGTTTCCAGCCCAGGTGAAATGAAGGAGCCTGAAGTACTAGACTGAGCTTTGTGAGTCCTGAATTCACATCTTGACTCTACCCCTGAGTCCCAGTGTCACCCTGGGCAAGTTGGGGCCTGTCCCAAAGCTTCAGCAGTTGGATAAGTAGATTGAAAAAGAGGAGAATTGTTTTATCTTACAAAATTCTGTTTTTGCTGGGGAGGGGAGAGAGGCCAGGGAGAGAGATTACAGGAGAAATTCCTCCCCCGTAGAGGTACTTTCACTTTAATGAGAAAACCCATGAAGACAGTCGGTTTTCCATTTGTTTAAGTGAGATGGGTGTTCGCTATAGTGAGTGTAGAGGGAGACAAGGACAGGCCACCACAGCGCGAGCACACACACGTGCGCACACACACACACACACACACACACACAGAGCAGACACTAGGAAAACCTGATTCTAATTGCACCTTAAAAAGAAGTATTATCATGACTCCTCAGCTCCTTCTCAACAATCCCAGCCAGAGGCCAAGGAAAGGCTCATTAAAAGCTCCAGGAAGGGCTGAGGGGTGGGGTGGGAGGAGAGTCCCAGGGCCAACCAGAGCGTTTGAAGTGGCCTCTTCTGACGAGTCACTTGCTGACATCTACCTCTAAGAGTCTGGGTTTTACGGTTCTGGTTTTGATTTTTCCACCATCAGTCTTTAAGGCTTAAAAAAATTCTCAGTGCTATAAAGGGAGAGCATTTCCATATTCAGTGGAGATGGGGGTGGGGGAAATGAGGGAGAGGTGCCTGCCTCTTGAGGGGAGCTTGAACGCCCTCAAGAAGAAGCCCTCTCTGTAGGGGCAGACTTTCCTACCTTAATATGAGACTCATGGCAGAGGCGTGGATGGTGGGGTGGGGAGGAGAGGTTCAATGTGGCTTGAACCAGCCTGAGTATTGGACAGGAGCCCTGCATACAAGTCTGAGATCTGTGGTCAAGTGAAGGCAAGATTTGGGCCAACACTCAGGCCCTGGTTTTCCCCATCAGTGAAATGGGAGGCATGAGGGATCCACTGGAAAAACCCAAAGAACATTCTGAAAAACAGATGTCCTGTGCCTGTGACATTAGTGAAAAAAGGTTGCATGGGAGGAAGGGGCATGTTCTTCCTCCTGAAGGTAGATTTGTAAGGGCACACATTCTGGGCAAAGGGAACGCTGAAGCCGACCCCACCAGTTGGCTGCTCTCCAGGCTGGTGGGCAGGCAGCTCAAGCCGCGTTAAGTAATGAGCACAATTCCAACACCGCTTCTGCTCGCTAGTGAGAAATCAAAGCCCGGTATTAGAGGCCATTTCTGGCTGGGCGCTATTCGTGCCCAAATCCATCAAAGCTCTGGGCCTGGGGTTTCTTCTGAGGAAGGTGGGGGCTGGATGCTTTGTAAAGCAGGAAAGGCAGACCACCCCCAGCCTTCCTGGCCAAGCCCACCCACCCAGAGTATTCCAGGCAAGCCAGTCTTGTCTTTCTCCTGCCTACTGGAGCCCCCACCCATTATTTCTGATCCACTGCCCTGCTGGTACAAAAACTGCTTCCCAAGATGCAACCCTGCCCATGTGCCATTTACAGAGACTTCACCCTTCGCTTCAATCACCTCCTGAAAACACCCTCAAACCAGAAACCAACACCCAAACCCAGCACCTCCCACATCTAACTGCACCCTTTAAAACAAGTTGGTCATTCAGCAGCCTACCTTCCCCACTCCCCATCATTACCTTCCAACTTCAAAACACTGCTTTAAATAACAGAGTCTGCCCAAATTGTAATTAACTTGGATCAAATGATCGAGTGTCGTAACTTTACAGCACAGGGCTTGGAAAAAAAAAAAAAAAAAAGTGGGGGATGTGCTAAAACCAAACCCTCACTCCTGACCGTGGGAATCATTAAATCCAGAGCGAGGAATCTTTGGCTATTGGGGGGGCCGGGAAGGGGTGCGGATGTGAAGATTGCTGGGGAAGGTTGTGGGGGGAGGCTGCGTCATCTCCTCCACTTTCTGCTCCAGTTTTCCTGCCCCATTCTAAGGCTCAACTCCGAAAGGACTCCGTGCAGGATGCCCGCACCCCTCTCCGGGAGCGGGGGCCGCGGCCAGCCCACCTGCTTTGGGGTTCTGGTACCAGAAACAGGTTGGCTTCAGTGCGTCCACCGCCTCCCCAGGAAGACGTAGCCCAGACAGCGACGCCAGGTACAGAACGAGCGAGACATGTACATATCCCCAGCGGGAGAGGCAAGTTAGGGATTTAGGGATTTTATTTTAAGAGTCCACCAACCCCCCTAAAGGCATCTTGCTGGGTCCAGAGCAGGCGCTGTACCGAGGCGAGCGCACCTTGTCTGCTTCCCGGACAGCGAGAATGTCAGTGGCCCGTTTAAAAGGAAATTCGGCAGGATCACTACGTATCCTCTCCCCCTTCCAACACATACATCAATACCCGGAAAAAAAATCCTTCCAGACCTGCGAGCCCGCGATCTCGGGGAAAGCGGTATGTGCAGGATTCGGCCTTTCCCCCTTCAATAGCCAAAGCCCTTCAACCCGGCCTCCCCGGCTGGCGGAGCGGCACCCGTGCTTCCAGGACACCGCAGGTCTCGCTCCTTCCCTCTGGTCTGCGGATTCTGTCCGTGCAGCGCGTAGGAGCCTGGGCGAGCCGGAACTGGACTAGGAAGTTGCCTTCGAACGGCAGAGAGCGCACACCTGGCCCATGCAGGGACAGTTCTTTCTCCGCGCCGACGCCAGACTTGCGGGTAGCCAGGGGTCCCCTGGAGGTGGGTCCTCCCGAAGGCTCAAACCCCGACTCGGACACCCGTTCCAGGAAAAAGAAGCGATCCCTTCCAGTCGGGAGTAGGAAGCTTACGGCTCACTGTGAGCCCCCTGGCCTGCGCCCCCAGTGAGGTGGCTGCGCCATCGCCCACTTCGGTGGGGTAGAGAAATCTGCCAACTCGCGCGCCCTTGCCGCTTTCCCTGAGCGCACCGACGTGGCTGAAAACACCCTCAACTTCAAGGCAGAGTGAGGTGCAAGTGTCCCCTCGCCCCTGCCCGCAGGCCCGATCGCTCCCTACCTGCTTGGCTCAGCCTCGGGTCCCAGCAGAGTAGCAGCGCCAGCAGCAGCGCGCCCCGCGCTCCGCTCCGGGCCCACATGCTCCCGCGGCCCGGCTCCGGCGCCTCTCCCCCGGGGCTCTCTCCCTGGCCCCAGCCTCGCCGCCGCCGTCTCCGCCGCCGCCGCCTCCTCCTCGCCGTCTTCCCCGGCGCCCGGCCGCGCCAGCCCGTGCCCTCCGTGGGGGCAGCGGCAGCCACGCTGCTCGGAGAGCCGCCCGGTGCTCGGAGCGCGAAGAGTGTCCGGCGCCCGCTCTCGAGCCAGGCTCCGGCGCGCGCCTCTCTGCGCTCCTCGGACGCCGGGGCTCCGAGCGCTTCCCGGGCTCCCGCGCCCTGGCTCTGAAGTTGCGCGACCAAAGGTTCGTGCACTCAGTGGCGCTCGCAGCGGCCGGCGCCTCGCCGTCCGAGGCACTGTGTGCGCCTCTCCACGCCCCACTCTGCCCGCGGACGCGGCGCCCGAGCCGGCCCCAGGCGCCTGCCACAATGCGGAGCGCAGCCGCTCGCTTGCCCTAGTGAGTCCTCGAGCCGAGGGGAACCGCGCGCGGCAGGGGCGGGGCCTGGGCGGGCGGGGGCGGAGCCGGCAGGGGTACCGCGAGGAGGCACCCGACGGCCGCCTGGGCGCGGCCACCCTCCGAGCTGGGGGCCCTTTAGGGGAGTCCTCGCGAAACGCTGGACCCAGCGCGTTGGAAAACCCGGTCGCTGGAGGGTGGCTGAAAGCGGAGTCTGCCCAATTTTCGTTTGCAAAAACTAAGGAAATGTACCTTTGCGCCCTCCTTTGGCTTGGGTATGTCAGCCTTCTCTGACTAAACGCAGGACTCTCACTTTTGTCTCCCTGGTCTGTCGCTCTATGCCTTCCACGTGTAGGGGTCTTTCCAAGAAAGGCTCCCTAAATGAGAAAATCTCCAACACTCTAGTCCAGATTTAGCTGGGGTTCACATCTGTGAACCTGGGTATAGATCAGGATCGTCCTGGTTGGCTCTACTTGACTGTATTACCTCAGGCAGAACTGTTTGAACCCTGCAGAACTTTGATCCTAGGATGCTGTCATCTAGCCCACTAAGTGACAGTGGGGCAGAGGGGAAGGGGCAACCATTTTTGGTTCGGTGTGCACTTGGGTTCTGCTCCTTACCTACTGTGTGAACTTGAACAACTTTCTTAACCATTCTGATGCTCCCATCATCATCATTTGTAAAATGGAGAATGACGATAGCAGCTATTTTACAAGGAGGTGTAGAATTGAATTTTTAAAATATGTGTGGGAACTGCAGCACAAATGCCAGTAATCCGTCCAAGATTCTCTCCTCCAGCCAGTCTGATTCCTGGGGGAAAGTCCTGACCATCCGAGGATGGGCCAAGGAGCATGTAGGGCCAGATGAGGTCTGGAGGATGGGCGACATCTTGGGATTGAAACCCAGCGACATCAGAAGGAATGGATCAGCTAACACTGACAAAGACCTTCTGTGTGCCAGGTACAGGGTTAATAATATTATATGCATCATCTCAGTTAATTCTCACTTTACAGAAGAGGAAACTGAGGCACAGAGATGTAAAGTCATTTGCCCGAGATTACGCAGCTTTGAGTGAATGAGTGACTGAGTAAAGGAGACGGGGGAGATGGGATTGTAAAGAAACCTTCTGAGCTGGGGAGCTTCTTCCCTGACTCCTTCCCTGGGGCTGGATTGGGCTGGGAAGAGGGCCTGGTGGCCAGCAGGAATGTCCATTCCACCTAGCCCTGATCTGTTCACTACATGGGATTTTCCTTCTTCCAGAGATAGGATCTGAAATCACTCCTCAAATACAGATGCAGCAGGTTGCTTCAGGAAGGGATGAGGGAAGTCGAAGAGAGGTCCAGCCAGGCCCAGGAGCCAGAGGGCATGGGCTGGAATAGGGGTGGTGCAAATAGTCAGTTGGTCTCCCCAGGCTCTCTTTGGCTGGCCACCCAGGATCAGAAGGGTGAATATGGGTGGAGTGGAACTCCTTAAGTAAGGACTTTGGTCAATTGAAAAAGGCTTCTGTGGGCAAAGGTAGGTGGGTTATTTTTAGCTTATCCTGGGACAGCCCAGGCAAGGGCAGTGAATGAGAGAGTCAATAGCTCATCACAGCCAGCCAACCCCAAACTGCAAACACACATGCATACATACACCCCTAGATGCGGTTACAGGCACACACACGGCCCCCACACCTACAAAGGTACACGCAAGTAACCATGCAACAAAGACACAGGTGCAAAATGACCCTCCCCAGAAACATCACACATACAAACAAGCACCCAACTAGAGACACCCACATACCAATGACACATGACTAAAAAAATAAGCAAACATAAAGGCACGCACATCTAAAAGCACAAATAGGCTGATGACTGTAAAGACAAATAGATATTTAGATTCTTAACCACCACCAGGGAACACATATAGGCACACATGTAGCAAGACACGCATGTGACTGTCATCCCCTGGACATAGGCACATGGTCAAGGACACCACACCAGAGAACTCATGTAGGTACCACAGCGCCCCCTCTCTGTCTCTCAAGTAGAAGGCCAGTGGGATACTGGATATTTTTCTAAAAAGTTTCAGTCCTTAGAACTTTGCTGTTTAGGCAGTAAATGTACCCAGCAGGCCCTTCTAGTCCAAGTGTCAGGTTTCACGGCTTTGTTTAATTCCTGGCTGGAGAGACGGGGACTGGGTTTAGGGGTCAAGCAAAAGGAGGGCAGTCATTTCCCCCTCTCCTGCCAGTCCCTGCCCCACTTGCCTCCTTGGCCTAAAAACTCTTTCAACCCTTGACGTTTGCTCCTGGGAGCTCCTGGGTCCTGCTTTCCCTCCAGAGTCCAGCATCTGGGGGAGCAGGAGGAGGGGGAATTAGCACATTGGGAATCTCCATAACTCCCCTGTGCCCCCTCTTGTACCAGGTCACTGGGAGAATGCCCCTTCTCCAGCCACTTGCAGCTGAGCAGCCCCTGCAGATGTGGTTCTTCCCAGCCCAGGCATCTCAGATGCCATCCCTCTGCTGTGGCCAGGGAAAGGGCTTCAGAAGGGAGTCAGGCTGCCCTGAGCCCACCTTTCTCTGGGATGGGTGGAAAATAGGCAAGGCCCCTGCCCCTGGGATGACACATTGGAGTAGATGGATTAAGATTTATCAGGGTGTTCCCAAACCCAGTGCCATTGGACTCACAGCAAAGGTGTGAGGTAAGCAAGAGGACAGCTTCTGACACACAGTCGCATGTGTCAACATTGGCTGAGTGGATACATTAATAAGGCTAGGGGAGGAGTTAATGGTGAAAGACCCTATGACCTTTCCGAGTGAGCCCTGGAAGGAGCCCCCCACCTCCTCTTCAGGCCTGAGGGGCCTGAGGCTGGGGGTGGGGCAGCCTTCATGCAATACAGCTGCTTTGAAATCAGATCCAGAGCCAGTTCAGACCCTCGGTGGAGGCTGCAGATGCTTCCGCCGGCTACCCTCATTTCTGTCACACCAAGAGTGTGTGGGAGACAGAGTTCTGGAATCTGGAGTCAAGCTGATAGTTGTGTCCCTAGACCTGGGGACCGCTCTTACTTGCTGGGAGATCTTGGGCCAGTTACTGATCCTTTCCAAGCATCAGTTTCCTCAATTGTAAAATGGAAATAAAAACTAATTCATAGGATTTTAAAGAATATGCATAAATCCCCTCATCTGGCTGCATAAAAGCTACCTATTTTATAACAATTATGATCTAAAAGCAGCTGCAGGGGCTCCCGGCAGGAGTGGCTCCAGGCTTCGCGTTGACACCGCCCTCTCCGGCCCGGACCCGTGTGCTCGCAGGTGCCACTAGGCGGCGCACTGCGGCCTACGCCTCTCCCGCTGCCGCTTCAGCCGCCCTCCCAAGGTGGTGGGTCTGGAAGGGAGGGTGGCCCCTGGCCCCACGCCGCCTGGGGGCCTCCCGAGGGAGGGTGTCGCCTCAGGTCGTCAGGTGCAGGGGGCTCTCCGACGACTCCGTTTGCAGCATCTTGAGTGGGAAGCTTTGGGGATGAGTTCACGATCCTTCCCGAGTCGTTCAGTCCAGAACGAACCCCAAATGCCTGGACCCTGGAGAGGGGAGGCGCCTACGGTTCAAGTCCTTAACGCTTTAGCTAATGTTGAGCGCTTTCTATGTGTCAGGTACTGTCCTAAATCTTTCATATGCGACACCAGCCTTACGAAATAGGAACTGTTATTACCCCTATTTACCAGATGAGGAAACTGAGGCACAGAGAGGTAACTTACCCAAGGCCACACACAGCTCGTAACCGGTGCAGTGAAGAACGACATCCAGACAGAATGGATCTCAAGCTTGTGCTCTTTGAACGTGTGTGAGATAAAATTTACATAACATAACAATTACTATTTTAATCATTTTAAAGTGTACAATTCAGTGGCTTTTAGGATATTCATGGTGTTGTCAACAATCACCACTATCTAATCTGGGAACATGTTCATCACCGCAGAAAGAAGAAGCAGTCACTGCCCGTTCTCCCTGCTCCCAGCCCCTGGCAACCACTAATCTTTCTGTCTCTATGGATTTGCCTCTTTTGGAAATTTCATATAAATGGAATCATACAATAATGTGGCCTGGGTCATTAAACCTGGACTGTTAATCTCTGCTAAACACTAAACCTTCCTCTTTGCATCCCTGTCCCCCATCTTTTCTCTGCCCCTCAGGAAAGGGCCTTCTCACTGGCCCTCAGGCAGTGTAAGCAGCCAGTCACAGAAACCTTGGGGTCAGGCAGATCCAGTTTCAAATCCTGACTCTGTCTGGGACAATGTACTCATTATCTCTGCTGTCACCTTCTCAAAATTCTTTCATTGTCGTTAATTTTTTTAAAGTAAACTTTTAATTTTAGAACGGTTTCAGATTTGTAGAAAAATTGCGATTATAGTATAGAAAATTGCAGTATACCCCTCACTCAGTCTCCTTTATTATTAATATCTTACATTAATACAATGCATTTACTACAATTAATGAACCAACATTGATGCAGTATTAGGAACCGCAGGTAATTCAGATTTCCGTGGCTATTACCTAATGTCCTCCTTCTGTCCCAAGCATCTCAATCCAGGAGTCCACACTGCACATAGTAGCCATAACTTCTTAGGCTACCCTTGGCTGCAACACTTTCTCAGACTTTTCTTGTTTTTGATGACCTTGACAGTTTTGAAGATTATTGCTCAGGTGTTTTATAGAATGTTCCTCAGTTGGGATTTGCCCATTTCAAAATTCTTAATGATTTTGAACAAGGGCCCTGCATTTTCATTTTGCAGTAGGCCTGGCAAATTGCATATGCGTTCTAGGGTAGAGAAGAGGCAGGCTGAGCTGGGCCTGGCACATGGGGCAGACTGGGGCTAGCATGCCTTGGTACTGCCTGGGGGGCTTCACTGCTCTGAAAAGGGCCACTGGGCTCTAGACCCAGGGATAAGAGGAGACCATAAATGTGGAAGAGGATTCAGGCGGGATTCCAGGCAGAAGGAACACTGTTAGCAAAGGCTCAGAGTCAGGAATGTGATGGTGCAGTCAGGAGGCCCCAGGTCCTAGCCTGTCCACCCCAACAACACATCCCTATGTCAGCGGAAGGAGTGGCCAAGAAGGCAGGAGGGAAAACCTCCCTGTGAGGGCTAGGCCTGCTGTGCTAGAGATGAAATTTGGTTCTGTGGGAAACGGGGAGTCCTGGGTGCTGAGTTGGAGAGACGGGAGCATTCTGTGGGAGCTGTGTTGTGAATGCATCTTTCAGGCTGATGTCGGGACTGGGGGGACAGACAGTGAGGTGGCCACTGCATGGTCCTGGGACAATGAGACCTTGGCCCAGAGCTTCAGGGAGCAGAGCCTGGGAACTGTGCAAAGGGAGAAAGAGATGTCTGGACTTAGTGCCTCGTGGAGTGTGAGGACTTGGGGGTGGGGGAGAGGAGGGGACCAGGGGAGCTGGGAGGGAGGGGGATGGCAAAGGGAGGAAGTGGAGAGGGAGGAGGGCTGGGTTGGGGAGAAGGTGGTGAATTTGGGTTTGGACATGGTGAGACAGAGGTCCCTGTGGACTTCTCAGCACACAGCTGTGAACACAGGACCAACTGGCACCTTCAGGAGTGGCCACCGTCTTAAAAAGTAGCAATGCTGGCTAATGTACTGACCAATAACAGCAAGCCAGACACCATGCTAGAGCTCCGTCAACCTCCACGGTAACCCATGAGGTGGATGCTTTGATTATCCCTATTTTTCAAATGGGAACACTGAGACCCGGTTTTCCTGGTTTAACTAGACAGAGGCCAGATTCAAATCCAGGCAGCTGGTTTCAGAGCCTACATGTCTGATAAATGCAAGACATGATCTCTCTAAATCTCCTGTAGTTCTTTGATCTCAACAAGAAGATTATCCATTGATCGTTTCAATTGTTCTTGGAAGTGGGTGTTAATCGTGGGATCATTAAAATGGAAACCAAGGCTCCAAAAGAGAAAACAACTTATCTACTGCCAGTATCTTACCAGTACTGACTCTGAGCTTTAAACCCACATTCCTATGACCAGTCCACACTACCAGCCTCTTCCAGGTCCTGCCTAGAGTTGTGGATGGGGAGTTATCTGCACAGGGAGAAGAGGAAAGAGGACAGTCTAACAGAGTTTAAAATAAACTTTCTTATACCCTGTTTAAATATACTCAGGTAAACATCAGTTATTTTGTCTAATAAAATATCAAGGCAGTTAGCATTTGTCTTAAAACTATAATAGTGCAGCTTTTTGCACATAAAACTGTCTTTTGCCAAGTTCAAATATGTTGAAATACACCCATTTTCAGGATAAACACCAAAGAAATCCTGCAGTGGCAAGTATTTTTGAGATGATTCATACATGCTTTCTGAAAGATCGGGAGGAAAAAGATGTCCTTGTGCTGTGAACTGTCTTCTCGGATGCATCAGCTACAATGATCTTAATTGGAGAGAGAAGCAGAGGAAAGGAGCCTTATAGCAAAGTAAAGTGTGAAAGTGTGTGTGTGTCGGGGGAGAGATAAGTGAGAAGCTTTCCTTTCTGTTGAATTCTGGTCCCTTGATGGAGAGCCGTATGGGGAGTGCTATGATCTATCCTTCTCGTAATTTCTGCAGTCAACTCATCTGGTTCCAAATATTTAGATTTCTCTTTGTTCCATTCTGTTGCTATAAAATTGATTCCACCCTGAACTACGAAGATGGACCTGTTCAGCTTTTCATTGGTTGCTTCTGGTCTGCTGTTCCTGATGACTACCATTGTTGGCATCTTTTAAGCTAGACTCAAGGCTGTCAGTATGTGTGTATACATAGAGATATGTGTTCTCTCTTAACATGACTGAGCTTTTCAAGAATTTTACCTTTTCTTTCTATTAGTTTGGTACATTGTATGGTGAGTTATTTTTACTTTTTTTTTTTCATTTTTTAGTGGAAGACAGAAACCAATATTTGTAAACAAGTAAAAATTTCTGCTACAAAGTAAGAGAGCTATAAAAATTTCAGTGACTGTTGCCCAGAACATCATCATCCAAGGACATGTTCAGAAATCATGACTGATGCTGGCTGGTTGGTGTTGCCTGCTGGAACCAGGAGAACCCAATGGTGGAGAAAGTCAAAGTTGAAGAAAGAAAGGTTAAAGAACCAGGACACCCATGTTCCTGCCCAGTACTTCCTCCTCTTCTCTCTCTTAAAAATTTTACTTTGCTAAAGTAACCTACAAGAAGGCAAAAAAAAAAAAAAAAAAAAAAAAAGAGCCCCACAAAACCCCCCAAAACAACAAAACACCCAACAAAACAAAAACAGGGCAACAAGAAACTGAATGAACAAATAAAATGGCAGACTTAAGCCATAACATATAAATATATTTTTTTAATGTAAATAATCTAAATACACCCATTAGAAGACAGAGATTAGCTGAATGGATAAAAAACAATATCTAATTCTATGCTGTCTACAAGAAACTCACTTCAAATATAGAAATGTAGGTAAATTGAAAGTAAAAGAGATGGGGAAAAATAATTGAAATAATTGAAAAGATAGGGGAAAATAATTGAAAGTAAAAAGATGGGAAAAATGCAAACATTAATTTTTTAACAATAGGAGTGGCTATATTAATATCAGATAAAGTAGACTTAGAGCAAAGAAAATTATTAGAGACAGAGAGGGACGTCAAATATTTATAGAAGGTGATAGAAGGGGTGATACACCAAGACGATGTAGAACTCCTAAGTGCATATGCATCAGACAAAGCTTCAAAATATACAAAGCAAAAACTGATAAAACTGAAAGAAGAAAGGGAAACAGACAAATCTGAAATTATAGTTGGAGTCTTTAATATCTCTCTCAGCAACTGGTGTAAATACCAGACAGAAAATCAACAAGGATTTAGAGAAACCAAACAACACCATCAACCAGTAGGTTCTAGTAGATATTTACTGAATGCTCTGTCCAACTACAATAGGATACACATTCTTTCAAATGTTCATGGAAAATGCACAAAAATAGCCATATCCTGGGCCATAAAACAAATCTCAACAAATTAAAAAAAATTAAAATCATAATGTTTGTTCTCTGACTAAAATGCAGTCACACTGGAAATCAGTAACAGAAAAATAACAGCAAAGTTTTCTAACACTTGGAAATTAAATAACTCGTAGGTCAAACAGGAAGTCTCAAAAGAAAATTTTAAAAAATACTTAGAACTGAATGATAATGAAAATACACATGTCAAAATTTGTGAGATGCAGCCAAAGTAGTGCTGAGAGGGAAATTTATAGCACCAAATACTTACATTGGAAAAAATAAAAAGGTCTAAAATTATTTCATTTAGTTTGACCCATGAATTATTTAGAAGCATGCTGTTTAATTTTCAAACATGTGGCATTTTCTAGGTATCGTTTTGTTATTGATATCTAATTTATCCAAGTGTGGTCATAAAACAAACTTTTTATGATTTCAGTCCTTTAAAATCTATTAGAATTTGTTTTCTGCATAAACACGTATGGTCTATCTTGATGAATATGCTGTGTGCATATGTAATTTGTAATTGTTAAGTGTAGTGTTCTATACATGTCAGTTAGGTAGTTTGTTAGTCGGAAACAACAAATTGATAATTTTGTTCAAATCTTCCACTGTATATTCTTACAAACTTTTAAATCTATTTATTCTATCAAATACTGAAAGAATAGTGTTAAAATATCCAAATATAATTTTTCTCTTCTTTTAATTCTGTGACTATTATTTCATGTATTTAAAACTCCATTATTAAGAACATAGGCATTTAGAAACATCATTCTTCTTGATGAATTGACCATTTATCATGATGTAATGTTTCTCTTTATTGGGAATATTTCTTGTCTTTAAGGCAACTTTGTCTAATATTCACATAGCAACAATAGTTTTTGTCGTTGTTATATGATAAGAAAAACTTCTATATTGAAAACTACAATATGGAATTGCAGGTTGACAGTTTCAGTTTGTTTTGTTTTGTTTTTAAACCGTGGTAAAAATCTTGTTTCATTATCTTCTAGCTTGCATTTTTTCTTTTTAGAAGTTAACGTTATTTCCTATTCTCTGAATGTAATGTGTCGTTTTTCTCTATTTGCTTTAAGATTTTCTCTTTGCATTTGTTATCTATTGCTATGTAACACATTACCCCCAAACTTAGTGGCTTACACTTTAAATATTAATTATTTCACAGTTTCTGTGGGTCAGGAATTTGGGAGCAGCTTAGTTTTATGGTTCTTGCTTGGGATCTTTCATGAGACTACAATGAAGATGTTGGCTGGAGCTACAATTATCTGAAAGTTTAACTGAGATTGGAGGGTCCACTTCCAAGATGGCTCACTCACATGACCACCGGCAGGAGGTATCAGTGCTTTGCTGGTTGTTGGCAGGAACCCTCAGTTTCTCACCACATGACCTCTCCATTGGTCTGCTTGAATCTCCTCATGACATGGCATCTGACTTCACCCAAAGCGAGCAATCTAAGAGTAAGCATACAGACAGCCACGGCACCTTCTATGACCTAGTATTAACTCACACACTGTCCCTGATGCCGTATTCTTTAATAGAAGGAAGTCAGTAAGTCCAGCCTACACTCAAAGGGAGAGAAATTAGGCATCACCTCTTGATGGGATGGACATTAAAGAATTTGTTATAAAACCACCATGCTCTTCATTTTCATTTTCATCACTTTGACTATAATATACCTAGGGTTTGGTTTTGTTTTGTTTTTGACTTATCCTGCTTAAGCTTCATTGAGCATCTTAAATCAATGAGTTGCTATTTCTCATCATTTAATCACTATTTCTTCAATTTTTTTTCTGCCCCATTATTTGTCCTTTCCTTCTGTGACTCCAGATATGCATTAGACAGCTTAATATTAGTAACCCATATGTTACTAATGCTCTATTCATTGTTTTTCAATCATTTTTCTTTCTCCACTTTTGTTTGGATAATTGGTATTGATCCTGCTTCCAGCTTCGCTTATCCTTTCTTTTGTGGTAACTAAGTCCATAAATGAATCTTTATTTCAGAAAATAAATTTTTTTCTATTATTTTCTCTTAGTTCATTTTAGAGTTACTATTTCTCTTCTGAAATACTCAATTTCTCTACCCTTTATGCCCATGTTTTCCTATATATCTTCTAAAATATTTATAATAGTTGTTTTAAAGTTCCTTTCTGCTTATTGTAATAACTGGGTCACCTGTGGATCTGCTTCTAGTGACTATTTTTTCTCTTGATCATGGGTCATATTTTCAGCGGTATGTTATAAATGCTTAACAACCATCTAGAAGTAGAAGCAGCAGCAGAAGCATCAGCCACCACTCTGATATGTAGAATTTGCCAATTTCCATTGTGCAAATACTCCCACCATAGCTGAGTTCAAGCTACCAACATGACAGAACAGAGAGTTGAAAAAAGGTGTGCACAACTGGCTCTTATGAACAGAGCTGGCTCCAGCACACGACTGCATATTTTCCGACTTCCTCATATTTTTTTTTTCTGAATATGATCTATAAAAAAATTGAAACTGAAATATAATTTTACTTTTATTTGCTTCTTTTACAGAGAGTATAAATCCTTTTCTCTGTCTGGAGATTAGGCAAGGGATAGATAGATCAATCAGATTCTTCCTAGATTGAGTTGATTGGTGCTGGAATTCAGCTTTAATTAGATTGAGTTCACCTATGATTAACTCTTCACCCAGCCTCAAGTGCCATGAGCAGCTTTTTGATCTTGTTATTTGAGCTAGGAAAGGATATGGCTCTAATTTCAAATGGTCATTTGGTTTATCTTTGGATTCAGTTCTGGAAGGGTCTTTGAATTCAAGTGCTGGAAGAATGCCTAGCATTCCGTAATTCTCTCTCTCAAAGGCAAGTTAGCCTTGTGGCTAGACCAGAGGCTGTGCAGTCAGACTGCTTGAGGAGGAGGAGGAGGGGGAGGGGGAGGGGGAGGGGGAGGGGGAGGGGAAGAGTAGAAGATCCAAGCTCCTCTCCTTGACAGTTGTGTGACTTTGAGCAAGATTTGGTCTGTCTCAGCCCCAATTTCCTATGTGGGAAATGGGGATGATGCCTTCCTCATGGGGTTGTTGTGAGGAGGAAATGAGATGATCTATGTGGTGTGACTAGTACAGTGCCTGACACCCGAAAATCCCCATTAAGTGGTAGTTTTTCCAGTCATCTGAGGTCAGAGCATCCCTCTCTACTGGAGGGGCTGCCTCCATCTCCTATCAGTGGCGACACCAAAAGGGGTCCTTTGGGGGGGCTTTAGTTACCCCGTAATTTCTAGCTGCCCTTCACCAAAGCCACTGCCCAAAATAATATTGTTTGATGTGAACAGTTAGCATTTTTTCTCAAGCTTATATAAAAGTATGGCTAAGAGGGCTCTTAAGATTGAATCATGTCCCCCAACTTCCCTCTGCCAAAGATATGTTGAAGTCTTAACCCCCAGTACTTAGAATGTGCCCTCTTTTGGAAATAGGTTCTCTGCAGATTTAACTACGTTAAGATGAGGTTATTAAGGAGGGCCCCAATCCAGTATGACTGCTGTCCTTATGAAAAGGGGAACTTTGGCCCCGGGCACACACAGAGGGAAGCTGATGTGGAGACGCACAGGGAGAAGGGCAGGTGAAGGTGGAAAATTAGACAGATGCCCCTCAGGCCGAGAAGCACCAAGGCTCGCCAGCCACCACCAGAAGCTGGAAAAAGGCAGGGCAGTTGTCCACACAGAGTCTCAGAGAGAGCAAGGCCCTGGTGACACCTCGATCTTGGCCTTCTAGCTTTCAGAACTGTGAAACAATACATTTCTGTTGCTTTAAGCCACTCTGTTTGTGGTCTTTTGTTAGGCAGCCCTAGGACACTAATGCATCATTTTTAGAAAATGTTGCTTTCATTGACCCTCATATCCAACCAGTGCAAGTACCCTACTCCCCTCTCTGTGCTCCTCAGTCTGAGTTTCTTCCCCCTGGACCCTCCTCAGTAGGAACTGAGCTGCCCCTGCCCCATCCAGAGAAGAAACTCCCGGTTCCCTACCCCCACCCCTTGCTCCCACTCCCCCAATCCCATCCCACTCTCACCTTCCAGGAACCACCTCTCCCTCTTACTCCCAGGGCAGGGGAGGGGGGACCTGAACCCACAGGCAAGCAAACAAGTCCTTGTCCCTTCTGGGTTCCTGTCCTCAGCTATCCATGGCCCCTGGAACTCTCGCAGTCCCATCTCCACCAGAAGGACGCTGCCCTCCCTGCTGTCACCTGTGAAGACACCGAGGCTCACAGAGGTTGGGTAACCTGCCCAAAGCCTGACAGCCCAGGAATCAGGCTCAGCTATGACCCAAGGCCATTCTCTCTTGCTGCCCCAGGCTGGCGCCCGTGTGCACTGGCCACTGCAGTCACCTCCCTGGGCCTCTCCTGCAGCCTTTGTGCATCCTGCTCGAGTAGCGTGTTCTCTTCCTGGTGGCTCTGGTTGGGCGGGAAGGTTCCCCCTGGGCTGGGATGGCTTTACCTGTTGAAATCATTTATTGTGTCTCCCACCAAACACCTCAGGCAAAAACACATTGGGAAACACACTTGTAGCTTGTGAAGACAGTGTGTCTTCTTAGGCACTTTTTTCTTTTTCTAAAAATTGCCTGTCCTGATGTTAGTTAATTGCACAACATCCCACTAATTTTTTTCCTACTCCCCCGTCTGATCTGGAAACTCCACTGAAAGCTGCCTGGATCTTGGTGGGGGTGGACAGGGACTCAGTTGTGGCTTGTCCTCTTGTTCCCTGTGTAATCTGGGGCAGGTCACCCCTTCTGTTGATGGCAGTAATAATGACGCCACTTACTCAATGCCAACCATGCTCTGGGTTCTTTGCACAAGTCATCCTGTCTATCCTGATAGGCCTATGCGGCCCCACTACCAGATAAAGGAGGTAAGACTCAAGAGAGGCCGAGTATCTCCATTGAGGCCACCCGGTTAATAATGTCGAGGCTGGATCTAAGTTGAGACCCAGGTGCCTTTCACTACACACTGCCAGTTCCCCTTCTGGTCATAGTTCCTCCAACTGGGAAATGAGGGGTTGGGCTAGATGGCTATTAGGCCCTTTTCCAGCTTCCTGGGTAAACAGCTGTATGATAGAGAACACATGTAACTGCTTCCACTCTGGTCTCCCTTAAAATTACTTCTCCAGTGGCCAGCGACCCTTCAAAGTATAAGCCAGATCATACCGCTTTTCACAATCTGCAGGGCCTTGTTTACGTGTTTGTTGTGTGTCTTGCCCTGGGGCAGAGGCCTTCGGTCTTGTGCAGGCTATTCAGCACAGAGAACAGCACATGGCACGCAGTGGGTGCCCAGGCAGGAGTTGTTGAAGTTGAATCAACACAGCGTGGTGGCGTGGTGGCTGGGGTGGAGGCAGGGATGGGAAGCGAGTTTGTAGGGAAGCTTGGTTACACTGGGCTGGTCCTGCCTGAGTATCAGTTGCAGAAAATCATGAAGTAGGTGTTTGATTCTTAGGCTGACCTCCTCGACTGTCATACCAAGCTCATCTCTGCCAGATGCCAGCTCATTTTCATGAAGGTCTTATCTGATGAGTTATTTCTACCTCTTAGAGATACATACCTGTATTTTTAACAAGATCTGAGTGGAACATAAAGTACTGGGATCCAAAGGGGTGCAGCGCTAATGGTGGAATTTGAAACACTGTGAAACACTATAGGAGACATATTTTGGAGCAATTAGTATCTAAGCAGGATCTCAAAGCTTTCCTGGTATGCAGTGACTCACTCCAGAGGGGGCCAGCCACCTGAAGGGATATGGATGCTCCCAGGCCTTCTGTTTCAGGAAGGGTGGGGCAGCTGCCTTGCTCACACTAATGGTAACTGCCTCCTTCTTCCTGCAGTAGGATCTTCCTGCAGAACTGTCCCAACCTCCTCATTTGACCACAATGGACTTGATGCTCAGAAAGGGTAGTAACTGGCCTGAGGTGACAGAGCAAGACAATGGCTTGTGCTATATAACCCAATCTTTCTGACTCCCAGGCTTTTCTGCACCTTGTGCTTTTTGAACTGTGTTCAGGGAGCCCCAGAGGTCTGCAGAGGTATCTCAGAAGCTGCTGCAGAAGGGGCAACAGGGAAGGGATTGAGTAGAAGGATTCCAGACACTGCACCCACCTATTTCAGGGAAGCTAGTTTACATATTGGGGTCTGTTTAAAGAAAGAGTTCCACTAGGGTGGGATATTTAGTAGGTGACATTCCCAGGGAAGAACTTGATCTAGAGGGGAAAAGCATGCTCAGTACCTGGCATAAAAGGAGAAAAAGAAGAAATTTTAGTGTGCTGTAGGCATTGTACCAAGCATTTTTCATAAAAGATGTTCGTTGACAAAATAAATTAACAAGATGGGCCTATTCCTGTACAGAGAGGCAGGTAAGGCACCCAAAGTGTTCAGAGAGGAATCTTTGAAGAGATAGGGAAACCTTCACTTAATGTCTTGATTTGCAAATCCAGATCCCCACAGGGTAGCCATTTCCTTATTGCATCTGTGATATTGGCCACCAGCACTGGGCTGCCCTATCTCTGCGTGCTTGTACACACAGGACTTTCCCCTAGTTTTCTTTTGCTCCATAACAGTGTGGGACACAAGAGGGGATTCCAGGAGAGTCTTCCTACAGGCACAGAGAAACAAAGTGACTTTTCCAGGACCACACGGCAATTCCAGTCTAGTACTGCAGCCCCTAGAAACTGCCTTGTTGGGAATTTTGGTCTCTAGATTCTCTCCCTGTGACAAGGATCAGGTCAAAGGTGATTTCAAGGCCTGGGTGAAATCCTGCCCCATGAAAAGCGTCCAGAGAAACAGGCCAGGCAAGCCAATCTTATTCCTATGTCTGGGGAGGAGCGGCCCCAGCTTCTTGCCCCCTTAGGCAAGTCTGTGTTGAGCTAGGGAGCTTTGAGCAGACCTGGGACCCTGAGCCCAGACATTTCTAGGTAGGAGCTAGGGTCATATCTGACTGGTCTGTGTATTCCTTCTGCAGTCTCAGAGCTGGCAGGTCTAACGGGTATCATTCAAAGAACTGTCCCAGCTTTGCGTTCCCCCAGGAGTCCCCTGCCAGCACCTGGTCACAAGAAGCTTGCAGATGCCTAGGCTGAGGAGGCCTGCCTTGGGCCTGCCTGTGCTGAGATTAGGCCATGGGAAGGGAAGTAGTGTAAGACTGGCCCAAAAGCATGAATCTTACTTGTTGGGAAGGCTCATCTTGCAAAGACCAGGAGACAGAGATTGCTGCAATCAAGCAAGAGGTTTTTTTATTCCAGCATGCTGGGACCGCTCCGTCTTCAGGACAGAAATGGCCCCGAGCTCTTAACACGAGCACTTTTTATACAGTTTGGTAGGCAGACTTTGGCAACAGGATGAGTTGTATACAGCTTATTGTCACCTGAGATGACTTTTAAATTCATTGGTGGCTTTCAGTGGGGTGGTATACAGACGAGGAACTGGGGAATTGCCCAACAGCCCACCCCTTATGTGGTTAGGCCCTTCCCGGAACTGGGTGAACTTTGGGCGGTTTGGGAAGTCCTTTATCTGCCCTTACCAGAAAGTCCCACCCGCAGGGGCTTGTAAAACCTTGTGCAAGCTAATTACAGAAGCAGAAAAGCTAGTCAGTTAATATTTAAGGGTGGGGGAAGGGGTTCAGGTCCACAGTAGGATGGCTAGATGTTGCTGGATTTTCATGTCTGGCTGGACTTAGGACTTCTCTGGGCACGGGGCCTTCTGACACCTCTTGGTAGTGGGCACTAGAGCCTAGAAACAGAACCCCAATGCACACACCCCAGTCATAGACTCCAGGCATCTTGAATAAAATGCACTAGTCTTAGAATCATAGCATTTTTTTCCCCTAATGTTGACGTGAACATGGGGTACTCTGGTAACACATAGGAGACTCTTGGGGAGCAGGAAGACTTCCCAGGGCCATGTACATCTGGCCCCTTAATGGATGATGCCTGCTCTAATGCTAAATTTAGGCCAGCATTCAGGACCTCCAGTACTGTCCTATAGAAATATAACACAAGTCACAGATGTCATTTTTTTATTTGAAGGTATTAACAAATATTTTGATGTAGAAACAGTTCCAGTATTTGACAAATCTTCTAAAGCACAGAAAAAATAATGAGCACTCTGCGACATATTTTATCAGGCCAGCAGGAGATTGATAACAAAACCTATCGAGGATAATATGAGTATGAGAGAGAAAATTTATAGACTAATCTCACTTATGAAAATACATGTGAAATCATAGAAAAAGAATGAGCAAAGTAAACTTAAAATAAAAAGAAGGTAGAAAATAAAGAGCAGAACCCAACAAAGTGAAAACCAGACAAACAAAAGAACATATTCACAAAATCAAAAGCCTCTCCTTTGAAAATATCAGTTAAATAAACACATAGCTACACTGGTTAACAAAGAAGAGAATACATATCACCAAAGTGAGAACTTAAGGAGTTGTTATCATTGCAGGTTTTATAGATATTAAAACAAGTCACATATGTAATTGTAAATTTTCTAGTGACTACATTCAAGAGTAAATTAAGATAGAATTAACATTCTCCAATTATTATTTCAGCATGTAATCAGTATAAAAATTATTCATAGTTATTACATTCTTTTTACACTAAGTCTTTGAAATCTTGTAGGTTTACACTTAGAGCACATCTCAATTTAGATGCTAAATTTTCATCAGAAATACTTGATCAGTGTTTAGATTTCATAAAATTTACAGCAAGAAGGTAACCACATTGTGCCAAACATATTAAAAACTCTTCTAATAAGTCAATCAACTGCTGGTAATTAATTTTAAATGAAATAAAGTCAAATAAAATGAAAAGTTCCATTTCTCAGTGACCCTAGCCACAGACAAAGTGCTCAGTGGTCACTGTGGCCCCGGCTCCCGCATTGGACTGCACAGACATGACTAGGATCTTAAATTTTGTCTCCAGCCATATGCTCACTGCTCCGCTTCCCTCCAGCCTCTCCTGAGCTCCCTGGTCACCCTTTCCTGTCCCTTCACACAGATTCCCTCCCCAAGATGCCCTCTTCTCCAGACCCCACCTCTTTCAGGAATCCTCCTCTTGAAGTATCCCAGAAGGGGCTCCCATCCTCCCATCTCTGAGCCTCAGTTTTTCATGCACACAGGAGGGGTTGCACTACACAGTACCCCAAACTGACAGCCTCTGACTCACACTGGGCTTCTATCACTTCTTGTCCCAATGCCTGTGAGGACTGGTCTATCGCCATATGGAAAGTTGGCAGTGGAGCGGGACCAAGACCCACCCTTCCCTTTCCCTTGCTCTCTCCTCAAGCCCTCTCGTTGCTCATCCTCCTGGTGCTGGCCATGTGGTAAGGCAGATCCAGCTGTGATGCTCTGAGAGCTAATGCCGTTGCCCTCTCTGACCTCCTTCTCTAGGGCTTTCCAGGCCTGGCCTGCAGGAGGGGAATGGGCCAACACAGCCTTGCACCCCCCTTCAGAGAGCAGAGCTCAGGGGCAGGGAGAGAAGTAGCTCAGGAGTCACAGGAAGGTGGGCCCAGGGCTGAGACTCACCTAGAGTGGAAATGGTCATTACTCCAGGAGAGCCACTGCCTTGATTCTAACTGTGGCCTCCCAAGCTCTTCGAGTCTCAGTTTTCCCATCTGCCCAATGGGATCTCCTAGTTCTTTGAAGATGAAACTTGAGAGGACAACAAGGTGAGCTTGCCAAAGTCAGCACACACCTGAGACATACCTGCCTCTATTTACACCTGAGCACTTGCACAGCCATGCTCTGGGGCCTATTGCTATAGATGCTACTTTTGAACCAGCAGGGATCTGAGGCCCCCTTGCATCCTAAGGGTCCCCATATCACCTCCAGCTCCTCCCCTGCCACTTCCTCATCAAAACAAAACGAACAGCTCTTTCTGTTCCTTGGGAGACTTTTTGCCTCATTCTGTCCTAGGAACTTGGGTGATGTCCTATGAGCTCGATCACAGATTGGCATCTCCAACCTTTTCAAGAAAACACACTCAACACTCGCCATGTCTTCTATAGCTCCCACCTGCCAGCATCTCCTCGAACCTATCTTTCTGAAGTCTGCATTGTGAAAACCACAGATATGTTACATGTACATTTCCAAATTGGACAGATCTATCCTACCTCAGATCATATATTCCTATATCTGTACCAGCCCTCCCTCCCAGAAAATAGTTACACAAGTCATGGCAAGATGGGGAAATGGAAGTACCTAGCATGGAGCCTGGTACATATCAGGGGCTAGACAAGTCGAAAGATGGCACAGACTTAGTCTCCCATGAGGAATCGGTCAGAGGCCCCTCATTTCAGCATGGACCCTTTAGGGCACAGAGTAGAAATGTGATGGAAGGATCCAGGGAGGGAGGTGGGCACCTAGGAGGGGCCTGACAATTGTTGAGTGAATGATTGAATCTTCCCAGAGCCAAGGCAGGTCCTGCAAAGAAACCCTGGGCCACCTGTCCATGGTGACAGCAGTTTCCAAGGGTGTGCCCAACACTGCTTGGAGAAGGACACTGCTCCAGAGCAGGAGCACCTGGATACTAACCAGCCACAGAATGGCTCCACGTCTGATGCACGGTATCTGTTATCAGTAGGAAAAAACTATAATCTCATCACTTCTTTTTTGGATGACGTAAAACAAGATGTGTTGATTTCCTCCTGGCCTGCCTTTAACCAGCCACTGCAGGTAACTGGGACGATCCCAGCCATCCCAAGTCCCTGTCCCCTGTCACAGACAGTGACTCCCTCCTGCCCCCCTCACCTGATCTTTTTAGGGGAGGGCCAGGAGTGGGGAGGTGTAGAAAAACCTCCTACCTGAGCTGTGAGGACGAAAGCAGAGCAGCGTCCTTGCAGTCCCAGTCTGGGAATACTAATTAATTCTGGGGAACCTGGTACTGAGAGACCAAGATGGCACTCTGGAAGGCACAGGGCATGCTGCAAATGACTTATGAGGGTCCCTTCCACGGTACTGGCCTAACCCTGGCCCAGCCACCAACCTAGCTGCTGTGGGCAGATAGAGCCGAGATGGGGGAGGGTGGCTTGGAGCTGACCCTCAGTCCCTGAGGAGACAAAGGAGAAGCTTCCAGGCCTGGCAGAGAGGCCAGGGGGAGCCCCACACCCAGTGCCCGCAGTCACAACTCCGGACTCCAACCACGTAGTCGGAGGAGGCAGCACCATGCTGAGCTCCTCCCACTGGCCTGCAGGAGAGTAATGCAGGCTCAGTGTCCTTCTCGCCTCCTCCCTTCCGCCGGAGGATGGCGCTGGGGTTGCCAAGGGGTTGGGGAAGGCATAGGTTAGAGGCATCTAGGGACTTGGGAGGAGGGGAGATGCTATTAAAAATATAATTTGTGATGTGTGTTTTTTCTGATTACAAAAGCAATGCATATTAATTATAGAAAATTTGGAAAGTAGAGATAAGCACAAAAAGCAAATAAAACCCCCTTCTAATCTCCCCACTCAGGGACAGCCACTGTAAGGCTACCCAGCTATGCCAGTTGTCAGCTTGAGGCAATAGCTACGCTAACTGTATGGCTAGGCCAAACAGTGAAAAAAAACGTTTAAAGCCAAAACGTTTCAGGGCTAGGGCTCACAAATGCTTCAAGCCCGTTGTACAGACTGGGTCCCCAGACCCCTCACATGCAGGTCCATGTTAAGGGAACAGGGAAAGACCCCGGGAGCCATTAGCAGATGACATGAGCTCAGTCCTCAGCAACAGCAGCTTACAGGTCCAGTGGCAGTAGCGGCGGCTTCTCAGGGCATCCTGGGGACAATGGCAGTAACAGCTTACAGCCTCCAGCAGCAGTAGTGGCCTCCCTGCGGCCCCCCTGGGGGCATCCGGGGGGGTGGGAGTTCCCATGGATCAGAGCCACTCATCCTTTATACTCAAGTCCATAACCTAGGACAACTGGGTGCACATGTGCAATTACATTAGACAATAACCAAGGGACACCTGGATGCATGTGCTTATTTACATCAAATGCTCAGCAAGATTCTGAACATCTGAAGGGCCCTGACCATTTTCCTATATTTTCCCAACAGCCACTCACTATCCAGTGTGATGGTTAAGAACACAGGCTTGGAGCCTGACTACCTGGGCTTGAGTCCTGGTTTTGTCACTAACTAGCTGTGTGACCTTGGACTAGTGCTTTAACCTCTGCATACTTCAGAGGATAGCAACAGTGTCTCTCTCCTGGCAGTGCTGTGAGGACTAAGAGAAAGCGCCTGAAGCTCTAGGCTCATAGAAAGTGCCCGATGAGCGTTAACCATGGCTGTGAAAACGAACCCCTGCTCTGCCTCCACCTGGGTGTCTGACAGTTTTCTCATACTCAGTCTGGCTACACGGGCCTCTCAGTCCTGCGTGCCGCCCTCCACTGATACGTTTGTCCCCAGCTTTCCCCTATCTTGGGAAACGGTACCCCCAGCACTTGGAGTTGTCCCGGAGGCCTCTTTTGGTGTCAAGCAGTCCCCCAGAAGTCCTCTCCCAGGTCAGAGAGGAAGAGGAAGAGGGAGAGGGAGGAGGAAGGCTGGGACTGGAGGAGAGTGGGCAAGGGAAAGAAGAGGAGGAGGAAGGGGAGGAAGAAAGAGATGGAGATTAGGAAAGAGGAAGATGAGGAAGGGTGTAGGAGTAGCAAGAGGAAGAGAGAAGGGCTGACATATCCTCTCCTATCCGATCCATTTCTGCCTCTCAATTCTAATACTCAAAAAAGTAGGCAGGGGGTGCCCCCAAAGCCCACCCCAGTGGGCAGATGCCAGCTTATTTTTGTTTAAATCCCACTGCCCCACTTGCTACTCGGTTTCCTCACCTGTAACGGGGCTGCTAATACCACCCTCCCCTCCCACTACATTCACGGTGGTTTGGGAAAGCAGGTGTGCTACTGCCATAGAAAGCTGGGAAAGCACTTTGCAGGCTGACACTGACGGAGCAGATGTCTGGCGGTGGTCGTTATTGCCATTCAGGCAGCACCTGGGCCAGACACCTTAATAAAAAGGCTGGATAGAAAGGAGGTAGGGACATAGAACACACAGATCGGGCCCTCAAAGGGCTCCCTATGGGAGACGGGCAGGTGACATATGGTGAATGAAGCTGGCTGGGTGTGAGGCTATGGGGAGTGGTGGAGCCTGAGGAGACCTAGAGATGCCCATCCTACCTGAGCCAGGTGGCGACTATAGGACAACAGCAGACAGTTCCACATGAGCACGTGGACTGAGTGCTACCACATTCACTTACCTGTCGAGGGGGGACTGGGAATACAGACTTTGATGCCACATCTCCTGATTTTTGAATATGGATTAAAAAATTAAAATATGAAAAGGGGGATTACTGTCAAAGCAAATCCATCAGTGGGTGTCAAGCCTGTCAAGACCCCTCAAGCCTTTTGCACAGACTGGGCCACAAACCCTTCACATGCAGGTCCATGAGCTAAGTAATAGGAAAAGATCCTGGGAGCCATGGATAAAAAGTTAACAGGCTTTATTCAGAGCTGGGAGCAGCCACCCTAGTGGTCTTCTGGAGTGTCCCGACGGCACCACGTACCAGAGCCATTAGTCCTTTATACTTAAGTCCATAACCCAGGATATGTGGGTATCCATATGCAATTACATTAGACAATAACCGAGGAACACCTGGGCGCATGTGCACATTTACATCAAATACTCAGGAAGATTCTGAACATCTGAGGGGGCCTAGCCATTTCCCTGTTTTCCCTACAGTGGGCCAAATCCGGCTCCAGCCACCGGGTTTACCCTATACACTTATTTTCTCAGTGTTTTTTTTCCAAGAAAAAACAATTCTAGCCAGCACAAAGTTTTGGACTGGGAGTCAGGGAGCCTGTGTTCTGGTCCTGGCCCCACTGTGTTCAGCTGTGTGAGTTGTGACTTCCCTTCTGTGAGCCTCATTTCCTCCTCTGTAAAATGGGAGCGCTGGACTAAATTGCTGATGATGTTCCTTCCAGCTCTCCAAGGATCCTGTGGGAATGTTCCAAAGCTCTAGACAGGGGTGTTGCAGTCTAGGGGCGTGGCTTTTGGCAGGTGTTACAGGCCGGGCAGTTTGGGGTAGGGGAGAGAAGACTTGGGGGTGCTCCCAGAACGGAAGGATGGTGCTGCACCACACAAACCCGCCACAGCCCTTGGGAGGTTACTGTTTGGAAGCATCTCACAGGTGAGACCACCTGGGCTCAGGGGCTGTTTGTTAATTAAGCCCTCTGGGTAGGGTCTAAGTCAAGCTCTCCATAGCTAAATTCTGTCTGTGGCAAATTAATGCTGCTGACATTAACCTTGGTGGTGGGATTTCTACCCGATGGGCTTGTTATTTCACTATCACATCAAAACCTCAAACAACTCTGTGAGAAGCATTATCCTCATTTAAGAGACAAAAAGAAAAAAAATGCAAAAAAGCCCCACTAAGGTTCAGAGAGGCTAAGCAACTTGCGTAAGTCATCCAGATAGTGAATGTAGGAACCATAATTCAAACTGGTGTGTGGGACTCCAAATCTCACCCTCTCACTACCCTCCTGTGCCCCCAAGTGGGTTTCAGAGGGTTCCTGGCACGTGGCTTTCAGTAGTCTGGAGTGGGACTCAACCCCGTGGACATAGGGGAGGGGCAGTCGTGGAGAAGGCTGCCCACTGTCTGCAGAGCTGGGATGAAGCCACAAGGAACCTGGTCGGGTCCTTAGGCCACCCCTCCCGAGCTCCTCATGGCCACCTTGATGGGGGCAGAGTGGAGCAAACAACACCCCTCAACCAGGGGAACTTTGAGGCCAGAGGAGCTTAGCCCTAATCATGGCAAAGCCTGAGACTGCTGGGGAAGAGCACAGCCCCAATGGGGACCCTGGCTCTGCCAGCTCTGTGACTCCAGATAAGGGACTCTCAGAGCCTTGGTGTCCCCCTCCTTTGTAGGGCTATTGTTTGAATTCAGGCAGTACCTGTGGAAGAGCTGGGCTCTCAATAGCAATTGTGTGAAAAAACATAAGGCAGCAAACTTCTCAATCATTCCATCTCCCTGGTATCTTGGTTAGGGGACAGGAAAACTGCAGTTAAAATAAGGTGACCTGAACGCTATTCTACTAGGTTGGGGTGACATTCGTTTAAACAAATTTTAACAGCAAGGAAGCCAGGTTGAGGCTGTGGTTCCCAGGCTCCCTAAAGTAAAACCGAGGGTGTGGATAGAGTAGGGGAGAGGAAGGTGGGAGGGCTGGGGACAGAGACTGAGGTTATAGCCTTACCCTCTGGGGAATGGGGTGTCGGGTTGCAGCAATAGATACGCTAGTTGTAGGACTAGGGCAATTCACAACTAAAGCCAAAATGTTTCGTTCTTTTAGTTATACCAAGTTTCCATTTGTATTATCAGGGCTAGGGGTTAGGGCCCACAGACCCTTTATATAAACTGGGTCACCAGACCCCTCACATACCGGGCTGGGTCAGAGACCCCTCACACACAGGTCCACATGAGGTAATTGGGAAAGATCCCGGGAGCTGTTGGCAGGCGACATGAGCTCAGTCCTCAGCCAAAGCGGTGGTGGCTTCCTGGAGCATCCCGGGAGCCCTGACAGAAACAGCCTCCAGTTGCAGTAGTGGCTTTCCTGGGGGCTGGGGGACACTAGAGCAGAGCCATTTGTCCTTTATACTTAAGTCTGATAACTCAGGACACCTGGGTGGAGTCAGGCAACCAAAGAACACCTGGGTGCACATACGCAATTACATTCGACAATAACCAAGGAACACCTGGGCGCACGTGCATATTTACATCAAATGCTCAGCAAGATTCTGAACACCTGAGGGGCCCTGACCATTTTCCTGTATTTTCCCTACAATCCAATTCTAGACTAATCAGGGGGAGCAGGTGAACTAGCACTAATGAGGCCCAGAGAGGTAACTCCATGTGTGCAGGTCACACAGCAAAACTGGGGCCTGAATTCTGAAGAAGAAACTTTTCCTTATTACCCTCTGACCCCCACCCCACCCTTAGTTCTCAGGCAGTTCCTCTTAAAGCCACGTGTGCAAGTGTCTTTCCAGATAAGCCACGTGGGGGTGAGGGTGGGGTGGGGGCTGCCTTCCTCCACACCTGTGGCCTGGCCCGTCCTGCAATATTAGTTTGGTGCTTGTCAGTGTTTCATCTGTTTTCTGTTACATGTCATCCCCTCTACTGTCTTCTCACCCTTGAGCTTGGGATCATGAAACATAGATGTGCTGACTCCACCTACCCTTATGCTTTTGCCCAGGTTTGGCACTCAACAGGAAGTCATCTTGTTCTAAAATTCTTCCAATCTCCTGCTTCCCTGGCCCCTCAGCACCTCCTGTCCCAGCTGGGCTCAGCAAAGGATACTAAATAAAGCTTGCTTCTGGGTCCAGCTTTCACCTTCTCAAAGCATGCTTCTGTACCTTGTCCGTGTATGCCGGGCAGGCAGTGGGAGCCATGTTTGACAACTGGGGCTCAGAGATGTTAACCTACTTGCCCAAGGCCACACAGGGAATCTAATGGTTGTGAAGGCGCTGGAGTCCATGCTGACAGTTGTCACTCTGCTAATCTTAGTGGACAGATGAGAGAGGAGGGGAGCCCCAAACTAATACCCCCCAAAAGCTACATCTAACAGAACGGGCTCTGAGGCCCAAGTCCTTTCCTTTTTCACACATGATGGAAATAATAGAATCTAGGGGTGAGAGATGAGGGAGGGTTCTGTGGCCTGTACTCAGCTTTGATCACATCATGCCCCCCCCCCCCCAGAGACCTTCCATGACTCCCATTGTCCATGAAAATAAAGTCTAATCCCTTGGTTTTGTAACAAAGGTCCTCTGCAAGACAGTCTCAACCTACTGAATCAGAAACTGGGGATGGAGCCTAGCAATCTTGTTTTAACAAGCTGCCCAGGTGGCAGTAATGCATGCTAAAGGTTTGAGAACAGCTGATCTAGAAGAAGGAGCAGGATCAGGACCGTATAAAAACCTTCCTGCATGAGCTTTGGCTGGAAGGATGGAAGAATTCACCGCCCCTTGCCCCTTGCCCCTTGCCCCTCGCCCCTCGCCCCTCGCCCCTCGCCCCTCGCCCCTCGCCCCTCGCCCCTCGCCCCTCGCCCCTCGCCCCTCGCCCCTCGCCCCTCGCCCCTCGCCCCTCGCCCCTCGCCCCTCGCCCCTCGCCCCTCGCCCCTCGCCCCTCGCCCCTCGCCCCTCGCCCGTCTGAGCCTAAAGCAGGCCTCAAGTGAGGAGCTGAAGTGGCCTGAGTGAAGCCATTAAGCCTCTTCGGCTTCTTGACCATGGGCAAGGAGAGCTGGCTGGAGTGGGAGGTGGATCTGCCTGGGTGGGTCTGGAGGGGACTTCTGGGAACGCTTGTGTGCTGGTGACTGGGGCTGGAGGTCTGACTGAAAGCTCTTCTGCCAGACCTGGTGTCTCGACAGCAGGGGCTGGGCCTAGGGGCTGTCTCCGCAGGTGATGTGGTCACTCTGGGCAGGGAGGAGACAATTGGTTTGGAGACTGGCTGTACTTTTCTGATTTAGGCTTGGGAGGAGGACTGTGGGAGCCCTGAGGACTAGCCCGCCCCCAGCATGGAGTTATCTGGAGGCTGGGGCTCAGGGTGGGAGGCTGCTGGTTGCCTTCCCCTGGGGAGGAGGTTCTGAGGTCGCCCTGCTCCAGGGAGAGAGAAGTAGATGTGGTGCTCAGCCAAGCAGCCAGCAGGAGAAAGGACCATGGGGATGAGAAGTTGGCAGGGCGTGGCTGTGCGGGTCCCCACCTGATGAAGTGTCAAGTAGGAGGGGGACAGGAAACTGGAGTTTAGGCGGCCTTTGTGGCCTGGGCTGGGAAGGACCCTGATGTCAGCTGTGGAGTGTATGGCTGGACCAGAACCTCAGAGCACAGCCTCTGCTCAGCTCTGGGTGCCTGGCACAGATCGACTCCTTGTCGGGGATCCTGAGTGGGGGAGCTTGGATGGTTGGGAGGTTGGTTGTGGAAAGGGGCAGAGCATTGGCCCTGCACACCAGTGTCTGGAAGGGCCGTCCCCTGGCTGCTGCCTTAGATGCCTGGACGATATCACAGGCAGAATCCTGAAGAGGTCAGTGCCAGACCTGGGTTCCTGTACTTTGGGTCTGGCTATTAGATCGAGGGGCTTTCAGCAGGACTAGGGTCTAGAAAGGAGGCCAGAGTCTATCTGCAGTGGCTTGGCTGGCAGGGGAGCCAGTGGCCAGGTTCCGTGAAGTCCCCCAGCAGCTTCTGTATCACCTGACCCCCCACCTCCCGCCCCAGGATCAGTCATGAAGACCCGGCTCTGGCATCAGTCTGGCTTGGTCTCTGGCTCTGGAAAGAGCTAGCAGGCAAAAGCTGAGAGTGCCCCTATGGGCAGTGTGAGCTTCGTGCACTCCTGCTACCTCGTCTTGGCTTGACCTCATCTTCCCTGGGGTGTCGGCTGCTGTCCCCCAATGCCTGTGGGGGAAGGCTAGACCCCTGACCTAGAAGGACTCCCTGAACACAGGGGGTGGGGGGAGAGTGAGCCCAAGGGTAGAGCATCCTGGTGCCAGGCAGCAGGCTAATCACTCACCCAGCAGAATGACTTCTTGGGACAGTGCCTCCTGAGATGAGGATGAACAGGACGAGTATCACTCTGCCTCAAGGCCTTTTGTCTAGCAGGGGGTTCCAGTGAAGAGAGGGTGGGACACTGGTGACTGCTGGGGGGAGAGAAGGTATAAGTGGCCTCGGGTAGCTGGGCACGGGGAGGTGGGTAGCAGCAGGGATACAGGCTGCAGGTGGGAAGCGTGTCTTCTCAAGCTTGCAGAAATGGAGGGTGTTAACTCCTCACCCTTGCCACGGAAAGAGGCCAGGCTGTGGCGGACACTGGAGGGGCTGAGGCTGAGCTGAGAAGCTGGAGCCTGTCTGGAATGGACACTAAGGGGAAGGGAAAGTGGTGGGCCTTGGGAACAAGGCCCAGGAACCGTGAGGGGCTGGAGTGAGGCTGGTGCCGAATTCAGTGGTGTCAAGTGTTTTAAAGGCACCCTCTCCCTCCTGGCTCTGGAGTCTTCTCAGCACAGGCTGCCCTGGCCCTCCCAGGCCTTGGTCCTGCAGCTGGGGCTCCATGGGCCAGAGTGCAAGACTTGAGCGCCTGCCCCGGGCTGTCAGGGAAGCTGTTACAGGGAATCCGGGTGCTCCTGACTTGGCCTGAGACAAGCCCCTCTGAGCATCCTGTTGCTGTGGTGAATCCTGTTCTTGTCTCTGCTGTCACCTTTGGGAAGCAGTGAGCTTGAGCTCATTTTGCCTGGGAGTGCTGGCTACTGTCTAGCAATGCCTCTGGGGGAAGGCCAGACCTCCGTTCTTGAAGACCTTACTGACTGCCGGGGCTGGCATGGGGCAGGCTGGAGCACCTGGTGCCGGGAAAACAGCCATCACATTCCGCCCCACAAAATGACTTCTTAGGGCAGGGCCTCCCCACCACCTACCAGGCAGGAGCAATAGGAGACCAGTGTCAGACTAACTCGCCAGCACCGGGAAGAGGGTGGCAAAGGTGGGAGGCTTCCTTGCCAAGGAACTGCTAAGCACCTCTACCTGTTTTTCCTTAGCTCTGTACTTTCTTCCTGGTCCTGATCTTATTCCTGAAGACACCTGGCCCAGAGGTGTGAGCTCTTACTGATGAGACCAGCCCTGTCCCAATGTAATGGAGAAGCAGGAGCAGAACTCAAACTACCTGCTCATGAACTTATCTCCACAGCTGTGCCAGGCTGCCTCCTGCTCCAGCTAGAGCCACCCCTCTTGCACCAGTTCAAATCAGCCCTCACCCCAGAGGCTTATTGTCCCCCCTCCAGTTTGTTGTCCTGGTCTCTCCGGGCTTAATCCCGGTGGAGGGAGCTAGCAATTGTGATCAGCATCTTCAGAGCTAGAGCTAATGTCACACACTCAAGAGTTCAATGAAAGTATTGGTAAATTACCAAAACCAGTGCAATCCACATGGTAGTCATGGTGAATAGAAGCTAATCAAGTACTTGATAAGATGGGCGAGGAAGTCCGTTGGGAATCTCCTAAATCCGTACTGCTGTTCTGAACTATCCTATCTCTTAAGCTGTGTTTTTGTAGAGTCTTTGCTCCCTTCACCTCACTGGCAAGGCTGTCTGCCTGCCCTTGACCCTCATTGCCAGTCGCTTTCCTGCTTTGTTCACTTTCTTTTCCATAGCGGAAGAGCTATGAGGACATCCAGACTCCTGCGATCATCTCTTCCAAATCTAAAGACTGGCTGCTGGATGCTGAGCTGACATGTAGACCCAGAGGGGCACACTGTAGGGACTTGTATGTGCAACCAGGTCCAACTGGCATATGGAAGATCCAAAGTCACTGGCAAGGTCCAGAGTACTTAAGAATGGCCTTCACTTTGAAAGCCTGTTGCAGTCTCTGCGTCAGACTTGCAGAGATTTGTCACATATCTCCCATTCCTGGGGTGGGGAGTAATTCTAGCAACTAACCACTGAATATGCAGCTTGTCAGTCTTAACTAAGAACTGTGTTTAAAGTTTTCTTGGCCTTGGTTACATGGACGTGCTGCTTCCTCTGGATCTTGACTCTCGTTTCTTCTGACTTGACCTTTCTTGTGTACGTCATGCCTTCCAGATGACCAGAATTCCATCTGGAATGACCTGTCTTCTGGCTGAAGATGTCCCTCCGTATCCAGTGTGAGTCTGACATTCTCAGCTTTTGTCTGAGTCTCTATTTCACCTTAATTTCTGAATGGCATTTTTGTTAGAAATAAAATCGTGGGTTGATGATGTCTCTGTGCACAGCAGAGATAATTATTCTACCATCCTCTGGCTTATTTTGAGAGATTGGCCGTGATCCTTCACAGCATTTTTCCTTCCTGGATGCTCTTGCAACTCTTATTTCATTAGTTATCAAAACTATGGCTGTCTGTCACCTTTCCGGCTGGAGGTTTGCTGAATTCCTTGGCTCTCTAAGTTTGAGTCTTACTTGGGAAAACCCCTGGCCATTATCTTTCAGACTTTTGTCCCATTCTCTCCTCCTTTTGAGTCTATTCTAACTAGATTGTTTAACATGATCCCATAAGTCCTTATTCTATGTCAGGAGGAAGTTACGTGAGGCATGAAAACAGTTTGTGACCCTGGCTCCAGTGGGTCCTGTCGCTCTGAGGATGAAAGATGGTAAGCCCCTTCCTGAGCGGGATGCAGTGGAGGTCACAATACTGGGTACAGCATGGGACCTCTAGGAAGCTTAGCTTTGAGCTTGAAGAGCTGTTCTTGTGCCTTCATATGACTGTTAGCCCAGCAGGTGTCTCCACTGGGAGGGTGCAGGAGAAAATGAGTGTCTATGCCCAGGCTCCAGTGCCTCTGGAGAGTGTGGAAGATGGGTTGTCTGCCTGTCTCACTGCTTTGACAACTCCTAGGGAACAGGTGGGGCAGAATAGAAACCCTATGTGCTTGATGGGACTTGGTTCTGGCGTGGGATTTGGGGGAGTCACATCTGTGAGATTCAAGGTATACCTCTACTCAGGAAAAACTGAATTGATGGTAAAAATGTCCCTAGCCCCTATCCAGGGGTATTTCTATACAAGGAACAGAAGATGGTCCTACCCCAAGTCTCTTCTAGGCTCAGGTAATATTAGGGACTGCTCTTCTCATAGCACTGACATACTGTCTATTGCCCTCAATACTTGGGGAGGAAGAAAGTAGATCCTAAAGATTCTTGGTTAAAAAGGCTGGGTTCATTTAACCCCCAAAGGGGCTGACACTTCCTTGTTCGAATTCTCACCTTGTTTCTTTCTTGACTCGTCCATCTTAAGAATTCCTAGCTTTTAACGTTCAGATCACAGGCAAATCCAAGATAAGTCCTTGCTGGCAAGAAGAGCAGATTCCTGTTGCAAAGAATAGCTGATGGTAACTTGGGAAGGGGATCCGTGTTCAATTCTATCAGCTAAGACTCCTGGTACATTCCTGGTGACTCTTTACTGTCTAGTCTTTCCTTGCTTTGACAAGGGCTATGGGAAGTAGTATAAGATCTCTCTGGGGCCAGGCTGGCAGAAGAGTGCCAGGTCTACTTGAGGATAACTTGAGTGGCCTTGCAGAAGGCAGCCGAGCCTTCCCTACTTGCCCTTCTGGAGGAGAAAGCTTCAAAAGGGGCTGGCAAGGATAGGGTTACTGATTACTTTGAATATGCTATAGAGTATAAGTATTTCCAAAAGAGAATGGCAGATCTTATAGCTCCCTGCCTTCAATAACTTAGGGCATCAGGACATGCTAGAAATTTGGCAGTAGCACTGGGGTTCTTGGAGACTAAGAACATTCTGCCACTCTTACTGAACTAGGCTCTTGGGTCTCAAAGTCATGGAAACGAACAATACACCCAGCCAGTAAAGCATGCAGTGCTTTATGAAAAGACAGACATTCATAAGGAAGGTGGCTACAGGGAAGCTAGCTGCCCAAGGGGAGCGCTTCAGGGCCCTTCACAGGGCAGGAGGTGCAGGCCAGCATTGTCATTCTGCACCTCCAGAGGTCGTCTGTTCTGTTCTTCCTGGGTGTGTCATGGGCACATACTCAGGACCTTCATCCTCGTGCCTGCTCTGTGGGTCCAAGATGGTGTTGATCATTATTGCCACCCCAGGAGGGTAATTGTAGCAGTCACCCTGAAGCTTTGTCTCACGTGTGAGTGGGGCTAGCTGCCTGGGGAAAGTTGGAAGAGTTTTTTTTTTAAAGGCAAGCAGTTCCTCAATTGACATCAATATCTTGCTTTGACTTCTGGTATTTTTATGGTGGTCGCAAGGGAGGTCGGTTCCAGGAGCATCGTGCATGCAACTCCTAAAGGAGTTTTAAGGTTAACCTGTAACTTAGTTTTTACAATTATGAGAAAAGAGAATGGGTAGATAACTGTTAGCTTTGTTTAAGACTTAAGCCTGGGAAGAAGTTTTGCAACTTAGCAAATATCTGTTGCCCTCTTATCTCAGCTTATTTTATCAGGGCAGTTAGGCCCAACTGGTCTTTCAGTCACTTATCAGGGCTGTGGGGTAATCATGAGCCCTGGAGGTTTCATGACTGGGAGTAGAAAAGTCACAGTGTCCTGCAGAGAAAGTGGAGTCAGTTTGGTTCACAGGTCTAGCCCTATCCTGTCTCACAACTATGAGGAAAGTGACCAGTTTAGGGATCTAGAGTCTGGATTCCCCCTTGTCCTCCCAAGAGAAGGAAAGTTGGCAGAAAAGAGGCCAGCACTGACCCATGTCAGAGCTTGGCAGGGAAACCAAGCTGGTTCCCAGGTACAGCAGGAGAAGTGGTGATGTGCAGAATATGGGAAGGCTCTAGAGTTCTTCTGCCACGTGGCTATGGAAAGAACTTGGGGATACCTCAGGGATGGAGAACCTAAGGTACAGGTAGTTCAGGAACCCCTCCTCCACTGTAGGAACACACTTGCTTCTAAGTCTGTTGGGAAAGACTAACTCTAAACTCCTGCTTGAAGTTGAAGTCAAGCCTGCTTATCAAATTGTGCTCAGGTTTTTTATTTTTCTTTGCATTTTAGTTTGGGAATTCTCTATTGAGACAGCTTCAAGCTTCTCTTGGCAGTGTCTGGTCTGATCTCATCAAAAGCATACTTCATTTCTGCTAGTGTCTTTGATTTTTTTTTTTGTATTTTTTTTCAGTCCTTAGAGCTTCCATCTCTCTGCTTATATTACCCATCTGTTCTTGCATATTGCCTCTTTCCATTAGCTAACATGTTAATCAGATATTTTGAATCTCCTAGCTGATAATTCCAGGATCTGTCATCTGAGTCTGATTGTTTGCTTTGTCTCTTCAGGCTGCTTTTCATGCCTCTTAGCATGCTTGCTTGCTTTATTTACTGGACATGATATATTGGATAACAGGAACCAAGGTTTCTAGGCTTTAGTGGGAAGAGCTGGGTTAAATTTAAGGGCCAGAGGCTCTGTTTTCCTGTCCTCCCCCGTCCCCGCCCCATCTGAGTTTCCCTAGGAACTCCTTCCTAAATAGGGTCCATGTCTTGGGGCCCTCAGCTGTGCTGCTACTGGAGCCCTGTTGACATGGCAAGCTCAGGAGGAGGGAACATGGTATATAGTCTTATGATTACATCTCAGACCTTTAGTGGGCCTGAAGTGTATCTTAGCCTTTCTTCCCCTCACGTTTGACAGGGAGGTTGCAGGAGGTTGAAGCTGGCTAACTGTCCTTCCGCCAGGTCAGAAGGCTCTGGCAATGTAATCTTCCTTGGAAGACATTTGAAATGGTTGCCTCCCCCTTGCCTGAAATAAGGGACTTCTCTGCATCCTCACCATGAGAGTCTAGTGAGGTTCCTAGACGTGAAACCCACAAAAGTATACAGCCCCCTGCCGTTATAGCCTCTAGAGCTGCTTACTCAGGCTAGCTCAGCAACTTGGCCTCCAGCAAACTGTCAATGACCATTCAAGTGTGAGGGTGTGGTTTTTTCCCCCCTCTAAGCAACTGGCTTCAGCAGCTTCTGCAGTTAGGCTGATCTTGGCTGTGAGTGAGTCTGTGTGCTTGCCTGTCCCAATTTCGGCGTGGTAGTTTGCCCTATGACCTCAACTCTAATAGACCTAGGAGAAATCTTCTGTTCAACGCTTTCCTTTTGGGGAAGGGAGTAATGACTTCCAAGTTCTCTGCATACTGGATCTAGTTTCCACCTAAATACCTTTCTGTATTTGCTGGTCACAGAACATCCTATACAGAGTTACTACCCCAAACTGGTTAGGTCTCAAATAGCAAAAGGCCGCTCGGCTCTCCAGGCTCTATCTTTGGCCTCTTAGAAGTGGGGGCCTTCCTTCTTAAGTCTGAGGTGAAGCCATAGATTGTCTATGACAGGACCTGTTACAGATGCTAAGTGCAGCAAGAGGCAGGACTATCTCCTTCCACCTGGCCTCTGGTATAGGATGGAGGCTCACCTTGGGCACAGCATACTGAGAATACTGGGCCTCAATAGCTCTCAGCTTGGCACACTCAAAATAAAGGTTCCACGCTGGGAGAGCCAAGCTGTGGAGAGGCCCTAATTGTCTCTCCCCTATCCCCAAACCTCTGCTCTGCCAAGCACTTGGCTCCTCGGTTCTCCTGCCTACGATCTTGAATTTGGGATTAGAGCCTCCTAGGTCAGCGAGGGGAAGAACAGGTTTTGGCTTGGGATGGAGTCAGCATCCTTGGCTGGTGTCCTCAGAGGAGCCAGTGCTGCTTGCTGATCCTACGTCTTCCTGCACACTGGGTGAGGCATCCCACAGGATGACCTCAAATTGGCAACCCTGGGCACTCAGCAGCTTGAGCTGAGCTTGACAGGAGTGTAGAAATGAATATGGGGCCAGCTCTTCTTGCTTGTGTGTATGGATTCAGTTTAGAATTCTTGATTTTAGGATCTAAGGGTATGATCTAGATCAACTTGGCTATTTTGTTAACTTAAGCTTTTCTAAACTCTGCTAGAAGCATCAGGGATGTGTGGCCATTGTGAGAACCTGAAATACCAGAAACTGGTCTCCAACAGCATGTGGTCTTGGAAAGCAAGGTCTGGGTCTGCAGAACTTGGGCTCTGAACCTGAAGGAGAACCCCCTTATTTGAGGGGGCTGGTGTGGGAACCCCAGTAGAGCCTTCTGTTGGCCTGTTTTGGTCATGGTCTATCTCAGCAGTAGGATTTGTGAGACCTGCTGTGTTCTTAATACCTTGGGGCAGCCAGGGATTCCCACACCGTTCACATACCTGGTGCTCCAGGGGGGTGGACGGTGGAGGTGGTATTAGCTCATACGTGGTGGTGGGGTGGGGGATTGGCAGAGAAATCCCTGTGCTGGGGAGAATGTGCATAGTTCCCTGGACCGACTGCTCAGCTTTCCCTGCTCTGTGGGACTAGAGCAGGCATGGCTGGGTTCCAATCTACCTGTTGTAGGTTGGGTTCTCTGGCAAGCAGACTTGGAGATGGAGACTAACATGAAGCAGACTTACTAGGGCATGTTCTTGGACTAATGCCTATGGAAGAAAGAAGGGATACAGGATTGGGCAGAGAAAAGGTGAGCTGAGATAGTCTTAACTGAAGCCTTAGGCACCCCTGTGCTCTGAAACTTGAGGCAAGAGGGTCAGGACTTTATACTCTTGTATGGATCAGTCTAGAAGGATGCATGACTACAGGTGAGGTAGTTCTCTTCCACTGAGGCAATTCCCAAAGGGGGCTGATGCTGGAGAGCTTTCTGGTGGTCAGGGGAAGTTTATCCCTCAGGAGGGATTCGGGAGCCTATCAGGATCTGCCACACTTCCTGGTCTCTACCCTGCTGCAATGGGGTTAAGACTTCTGGAACAGGCTTTGTCTGGGGCACAGCCAAATGATTGTCATAACAGAGCCCTTCTCTGACATTGTTCTGATTTCTTGAGTCATTGATAAAGGCAAAAGAAGGTTATGGGGACCCTCGTCCTCAAGTATCCATAGGCATCTGTGACTTGGGCATGTCAAAGGATCTGAGGACAAAGCAGGGACTATGGCTACCAGCCTGCCCAGCTCAGTCACTTGACTGAGGTCCAGTCTGGGCTACCAGTGCAGGCTTCTGAGGGGTCAGGAAGAGGTCTGCTGGGGGAGGGCATGCAAAAGCCTCAGAAGAGCAGGGCCTCTGTTGGCAGAGGGTCTGGGTGCTGTGGTTCACTTCCTCCTGGCTGGGTGGGCCTGGACTTGAAGCCCTACTTCCTCCTTCTCACTTGGTTTCATTCAGCACTTCAAACAAACCTGTACTACTGTGAGTTGTAAATGGACTTTTGATGCCAGCAATTCCAGGGTGTAATAATGGGAAACTGAGTCGAACTATCAGGGCTCCCAGCTCTACTCTCTGGCCAGTGGTGAATGAGAGCCTTCTCGGCCTCATCTCCTTAACTTGGCTAGTGGCAGGGCTGACGTTCTGTTTGGTCAGTCACAAGTCTCTCTGGAAGTATGCTGTCTAACTCGTGTGTTCTCCGGGAAAAACAATTCCCATTGTGAGACGTGGGTAAAGGTTTCACTAGAAGCCAAGGAGCTGATGGAATGGTTGCATGTTGGATTCCTGAAGGCTGGAAAATCTCGCTCACAATAGTTCCTGAGGAACACAAGTCTGACTTTAGAAAGCTTACTGTTGGAGGTTATACTCTACTTTGTCCAAAGACCTGAATATGAGGTCTCTTTTAGTGAAGTTTTAGGTCCTACCTTATTCTTTAGTCAATCTTTATGGATGTGGTAGGCTATAAACAATTTTGATCCATAGAATGATCAGAAGGAAAAGTAATAAAGAACTTAACCTTTTTTTTTCAAGCCACCGATTCCCGATTCTATACGTATTGAGACAGAATATATCAAGTCTCATGGAGAAGTTTGTTAGTTTAAGTTTGTTTATTTACATTCTAAGATGTTGTAGAGCAGTTGGGGGAGGGGGAAAAAGGAAGAGGGAAGGAAATGTGGGGGAAGGAAGAAGGGCACGGTTGAGGCCTGTGGCACCCCCCTCATTCCAGCAGGGGAGACCAGGGGGCTTCCAGCAGTGGCTTGGTCATTGCTGGGCTGCATGCAGATGTTGGGGGTGGGGGTCTGGCCGAAGTGCTCAGCCCCCCAACACACCAGCTTGGGAACCTAGGGTGCTTCCTGCAGTGGCTCAGTCATCGCTGGGCTGGTTATGGGTGTCAGGGGGGTGTGGGCAAGGCCCCTGGCCCTCCCCCCTTCCTGGCTTTGGAGCCCAGGGGGCTTCTGATCCTTCTAGGTTTTGTAGGTGTTCTTTGATGTGAGACCTTTCCTAGTTAACATCAGATTTGGTCTCTCGTCTGTAGATATTTTGTTTTTTCTTTCAGTTCTGTATTGGATTATTCACTGTTCCTACCACTTAAACTCTGCACTGGAACTAACTTGGGGTCCTTTGCTTACTTCTAAAATGGGGGCTCTTCCTTTGGGGACCAGCACTTGAGCCCTGTAGTTGAGCTAAATTGCTGCTTCCCTGCTGATTCCCTGGGTTTTAATGGTTGTGCAATTCAGGTTTTAATGGTTGACTTTGTATGTACTTCCTGGTCTCGTGAGTTCTGGTGCACCTGGGTTGTGTGGAAACTCTGGTCTGGGCCTGAGTCTTTTCAGCAAAGTGCACCCCTTGCAGATCTATATTCCTGGCCAGTCTCCACTGAGTGATCCTGCAGTGATTGGAAGGCAGATCAGTTGTCATTGCTATGCCCCAATAGTCCCCCAATGGTCCGTCTCCCCCATCCCCCCACACTCCAAACACTTCACATGGGATGGGCCATGTGCCAGTCCCTTGTGATGACTCACCAGCCTCTGAGTGGCTCTTTTTTTCAGTTGTTGTGGCTCTCCACTCCTATGTGGGCACACAGGAAGCCTGCTAATGGTCTTATTGCTTTTTTTTTTTTAATCTGTGCTTTTTTTTTTTTTTTTTTTTAAATTTTATTTTGTCGATATACATTGTGGCTGATTATTGCTCCCCATCACCAAAACCTCCCTCCCTTCTCCCTCCCCCCCTCACCCCCAACAATGTCCTTTCTGTTTGCTTGTCATATCAACTTCAAATAATTGTGGTTGTTATATCTTCTTCCCCCCCCCCCCGGTTTGTGTGCGTGTGCGTGTGTGTGTCTGTGTGTGTGTGTGTGTGTGTGAATTTATATATTAATTTTTAGCTCCCACCAATAAGTGAGAACATGTGGTATTTCTCTTTCTGTGCCTGACTTGTTTCACTTAATATAATTCTCTCAAGGTCCATCCATGTTGTTGCAAATGGCAGTATTTCATTCGTTTTTATAGCTGAGTAGTATTCCATTGTGTAGATGTACCACATTTTCCGTATCCACTCATCCGATGATGGGCATTTGGGCTGGTTCCAACTCTTGGCTATTGTAAAGAGGGCTGCGATGAACATTGGGAAACAGGTATACCTTCGACTTGATGATTTCCATTCTTCTGAGTATATTCCCAACAGTGGGATAGCTGGGTCGTATGGTAGATCTATCTGCAATTGTTTGAGGAACCTCCATACCATTTTCCATAGAGGCTGCACCATTTTGCAGTCCCACCAACAATGTATGAGAGTTCCTTTTTCTCCGCAGCCTCGCCAGCATTTATCGTTCAGAGTCTTTTGGATTTTAGCCATCCTAACTGGGGTTAGATGGTATCTCAATGTGGTTTTGATTTGCATTTCCCGGATGCTGAGTGATGTTGAGCATTTTTTCATATGTCTGTTGGCCATTTGTATATCTTCCTTAGAGAAATGCCTACTTAGCTCTTTTGCCCATTTTTTAATTGGGTTGCTTGTTTTCTTCTTGTACAGTTGTTTGAGTTCCTTATATATTCTGGATATTAATCCTTTGTCAGATGTATATTTTGCAAATATTTTCTCCCACTCTGTTGGTTGTCTTTTAACTCTTTTAATTGTTTCTTTTGCTGTGCAGAAGCTTTTTAGTTTGATATAATCCCATTTGTTTATTTTTCCTTTGGTTGCCCGTGCTTTTGGGGTCGTATTCATGAAGTCTGTGCCCAGTCCTATTTCCTGAAGTGTTTCTCCTATGTTTTCTTTAAGAAGTTTTATTGTTTCAGGGTGTATATTTAAATCCTTAATCCATTTTGAGTTGATTTTAGTATACGGCGAGAGGTATGGATCAAGTTTCATTCTCCTGCATATGGATATCCAGTTGTCCCAGCACCATTTGCTGAAGAGGCACTCCCTTCGCCACTGAATAGGCTTGATGCCTTTGTCAAAGATCAGCTGACAGTAAGTGTGTGGGTTGATTTCTGGATTCTCTATTCTATTCCATTGGTCAGTGTGTCTGTTTTTATGCCAGTACCATACTGTTTTGGTTATTATAGCTTTGTAGTATAGCTTAAAGTCAGGTAGTGTTATGCCTCCAGCTTTATTTTTTTTGCTCAGCATTGCTTTGGCTATGCGTGGTCTTTTATTGTTCCATATAAATGTCTGGATAGTTTTTTCCATTTCTGAGAAAAATGTCTTTGGAATTTTGATGGGGATTGCATTGAATTTGTATATCACTTTGGGTAGTATGGACATTTTCACTATGTTGATTCTTCCAATCCAAGAGCATGGGATATCTTTCCATCTTCTTGTATCCTCTCTAATTTCTCTCAGCAGTGTTTTGTAGTTCTCATTATAGAGATTTTTCACCTCCTTGGTTAACTCAATTCCTAAGTATTTTATTTTTTTGGTGGCTATTGTAAATGGGCAGGCTTTCTTGATTTCTCTTTCTGCATGTTCACTATTGGAGAAAAGAAATGCTACTGATTTTTGAGTGTTGATTTTGTATCCTGCTACTGTGCTGAAATCATTTATCAATTCTAGCAGTTTTTTTGTAGAGGTTTTAGGCTGTTCGATATATAGGATCATGTCATCTGCAAACAGGGACAGTTTGACTTCATCTTTTCCAATCTGGATGCCCTTTATTTCCTTCTCTTCTCTGATTGCTCTGGCTAGTACTTCCAACACTATGTTGAATAGGAGTGGTGAGAGTGGGCATCCTTGTCTAGTTCCTGTTCTTAAAGGAAAAGCTTTCAGCTTTTCCCCATTCAGGATGATATTGGCTGTGGGTTTGTCATATATGGCTTTAATTATGTTGAGATACTTTCCCTCTATACCTAACTTACAGAGGGTCTTTGTCATGAATGAGTGCTGAACTTTATCAAATGCTTTTTCAGCATCTATAGAGATGATCATATGGTCCTTGTGTTTGAGTTCATTAATATGGTGTATCACATTTATTGATTTGCATATGTTGAACCAACCTTGCATCCCTGGGATGAATCCCACTTGATCGTGATGAATAATTTTTCGTATGTGTTGCTGTATTCTGTTTGCTAGTAATTTAGTGAGGATTTTTGCATCTATATTCATCAGGGATATTGGCCTGTAGTTTTCTTTTTTGGTTATATCTTTACCTGGTTTTGGTATCAGGATGATGTTTGCTTCATAGAATGAGTTTGGGAGATTTGCGTCCGTTTCAATCTTTTGGAATAGTTTGTAAAGAATCGGTGTCAATTCCTCTTTGAATGTTTGGTAAAATTCTGCTGTGAATCCATCTGGTCCTGGGCTTTTCTTTGTTGGGAGCCTTCTGATAACAGCTTCAATCTCCTTTATTGTTATTGGTCTGTTCAAATTTTCTACGTCTTCACGGTTCAGTTTTGGGAGCTTGTGTGTGTCCAGAAATTTATCCATTTCCTCCAGATTTTCAAATTTGTTGGCGTATAGTTGTTTATAGTAGTCTCGAATGATTCCTTGTATTTCAGATGAATCAGTTGTAATATCGCCTTTTTCATTTCTAATTTTTGTTATTTGAGTCTTCTCTCTTCTTTTTTTTGTTAGCCATGCTAATGGTTTGTCAATTTTACTTATCTTTTCAAAAAACCAACTTTTTGATTCGTTGATCTTTTGAATTGTTTTTTGGTTTTCAATTTCATTCAGTTCTGCTCTGATCTTAATGATTTCTTTCCGTCTGCTAACTTTAGGTTTGGATTGTTCTTGTTTTTCTAGTTCTTTAAGGTGAAGTGTTAGGTTGTTCACTTGCCATCTTTCTATTCTTCTGAAGTGAGCGTTTAATGCAATAAATTTTCCCCTCAATACTGCTTTTGCAGTATCCCACAGGTTTTGGTATGATGTATCATTGTTTTCATTAGTTTCAATAAATTTTTTGATTTCCTGCTTGATTTCTTCTTGGACCCATATGTCATTAAGTAGAATGCTGTTTAATTTCCATGTGTTTGTATAGTTTCCAGAGGTTCGTTTGTTATTAATTTCTAGTTTTAATCCATTGTGGTCTGAGAAGATACATGGGATAATTCCAATTTTTTTGAATTTATTGAGACTTGATTTGTGACCTAATATGTGATCTATCCTGGAGAATGATCCATGTGCTGATGAGAAGAATGAATATTCTGAGGTTGTTGGGTGGAATGTTCTGTAGATATCTGCCAATTCCAATTGGTCTAGAGTCTTGTTTAGATCTTGTGTTTCTCTACTGATTCTTTGCCTAGATGATCTGTCTAATATTGACAGTGGGGTGTTCAGGTCCCCTGCTATTATGGTATTAGTGTCTATTTCCTTCTTTAGGTCTAATAGAGTTTGTTTTATAAATCTGGCTGCTTGTTTTATAAATCTGGCTGCTCCAACATTGGGTGCGTACATATTTATGATTGTTATGTCTTCTTGATGGATCAGTCTTTTTATCATTAAGTAGTGTCCCTCATTGTCTCTTTTTATGGTTTTTAGTTTAAAGTCTATTTTGTCAGATATAAGAATAGCTACTCCAGCTCGTTTTTCTTTTCTGTTTGCATGGTAAATCTTTTTCCATCCTTTCACTCTTAGTCTGTGTGAATCTTTATGGGTGAGGTGGGTCTCTTGTAGGCAGCATATAGTTGGGTCCTGCTTTTTGATCTAGTCAGCCAGTCTGTGTCTTTTAATTGGGGAATTTAAGCCTTTTACATTAAGAGTTGTTATTGAAAAGTGTTGATTTATTCCTAGCATTTTATTGGTTGTTTGGTTGTCTTAAGTGTCTTTTGTTCCTTGCTTTCTGATTTACTGTTTGTTTTCTGTGTTTGTTGGTTCCTTAGGTTGTAGATAGTGTTTTTGTTAGCTTGTTTTCTCTTCATGAATGCCATTTTTATTATACTAGTGGGTTTAGATTTTTCTTGGGTTTTTATAGCAGTGGTAGTTATTTTTCAGGAACCAAACCCAGTACTCCCTTGAGGATTTCTTGTAAGGGTGGTCTTGTGGTAGTGAACTCCCGCAGTTTTTGTTTGTCTGAGAAATATACTATTTGCCCCTCATTTCGGAAGGATAGCCTTGCAGGGTAGAGTATTCTTGGCTGGCAATCTTTGTCTTTTAGTATTTTGAAAATATCATCCCATTCCTTTCTAGCTTTTAGGGTTTGTGATGAAAAGTCTGTTAACCTGATTGGGGCTCCCTTATAGGTGATTTGACGCTTCTCTCTTGCAGCTTTTAAGATTCTCTCTTTGTCTGAGTTTTGCCAATTTGACTATGACATGTCTTGGAGAAGGCCTTTTTGGGTTGAATACGTTTGGAGATCGTTGAGCTTCCTGGATCTGAAGATCTGTGATTTTTCCTATACCTGGGAAGTTTTCTGCCACTATTTTGTTGAATATGTTTTCAATGGAATCTCCATTTTCCTCCCCTTCTGGAATACCCTTGACTCGGATATTTGATTGCTTATGGTTGTCTGATATCTCTCTCAGATTTTCTTCAATGTCCTTGATTCTTTTTTCTTTCTTTTTGTCTGCTTGTGTTATTTCAAACAGCCCATCTTCAAGTTCAGAGGTTCTCTCTTCAACTTCGACAAGCCTGCTGGTTAACCTCTCCGTTGTGTTTTTTATTTCGCTGAATAACTTCTTCAGTTCAGCAAGTTCTGCTACATTTTTTTTCAGGACATTGATTTCCTTGTACATTTCCTCTTTCAGATCCTGTATACTTTTCCTCATTTCATCATGATGTCTAGCTGAGTTTTCTTGTATCTCATTCAGTTTCTTTAGAATTATCACTCGAAATTCCTTGTCAGTCATTTGAAGGGCTTCTTGTTCTATAGGATCTAGAGTTTGAGATTTATTAACTTTTGGTGGTGTACTTTCTTGATTTTTTTGTATTTCTGGTATCTTTTTTTTGGTGTTTATTCATTGTGGCCGGGGGTTTCACCGTCCACCGGTTTGAGACTAATGACTAACTAGGATGTTGCTGTGGTTGCCAATTTCGTATGGCTCCCTCCGTGACTGCTCAGTTGGCCTCTAGTGCCTTGTGTGTGTGGTCTTGGGCTTCTCCGGGGAGCCACCTTTCTGGTCAGCTTGGACTCTGCTGGGCTGGTGGGTCACGTACCACAGGGTGTGTGATCTCTGTTGAGCTTTCACTTCCTGTGCAGGACTTCTCCCTGTTCCGTGTGCTCTGGCCCAGGCTGTTAGATCGTGCAGTAGCGACCCCACTGGGTGTGTGGTTTTTGTCGAGTCTCCGCCTCCCTGGCCGCATGTCTCCCCACTCTGTGCGCACTGTGCTGGGCTGGGGCGTGTCTTCTGCACCCCTCGTCTAACAGCTGGGCCTTCAAGACCCTGCTCGGCACCGCCTCGCCCAGGAAGTCTACCAGGTTTCTGCTGGGCACAGACGACTGGTCTCTCTGGGTGCCTTTGTAGCACTATGTAGATCTTTCTCGGGTCTTGTTCACCTTTGTATCCCCCCAGTACAAACCGAGTCTAGCGCCCACCTGCAGCCTGGTCTCCGGCAGGTTCAGGCGGACCTGGAAACTCTCCTACCACACTATTCCCAACCAGAAATTCGTTAGGCTTTTTTCCAAACTGGTGGCCGCACAGATGGTATCTTCCTCCCAGTAACAGGGAGTTTACCTGGGGCCGGAGTCCAGGGTATGGTGGAGTGACAGTCGGCCCGCCCGTACTTCCTTGCCCTCCCGAAACTGGCCCGGGACGCCCTCCGCCACCAGCCCCGCCAGAGAACCGCGGAGGGAGTGGGAGCCAAGGCCGGTCCGCAGGCTCCGGAAAGCCTGGCGCCAGGCCAGCAAGTGGTAGGGCTCAGTGATGGCCGAGCAGGGCGGAGCTGCCCGCACCTGGGAAAATGGAGGCAGCACCGGGCGGTGAGTGGCCTGGTGGTGCAGGCGGGAGCCGCGTGGGCATCCACCCCCCGAACAGAGCTGTGCCAGGGATCACTCACAGTGCTGTGCCAGGTCGGGCGCTCGCTCTGTCTCTGGTTTGTTGCCTTCCGTGTTCTCGGCGCTGCCGCCTCGGGCTGTTCAGTCGCGGCGCGGCTCGGGCGCTCCCAGGAATCTTCTTTAATGCCGGCCTGAAACCTCGAATCCTGAATAGGGCAGCTGGCCGCCTTCAGCGCGGCCCCGGCCTCTGGGATCCTGGCTGCATCCCCAGCAGCCCTGGTGCCGTGTTCCCTGTTTCGAGACTCACTTTTGCAGCTAAGAAACAGTTCTTTTCCTGCTCCACACTTTAAAGCTGTTGTCTGTAAATGAGGCAGCCTCTCCTGCCGGGTGCAAAGTGGCGGTCACCCCCCACGACCGGTCAGCAGCAGCAGTCCTCCCTTAAGAGATGGCGAGAGGAAGGACCACAAGTTTTCCGGCTGCCTGAGTCCCAGTGGCCGCCTTTTCCACCTCAGCTACTCCGCGCCAGCGGCCGCAGCCGCCGCCATCTTGAAAAGCCGGGTCTTATTGCTTTTTAATAGCTGTAAACTAGTTGATTTGTGGGAGGGTGATACTGGGGACTGTCTATTCTGCCATCTTGACCAGCTCATGGAGAAGTTTGGTTGATTTCTTCTAGACAAACTCAGTAACAAATGAACATACAAAGTTTTCTTATTGTCGGGCTGGGTCACAAACCCTTCAAACCTGTTCTGTGCAGGTTGCAAGACACTCCACCCTTATGAGGTCTCTCATTTAGTGTTCGAACCATTGGCCATGAGTGCCATGTACACCCCTTCAGGGATTGGGGGGCTGGTGGATAGCCTTAATCCCCTTTTATTTTTTTTATTTTTTTAAATTTGATTTTGTCGATATACAACATGGTTGATTATTGTGGCCCATTACTGAAACCCCCCTCCCTCCTCCCTCTCCCCCCTCCCACCCAACAATGTCCTTTCTGTATGCTTGTCGTGTCAACTTCAAGGAATTGTAATTGTTGTGTCTTCTCCTCCCACCGGTTGTGTGTGTGTGTGTGTGAATTTATTTATATATTTTTATCTCCCACCAATAAGTGAGAACATGTGGTATTTCTTTCTGTGCCTGGCTTGTTTCACTTAATATAATTCTCTCAAGGTCCATCCATGTTGTTGCAAATGGCAGTATTTCATTCATCTTTATAGCTGAATAGCATTCCATTGTGTAGATATACCACATTTTCCGTATCCACTCATCCGATGATGGACATTAGGGCTGGTTCCAACTCTTGGCTATTGTAAAGAGTGCTGCGATGAACATCGGGAAACAGGTATACCTTCGACTTGATGATTTCCATTCCTCTAGGTATATTCCCAGCAGTGGGATAGCTGGGTCATATAGTAGCTCTATCTGCAATTGTTTGAGGAACCTCCATACCATTTTCCATAGAGGCTGCACCATTTTGCAGTCCCACCAACAATGTATGAGAGTTCCTTTTTCTCCGCAACCTCGCGAGCATTTATTGTTCAGAGTCTTTTGGATTTTAGCCATCCTAACTGGGGTGAGATGGTATATCTTCCTTAGAGAAATGCCTACTTAGCTCTTTTGCCCATTTTTTAATTGGGTTGTTTGTTTTTCTTGTAAAGTTGTTTGAGTTCCTTATATATTCTTGATATTAATCCTTTGTCAGATGTATATTTTGCAAATTTTTCTCCCACTCTGTTGGTTGTCTTTTAATTCTGTTAATTGTTTCTTTTGCTGTGCAGAAGCTCTTTACTTTGATATAATCCCATTTGTTTATTTTTCCTTTGGTTGCCCGTGCTTTGGGGGTCGTATTCATGAAGTCTGTGTCCAGTCCTACTTCCTGAAGTGTTTCTCCTACATTTTCTTTAAGAAGTTTTATTGTTTCAGGGTGTAAATTTAATTCTTTAATCCATTTCAAGTTGACTTTAGTGTGTGGTGAAAGGTATGGGTCTAGTTTCATTCTCCTGCATATTGATATCCAGTTCTCCCAGCACCATTTGCTGAAGAGGCAGTCTCTTCCCCAGTGTATAGGCTTGCTGCCTTTGTCAAAGATCAGATGGCTGCTGTAGGTGTATGGGTTGATTCCTGAATTCTGTTCTATTCCATTGCTCAGTGTGTCTGTTTTTATGCCAGTACCATACTGTTTTGGTTATTATAGCTTTGTAGTATAGTTTAAAATCAGGTAGTGTTATGCCTCCAGCTTTATTTTTTTTGCTCAGCATTGCTTTGGCTATACATGGTCTTTTGTTATTCCATATAAATGTCTGGATAGTTCTTTCTATTTCTGAGAAAAATGTCTTTGGAATTTTGATGGGGATTGCATTGAATTTGTAAATCACTTTGGGTAGTATGGACATTATCATTATGTTGATTCTTCCAATCCAAGAGCATGGGATATCTTTCCATCTTCTTGTATCCTCTCTAATTTCTCTCAGCAGTCGTTTGTAGTTCTCACTATAGAGATTTTTCACATCCTTGGTTAATTCAGTTCCTAAGTATTTTATTTTTTTGGTGGCTATTGTAAATGGGCAGGCTTTCTTGATTTCTCTTTCTGCATGTTCACTATTGGAGAATAGAAATGCTACTGAATTTTGTGTGTTGATTTTGTATCCTGCTACTTTGCTGAAATCATTTATCAACTCCCAGAGTTTTTTTGTAGAGGCTTTAGGCTGTTCAATATATAGGATCGTGTCATCTGCAAACAGGGACAGTTTGACTTCATCTTTTCCCATCTGGATGCCCTTTATTTCCTTCTCTTCTCTGATTGCTCTGGCTAGTACTTCCAACACTATGTTGAATAGGAGTGGTGAGAGTGGGCATCCTTGTCTCATTCCTGTTCTTAAAGGAAAAGCTTTCAGCTTTTCCCCATTCAGGATGATATTGGCAGTGGGTTTATCATATATGGCTTTAATTACGTTGAGATACTTTCCCTCTAAACCTAACTTATAGAGGGTCTTTGTCATGAATGAGTGCTGAACTTTATCAAATGCTTTTTCAGCATCTATAGAGATGATCATATGGTCCTTATGTTTTTATTACATGGTGTATCACATTAATTGATTTGCGTATGTTGAACCAACCTTGCATCCCTGGGGTGACTCCCACTTGATCATGTTGAATAATTTTACGTATGTGTTCCTGTATTCTGTTTGCTAGTGTTTTAGTGAGAATTTTTGCTTCTATATTCATCATGGATATTGGCCTGCAGTTTTCTTTTTTGGTTATATCTTTACCTGGTTTTGGTATCAGGATGATATTTGCTTCATAGAATGAGTTTGGGAGATTTGCATCTGTTTCAATCTTTTGGAATAGTTTGTAAAGAATTGGTGTCAATTCCTCTTTGAATGTTTGGTAAAATTCTGCTGTGAATCCATCTGGTCCTGGGCTTTTCTTTGTTGTGAGCCTTCTGATAACAGCTTCAATCTCCTTTATTGTTATTGGTCTGTTCAGATTTTCTACGTCTTCATGGCTCAGTTTTGGGAGCTTGTGTGTGTCCAGAAATTTGTCCATTTCCTCCAGATTTTCAGACTTGTTGGCATATAGTTGTTTATAGTAGTCTCGAATGATTCCTTGTATTTCAGACGGATCAGTTGTAATATCGCCTTTTTCATTTCTAATTTTTGTTATTTGAATCTTCTCTCTTCTTTTTTTTGTTAGCCATGCTAATGGTTTGTCAATTTTATTTATCTTTCCAAAAAACCAACTTTGTGATTCATTGATCTTTTGCATTGTTTTTGGACTTCAATTTCATTAAGTTCTGCTCTGATCTTAATGATTTCTCTCCGTCTGCTAACTTTAGGTTTGGATTGTTCTTGTTTTTCTAGATCTTTAAGGTGAAGTGTTAGGTTGTTCACTTGCCATCTTTCCATTCTTCTGAGGTGAGCATTTAATGCAATAAATTTCCCCCTTAGTCCTGCTTTTGCAGTATCCCACAGGTTTTGGTATGATGTATCATTATTTTCATTAGTTTCAATAAATTTTTTGATTTCCTGCTTGATTTCTTCTTGGACCCATATGTCATTAAGTAGAATGCTGTTTAATTTCCATGTGTTTGTATAGTTTCCAGAATTTTGTTTGTTATTGATTTCTAATTTTAATCCATTGTGGTCAGAGAAAATACATGGGATAATTCCAATCTTTGAATTTGTTGAGACTTGATTTGTGACCTAACATGTGATCTATCCTGGAGAATGATCCATGTGCTGATGAGAATATTCTGAGGTTGTTGGATGGAATGTTCTATAGATATCTGCCAAGTCCAATTGGTCTAGAGCATTGTTTAGATCTTGTGTTTCTCTGATTCTTTGCCTAGATGATCTGTCTAATATTGACAGTGGGGTGTTCAGGTCCCCTGCTATTATGGTATTAGTGTCTATTTCCTTCTTTAGGTCTAATAGAATTTGTTTTATAAATCCGGCTGCTCCAACATTGGGGGCGTACATATTTATGATATGTCTTCTTGATGGATCAGTCCTTTTATCATTATGTAGTGGCCCTCATTATCTCTTTTTATGGTTTTTAGTTTAAAGTCTATTTTATCAGATATAAGAATAGCTGCTCTAGCTTGTTTTTCATTTCTGATTGCATGGTAAATATTTTTCCATCCTTTCACTCTTAGTCTATGAGTCTTTATGGGTGAGGTGGGTCTCTTGAAGACAGCATATAGTTGAGTCCTCCTTTTTAATCCAGTCAGCCAGTCTGTGTCTTTTGATTGGGGAATTTAATCCTTTTACATTAAGAGTTGTTGTTGAAAAGTGTTGATTTACTCCTAGCATTTTACTGATTTTTGTTTGGATGTCTTAAGTGTCTTTTGTTCCTTTCTTTCTGATTTACTGTTTGTCTTCTGTATTTGCTGGTTCCTTGGGTTGTAGATAAACATTTTTTTTTCTCTTCTTTGGCATTTTTGTTTTATTAGTGGGTTTTGATTTTTCTTGTTTTTATGGCAGTGGTAATTATTTTTCAGGCACCAAACCCAATACTCACTTGAGAATTTCTTGTAAGGCTGGTTGTGTGGTAGTGAACTCCTGCAGTTTTTGTCTGAGAAATATACTATTTGCCCTTCATTTTGGAAGGATAGTCTCATGGGGTAGAGTATTCTTGGCTGGCAATCTCTGTCTTTTAGTATTTTGAATATATCACCCCATTACTTTCTGGCTTTTAGGGTTTGTGATGAAAAGTCTGATATTAGTCTGATTGGGGCTCCCATATAGGTGATTTGATGCTTCGCTCTTGCAGCTTAAGATTCTCTTTGTCTTTGAGTTTTGCCAATTTGACTTTAACATGTCTTGGAAAAGACCTTTCTGGGTTGAATACAGTTGGGCATCTTTGAGCTTCCTGAATCTGAAGATCTGTGTCTTTTCCTATACCTGGGAGGTTTTCTGCTACTATTTTGTTGAATATGTTTTCAATGCAATGTCCTTTTTCCTCCCCTTCTGGAATACCCATGACTCGGGTATTTGAGTGCTTAAGGTTGTGTGATATCTCTTAGATTTTCTTCAATGTTTTTAATTCTTTTTTTTTGTTGTTGTTGTCTGCCTGTGTTATTTCAAACAGCCCATCTTCATGGTCAGAAGTTCTCTCTTCTGCTTCTGCAAGCCTGCTGGTTAAACTGTTTATTTTGTTGAGTGAATTCTTCAGTTTGGCAAGCTCTGCTACATTCTCTTTCCAGGGCATTGATTTCCTTGTACAGGTCCTGTATACTTTTCCTCATTTCATTGTGTTGTCTAGCTGAGTTTTCTTGTATCTCATTTAGTTTCCTTAGAATTACCACTCAAAATTCCTTGTTAGACATTTCAAGGGCTTCTTGTTCTATAGGATCTAGAGCTTGAGAGTTATTACCTTTTGGTGGTGTACTTTTTTGATTTTTCATATTTCTGGCATCTTTCCTTTGTTTAGTCATTGTGGCAAGGGATTTCATGGTCCACTGGTTTGACACTATTGTCGGGTTAGGGGCTGCCAATTTAGCAAGGCTTTCTCAGTGTCTGCTCAGTCACCCACTGGCGCCTCCAGTGTGTGGTCACCTTGGGTCTTGGGCCTCTCCGGGGAGGAACCTCTCTGGTCAGCGTGCACTTGGCTGGGCTGGGGATGGAGTCCAGCGGCAGCGAGGCCTACCTGCTCAGTCACGCACTGGCACCGTGGGGCACATGGTCTCCGTGGATCTCGGGCCTCTCCAGTTGGGTGCCTCTCTCTAGACATCATTTTGACCCAAGTGTAATAGCTGGGCCCTAAGAATTGGTTGAGTTGTTCTGCTAGACCAAGAGGATCCTCTAATAATGATTTTATTTTCTTAAAATTTCTAACTCCGGTACTCATGAGGGGGACGTTAACAAATCTAATCTCTTCTCACCCCGTGGGGACTTCCCTAAGGGGAAACATTTTAGAGATTTCCCTAGGAGCCCCCAGAGGGAGGGGAAAACTCTCAAGATCTTTCTTACATTGCTCTACCTCCCTCCTTAGACTAGGATACAGATCCACAGGGGCTGAGGGCTCAGACTCTGCAGGGGCCGAGGATTCAGACTCTGCAAAGGGATCTGAACATTTGGCCTGCCCAGAGTTTTCAGAGGAAACATGAGAGTCACTCCTGATAACCAGCATAGAGCATAATCTTTTCCTCCCAGAAGGATGGGAATTTTTCATTAACATAGAGGACGAGGGCCTGACAGACCCAGTCCTAATTTGAGCCAAACTGTGGCCAAAGCACTGAAGATTTACGAATGGGCTCTTTGGTCCAAATAAAACAACAGTACTTTTTCATTTTCTATTTCTCCTTGTTCTTTGTCTGGGAATTCCTCTCCCAGTCCTTTAACATTCCCCCCCGAGGGACTATCTGAGGGACTGTTGGGAAGAATCTCCTTAATTCCTCCCTTCCTCGTTTCCCTAGGCCTAGAATTTTTGTTTCCCATTTTCACTTGAGGTTAGTGATCCTGTGTCTGAGTCTCCCTGAGTACTCAACCCCCCTTACTGGAGGTTTCTTGCACACATCAGGACCCACTTCATCTTTCTCTGGCCATGTCCCTTGTGGGAAAATGGAACTGCAGATTGAGACTCTGCACTTGTTTCGTATCTAGGATACGTCTCAGCCACACACTAGACCTCTGAAAATGCCCAACCACCAAGGCAGTAGTTAATAGTCCAACTTTCCTACCTTGGCTCGTGCACAAGGTTGCCTGTTCGCCACAGTGCCTGCTTTCTTTTCCCCCAGTATTGCTTCTGCCATCTTCAGAATAAGTCTCGGGTATATCTGCGATCCTGAAAGAAGCCAGGCACCAGGACAGAACATGTGACCTGAAATCAGGTGGGACACGTCTTCCCCTCTATTGTGGTCCCAGTCCTGCAGTTGCAGAGATCCTGGACGAGCCCCCAAATTGCCACACTATGGCAGTGGGCTCGGGTGAGCTGGCTAGCTCGTCTCAGTTTAACTCTAGCCTGTGGTGGTTATTCTGTAACTTGTTTGGCTTGGCTGTCCTGGTCAGGTGGCATATAACTCTAGAAAATGGCATGGGGCATGTCTAAGGACATCCCTCGCAGAGCTAGGGTCTGCTCGGCTGCAGGGCTCAGATCCTCTTACAGAAGGTGGCTCGGACTTCTTGTGCTGTGCTGTTGGAAGTCTGAGATTGAACTTGGAAAACTGATACAGATGACCAAGCCATGGTGGCTGGTCTCTGCTGGGACTCCCAGAGCAGTTAAGGAATTTCTCCAGGGGCCAGCTAACACGACTTTCCTATGGTTCTTACCCTCTCAACTGAGGCAAGGCTGTGGGACATACTAGAAAACGGGGCAGCATTAAGACTCTGGGAAACTGAATCACTTCAACGGGGAAAGAGAAATTCAGGGATCTTCCTCTAAGACTGTCCTTCCCAGGGGACCAGAGAAGAGGACTGGCAGGAGAAGAGCTGGAGCTAGTCCTTGGTAGGAGCTCAAACTGAAGAAATCAGCAGTTTTTTGTGTTTCAAGAGAGCCAGTTATGTATGAAGAACTCAAGGTCTAGTGCCACTGCCAAGCCTACGTCAAAGCCAAGAACAAGAACCCCCTGGCTATCTGGAGGTACCTTAATAACTAGAAACTCTTCTCTTTAAACCTAATTCTAGATACCTTCCATAACCTTGGGGACTGGATCTGTCAGGGGAAGCCTCTGGATGAGGTGGTGTGAAAGAAACTTCTAACATTGCCTAAGTAATTGTGTTCTTGGGAGTCTGTTCTTCCTCCCCAACACCCAGATAAACTGTTTCAGAAGCATGTACTATAATCTGAGTTGAAGTTTTCAGAGCTTCTATTTAAGCACTGCCCCTGTTGTGGAGCAGACATGGAATTCAACTGATTCCATGGCAGCATGGTGCGTGGTGGCCAGTTGGGTGTGCAATTCCAAAAGGCACACATGGCCCAAAACATCTCCCTTTTCTCTTGGGTCATTGCTTTCCCTCCCCCTTTGTCATAAGAGCTTCCTGTGGATTTGTCTTTCTGTGGTATGGTGGCACTGCTGTTTTCTGGAAGCTGACCCCTCAAATCTCAGTCTGTGGCCTAGGGGAATAAGACTACCTTAAGTTGAGATGCTGCTGACCTAATAGGTCCATTATAGCTTAGCCTTAGGACATGCTATAGGAAAAGTGAATGCCTTTTCCTTTGAGGTCCTAAATGTGCTAGGTGGAGGGAGCTCCAGGAGCCCTGTCAGTCCTCTAAGGCAGCTTGCCAATAGCAAGATGCAAGTCACTTGGCTGTGCTTGTTGACTCTGGCAGTGTCCCTAGGACACTCAGACTCAGATCCGAGTATCCCTGGGACACCTAACTTTCAGGTATGTCTTCTATCATCTCATAAGCAGAAATAAGGAAAACACCTAGATGTGGGGCTCCGTAAGAAAGGTGTTCTATCTAGTTACAGGTGTCTAACTTCTGTGGACAAAGTTGAGTTTGGGGCTGGAAATTTCTGGCTGGGAGATAGATCTAGATTAGATGGTCTGGGGACATAAGATATTAGATCTGTGTCCCCTATAAATCACAGCATCACTTGGCTTTGGCTCAGGCTAGAGATCTGCCCAGGTCTGCTTCTATATATCCTGGTGTCCTTATCTTCCATGCTTGCTCCCTATGGTATGTGCCTAGGGCTAAAGCATAACTAGAAGCCAGAGGTCTCTTTGAGTCCTTTCCTATGGTCAGCGCATGTGGGGAGGAAGACAACCAGATTTCATGTAAGGTACCTTGCCTGTCATCTCCCAGTGACAGGGACTCCTTCCCGTTAGCTTGCAGTGTCACTGCGACCTAACACTTTCCCAAAGTTTGCCCATGGCCCTAAGAATTAATTAAAAGAATTATTTTCCACCTATTAGTGTCACCTTCACATGCCAAATATAAAAACATAGTTGGTTCTATTTCTGTACTTCCTTGGTTATCTTTTAGGATTATAGCAATTAGATGCCCTTATTTCAGACAAGAATGTAGGAGATATCTCCTGCTCCCGATAGTCCCCATATCCATGCTGAATACCCTTTCAGGCTAACTCTGAGGAGAGATGTGTGTGTCCTGGATCTTAAACTGGGATCATACTTGCTGAATAGCCAAGTAATTGTCAACTATGAGGTTCTTCCTTAGTTGCCAGTTGACACTTCACCCAATATGGTCTGCTTTTTGGTGACAGGACAAGCACTGTCACCCACAGTATCCTCTTCCTAGCCCAATTCTCTTCTAAGTCCTTTCTTGGCATCTGAGACAATGACTAGAAGGCAGCCTGGAAGCTGGCCCTGGGGTTTGAGCCCAGTGTCCCATCTAAAGATCCTGTGTGGCAGAGCCTGGAGGCAAGTATGTAGCTGGGGGACCAGGTCCTGGATCTGTTCTGGGGGCCCCCGCTGTCAACTGGTCCTTCACTTGAAGGAATGAGTCACACTGACACATTACTTGCCAGGGTCAGATTCCACAAGCAGGGTATGTCTCCAGGAGAATTTCCAGGACTCAGCAAGACCTTTCTCCTGGAGAACTTGATTCTTTTCCTGATCTTAGAAGTTGCCTCTCTTCCTGGCAACTGTAGCAAGAAGAATCTGAGCATTCTTGTTGCTCAGGCTGCACTTTGTGCTACCGGGAGAGCTTGCCTGCAGGGTTTCCTGCCTGTTCTAAAACCTGTTCTCTCTCCCTTCTACCTGGGACCCCCATTCCTGGGACTCATGGCATGAGGACAGGGTGTGGCTTGTATAGCTCATCTCTGGTCTGCTGGGCACAGGGTCTGACCCTTTCTCAGTGAGATATGTAGACTATTTTCTATGATCTTTGAATGTGGGATTTTGCTGCTGCTTTTTCATAGGATCTACCTCTCCATGTATGTTGCCTGACAGTATGTGTAGAATAGGCCTCTGGCATAGGGTCTGTCAAGGTAAACTGTCAGTCAGGTGCTTAGTTTCTGTACTGCTCCTCACCTAGGTATGTGGCCAGTGTCTGGGCTGGCAGGAATGAGTGTGAATATGCCTTCATAGCTCCCATCAACTTCCTCCAGGCTTTATGAGTGGGGCTCCTACAGTCACGGGAGTTTCCTTTTTGCTTTCATCTTCCATTCTCTAGCCTGAGAATGTGAGATTCAAATGTGGGGCCTAGGCATGCCCCTGGGCCACTCTTTCCTGAAGTTGAGCTCAAAGGTATAGCAGGTATAGCTTGTTCAGAAACTGCTGGTACTACAGGGTCAGTGGCCAGAGACCTGGACATGCCTGCATGAGACTTAGGCATCTCTAGATAAAGGACTTGATTGGCCTTGTAGTCCTAGGGGCAAGTGGTAAGTGTTTCTCCTGATCCATCTACTTCTCTGGGTGGGCCAGGCAGCAGAGCCCTTGGGGGCCCTGAGCATGACTCAAATATCCCCTGGGTAAGGGTGGGGGCCTCTTGGGCTGAGGTAGCAAGTGAGGAGTCTGGACTTGAAGATGCTAAAAGACTATTTTGGCTGGGGGTGGCTGGTTCCCTGGGATTTTCCAGGGAAGGTCTAATTACCAAGAGTTTCATCAGGGATAGACATTCTGATGCCTAGAAGCTAGGAGAGGGGAGTAGGACCTACAAGAAAATGGCAGCTCTGGGATTCTGGTGGGGGTGGGTGTCTGGGTCAATTCATAACCCAGAAAATTCCAGGACTCCTGCTTTAGTCCTTGCTCATAGCACCATTGCAGGAGGACTCACAGGAGAAGGGCTGGTACTAGTCACTGGAGGGGACTTGGGCTAATAAGGGAAGAGTCCTGTGCTATCGTGGAAGCCATCTCTGCAGGGAGACCGTGGAAGAGATCAGGATTCATACAGCAAGGCCAGGAATAGAACTTGGGCCTGTACCATTAATAGGGACATAACTTGCAGGTATCTAAGACCCTTCCTGGATCAGGGAAAGAGCTTGATTCTGGAATCCTTTCCCAAGCTTGGCTACTGAGTTTATTGGTTGGCCTGGCTGGGACAGGATATGAGTTTCCTACGTCACACCTGAAAGATGACTTCTAGAATCAGCACCTGTCGATGACGACGCAGGGGAAGCAGACTTGTCTCCAGATATCCTTAGAGTCCACTCTCAAGTTTTATCTTTGACTCTTCTCTGGCCTTAAGGTGAGATGTAGAATATACTTGGCTATGTGGGGCCAAGCAACCTGCTCATGGTAGCCAACCCTAGGAGGTCATGAGACTTCAGTGCTGTTCTTCCCTGGGTTACTTCTTTCCTTTGTTACGTGCTTAGCTGTAGACCTCACCTGAGCGAGTGGATCTCCTTGTGGGCGCCTGCCCTGTTCTTCTGGGACGTTCTGGCAGGGAGTTCTGTCCTCCACATCACAGGGTGCTTTCTTCATTCCAGGGCCACTTCTACCCACACTCCCTGCTGCTCTGTGAAATGGGCCCATTTAGGCTACTCCCGTTTTGGTTTTCTCAGATTCTGTCCCCAGAAACTTAAGAACTGTCGGGCTGGTTAGGGACTGTTCTGTCTCGGTGCTGCCCTTTCCCATAACTACATGTTACTTCACTTATGCAGCCTTGTCCCTGCTTCCCTTAGGCCAGCTGCAGCATTCTTGGTTAGGTCAGTGTGGCTGTCCTTGGTCTCACCTGGCCTCCACACTGCAACATAGCAGAGGGGCTCCCTGACGACATCTGACTGAAATCTCTTTGTGCTCCCTGGCTCAGTCCCTTCAGCTGGTGGGTCTTGACCCTGAGTTTGTTCAAGACCCTGCTGTCTTCAGCTTCTGTTGCTCCCTGGGTCCCTTTCCTGCTGTGTCTGCACATGTAGTGTTAGGAGATGACAATGTTTCTCTTAGGGAAGAATGGACTTCGTCCAGTTGTGTGGATCTCTTTTCCTATGATTCTTATGGTGTCATCTGTAGAGCTAGGGCTAGGGCTCACAGACCCCTCGAGCCTGTTGTCCAGACTGGGTCACAAAACTTCCACATGCAGGTCTACAAGCTAGTAATAGAAAAAGCTCCTTGGAGCCGTGGGTGAAGAAATAGGCTTTATTCAGAGCTAGGAGCAGCCACCCTAGTGGCTTCCTAGAGCATCCTCTAGAAGCTTCACATATCAGAGCCATTAGTCCTTTATACTCAAGTCCATGATCCAAAACACCTCTGGCAGTGGCTGCAGCCCAGAGTAGAAGCAGTCAGAAGGGAAAGGCGGGGCCTCAACATAGCCGCCGGCCCCGCCCACACCAGATACGCAGCAAGATTCCGAACATCCGAGGTGCCCTGACCAATTTTTTTTTACTTTTTCCCAGCATCATCTAAGGGTTGTTTTCCAGGAATGATCACTGTCTCAAGAACGTAGTAAATGACTTGTCCTATATTAGAAAGAAATATGTTTTATCTTCTAACTTCAGGAATTTATTGGCCACAAGCTCTTTAATAAACATGTATGACTGCACAGAAAGAAAATAGGATGCACCATTTCCGTGTAGAACATACCACCCTGGATCGAGTACTAAGCTTAGTTCATATATTCAATATCTCAAACTGTGGTCTTAGTATTTTGGTAGAATACTTGCAGGTATGTGTTAACCGTGTGAATTTCTTGAATTGCCGGGTGATCGATTGACCGGCACACTGGTCTTGGCCTCCACAATGGGATGAGCCTGCTTGTGAATATCTTCCTGTCTCCAGACTATCTTACCTGCCTTGTTTGATATCCTTGGAAGGAATGGCCTGTTAGCTGGCCATGGGCCTCCCTCAGGATTGAAGATTCCTGAGGTTCAGTTGTTAAATACCATAAGGGCTTTCCCCCAGATTTTTGTCATAAGACCTGACAGAACTTTCCTCTTAATTCCACTGGGGCTTTACTTTTCTTCCCAGGAGTGATTATCCTCAGATGGCAACTGCAACAGACAGGATTTGGGAGTCCTTGCTATTGATGCCCTGTTTCCTTGTTTTCTCCTCTGGCTAGGCTAAGGTCTGGAATCCTGCTCACAGCACCAATTGTTTAGCTCTTAATCCTGTTTACAACGCCAATTGTAAAGCTCTTTGACCACGGCTATGCCAGTTGTTGGGCTCTTTTACCTGCCAGTAATCCTGCTGACTGGGCTGATTGTCAAGCTAGGGCTGGGTCTGGAGCCCCCAGACCCCTCAAGCCCATTTAGACTGGGTCACAAATCCTTCACTTGCCAAGCTGGGTCACTAGACCCCTTACATGCAGGTCTATGAGCTAGGTAACCAGCCAAAAGGTCCTTGGAAGCCGTAGGTTGGAAAGCATGGCTGTGCTGGGCAGATACCCGAGGCAGACACCCCCCTGCCTGCTTCACTAAAACTCCTCCGCCCCCTCCCCCCTCCCCCGCAGCAGGTCTCTGCCTGAGTTCCCAGGCTTTTCCATACATCTTTCAAAATCTAGGTGGAGGCTGCCATGCCTCCACTGCTCTCATATACTGTGGTGTGCAAACTTAACACAATGTGAACGCCACCGAGCTTTTCGGCTTTTTCTTCAGAAGCGCTGAGGCAGGATTGTTTCGGCCAGAGAGGCTGGGATGCAGGGAGCAGTTTGCTGAGGGCAGTGACACCTCAGGTCTGCCCTCCAGGACAAACTCAGTTCTCCTAGGATGGGAGGCACGCTCTCCCAAACTTCTCAAATGCCCTCAGGGCCTGTGATGGGTGGGGCACCCATCCAGACTTCTCAAATGCATTTAGGGCATTTTTCCCCATGGTCTTGGCTCTTAGTATCTGGCTGCCTCACCTCCAAGACAATGTGTTTAGCAAACAGTTTATCTGCTTCACCCTTGCATTTTTCTCCTGCTCTCCACTTCTACATTCTGGCTTTTGAATTACTTCAATCAGCTTGGCTTACACTGGAAGTTTTGCAGCATTTGCCCACAGTTCAAACAGCTGCATTCACCCAGTCCATCAAGGAGTGGCTGCCCTACCTCTGTGCACATCTGTGGCTATCCTGTAACTGCTGCACAGACAGGTGCATAGTAATGGAGAATAACTTTTCCACCTTTTCACCAGATGAAGACATACTTGAAATTCTGCAGGGGCACCCATCCTCGGGTCCTCTGACGATCTGCATGTGGCATTCTTTTTTGGGGTTTTATGGCACCTAGCCGGCCATTGGTTTTAAGTGGCACCCTCTGAGCCTTTTGCCTTCAGACAAATACAACATGCATTTACTACATAGTTTCTAGAGCACATTACACCATCCACCCCTAGGTCTCATAGACTGTAGCAGTCAAGCAGCCAGGGGCTCTCCCTGTTTCTGCTGATTTACTGGCTCGATTTCTCGTGCACAACAGGTTGCGCCTGGAGATACACGATTTCCCCAACTCACCACTGAGTTGGTTGTCTTCCCTGGTGTGAGAGGCAGGAGTAGCCAGTTGCTGCACATCGTCCTCCAGGACATTTATCTGTGCTGCCAACAACTCTGCTTTCTGCTGCAAATCTTGATCAGTTTGCAGCATAGTGAACAATAGCCAGGCTCCAGTCAGCAGAAAAGTGGCCACTGGGCACCACATGCTCAAGGATAGTCACATTTCCTCCCTTTTCCAAGGGGTTTTGGCTCCTGTACCTGCTCAGAATCCTGTCACAGGCTATGCTAATTGTGGCATCATAATCCTGCTGATGCCAATTTGTCTGGCTAGGCTAAGGCCTGGAATCCTGCTCACAGCGTAAGAACCCAAATGCCCCAAGGGATCACACCCTGATCACATAAGTCCTTCTCGGCCACACCTCATCATGGCGCTGGTTGCCCTTCTCTTCCGTACTCTCCTTCCCGCCGGCGCGAATCGCACACCAATCAGCTCACCCCAAGCCCCATGCGGTATGCTAAGTAGGGATTGTATTTTAAGCCAATCAGCCTTCCCTAAAAGCCCTATATATATGTGTGTGTGCGCTGCCTAATAAACGAGCCCTCTCCGGTGGATCGTCAACTGGTGTTGACTCGTCCTTTCATTTGGTGCCGAAACCCGGGACGGAGCTTCTCTCGAGCGGTGACACTTTCCGGATCGCAGCGGCAACATCTTCCAAGTCGCCTCTCAGGGCTCCCTCGAGCTGTAACACTTTTCGAATCGCAGCGGCAGCACTTTCCAAGTCGTCCCTCGGGAGCTCCGTCCTGCCAGGACCAGCCTCCCTTCCACCACTCACCATTGACGGTCCACCCTCGTCCATTCTTTTTGGCGCTGGCTCCTTCCACTCACCACCGGCTCATCATTAGGTAAGCCCCCTTTCCTAAAGGGCACCAGCCCTTTTTCAGGCTACCACAGGGAGTCTAGATCGTCCGGTAGCCCCTAACGCCCATACCCCACCCCACCACGGTCTTCACGACCACCATAAATTCTCAAACTATGACAGGTTCCAAAGCCCCGGTGAACTTTTACTTTCATTTTTGGAGGTTAAAAGCCCCATTCTGTTCTCTCCTTCACCCTCCTGTCCACCACTCTCTTCTCTCCACTTCCCGGGTCCGGGACCCGACCAGAAAATCCTGGCGCTATGTTCCTTCAGGCACCGGGCTTTTGCCCTAGAGAAGTGAAGGTCTGAGTGACGACCCACACCTCCTTTCTCTCCTCCTGGTTCATACCTGAACCTGCTGGGACTGACGTGACCTACTGGGGATGCCCTCTAGGATCCCGCCTTTCCCAACCAGCTGAAGGATCTGTCTTATCACTAATCTCTGTCCGATTTCTGTCTAAAGTCCCATTAAGAGACCAGAATGGGCGCTTCCTCCTCCTCCCTAGGGGACTCTCCACTTCAATGCCTTCTGAAAAACCTCACCAACCTTTCCCTCAGGCTGGATATTGAGCCCAAACTCCTCACCAAATTCTGTACACAAGATTGGCCTTATTATCCTTTAGATAATCAGAACACATGGCCCCCTGAGGGCACACTAGATCCTAACATTCTACGAGACCTCTTTAACTACTGCCAGCGCCTAAAAACATGGAAGGAGATCCCCTACATCGAGGCTTTTCGCCTCTTGGCTCAGAACCCCGCCCTCTGCTCCTCCTGTACTCCATCTCAAGTCCTTTTAGCCTGTAAACCCTCTTTAGTCACCCCTCGATTCTTCCAACTTCGACCCTGCTGATGAACCCCCACCCCACCGACCTCCTCCTCCCCCAGCGCCTCCAGCATCTGCTCCTCCTCCCCCGTCATCCGCGTCACCTTCTGCATCTCCTGGGCCATCCACTCCCCCGTCTTTACCCTCACCTACTCCTGACCCACTAAGCCCTCCTTTCACCTGTTCCCGAGGACTTCCCCCCGCCCCTTTAACAATCGCCCCACTACAGGAGGTAGCTGGGGCTGAAGGAGTAGTTAGGGTCCATGTTCCCTTTTCCCTAGCTGACCTTGCAGAATTAGAAAAAAGACTAGGCTCTTTCTCTACCGACCCTACCACCTACATTAAAGAATTCCAATGGATCCTGCAGGCCTACAGCCTCACACATCATGACATCTTCATGCTCCTAGCCAATACCCTCCTCCCCGAGGAATGCCGCAGGGTCTGGGATACAGCCCAAACCCATGCCACTGACACCCATCGTACCAATCCAGATCACCTGCCAGGCCCCCAAGCAGTCCCAGAACAGGAACCTAATTGGGATTATAACACAGCCCAGGGAATCCAGGCTCAAGACAGTTTTGCCTCTTGCTTAATAATTGGCCTCAAAAAATCGGCTCGCAAGGTCGTCAATTTCCAAAAAAATTCAAGAAATTGTCCAAAAAAGGAAGAAACTCCCTCCGAGTTCCTCAATAGATTAACTCAGGCCTTTCAACAATACACTAACTTAGACCCCAACTCAGAAGACGGCCGGCATGTCCTTATGACCTATTTCCTGGCCCAATCCTACCCCAACATTAAAACTAAACTTAAAAAATTAGAGCAGGGTCCTGCAACCCCTCAGACCAAAATCCTGTCAGTGGCCTTCAAGGTTTTTCATAATCGGGAGGAGGAAAAAGGAATGTCGAAAACAAAAGGCCGACCACGCCAACTTCCAGATGTTGGCCCATCTTATCAAACCCCCTGGGTGCCCTCCCACAGCCTCCACCTCTAAGCCTCCACCTGGAGCCTGCTTTAAATGTGGAAAGGAAGGGCATTGGGCAAAGGCTTGCCCCACCCCCAGGCCACCTACCATTCCTTGTCCAAAATGCAAAAAGAAGGGACATTGGGGATCTGATTGCCCCCTCGCCTGAAGGGGTGAGGGACCAACTGCCCCACAGTCCCCCGAACCGTGGACACCACCTATGGTGGGCCTCGCTGAGGAGGACTGACGGAGCCTTGGGCCCTTCCCGACCATCTCTATAACAAAGCAGGAGCCCAGGGTATCCATGGTTGTGGACGGCCACCCAATATCTTTCCTCCTGGACACTCGAGCCGCCTTTTCGGTCTTAAGGGAATATAAAGGCCCCACCGCCTCCAGCAGCTCTCCTATAGTCGGGATAGGAGGTAAACAAATCTTTCCCCCCAAAACCCCTCTTTTAACCTGCTGCCTTCAAGGCACTCAATCCGTTTTCTCCCATTCCTTTCTAGTCATGCCACAATGCCCCGTCCCCTTGTTGGGTCGGGACATTCTATCACGGCTTCAAGTCTCCATTACTTTGCCCCTGTCCTCTTCCTCTTCCCCTGTTTCCTTCCTCCTAGCGCTAGTTCAAGCCCAAGATCCTACTAATTCCACCCCTCCAAAGAAGTCCTTACCCATGCTAACGCACCCTGTTAACCCTACAGTTTGGGACACTGCCAGCCCTGCTCTGGCCCAGTGCTCCCCTGTACACATAAAACTAAAAGACCCCTCCAAATATATTTGTCAGGCTCAGTATCCATTAACCACAACAGTCCTCCTCGGGTTAAGCCCCATCATTCAGGACCTATTAAAAAAGGGGTATCTCTGTCCCACTCGCTCCCCTTTCAATACTCCCATACTCGCTGTAAAAAAACCTAATGGTGCCTTTCATCTCGTCCAAGATCTCCGCCTTGTTAATGCCGCTGTCATTCCTATCCACCCCCTTGTCCAAGGTCCCAGCAACCTCTACCCATTTCTTGATTATGGACTTAAAGGATGCCTTCTTTTCCATACCCCTGGAAACCGATACTCAGGATATTTTTGCCTTCACATGGAGTGACCCCCACTCCCGCCACTCCGAACAACTCACTTGGACGGTCCTGCCACAGGGATTTCGGGATAGCCCTCATATTTTTGGTCAGACCCTAGCACAGGACCTCAAATCTTTTCACTTAAACCATCCAGAGTCCACCTTATTACAATATGTGGACAATCTCCTTCTATGCAGTCCTTCATGGGAACAATCCCAAGCTGACACTGCCCATTTGCTTAACTTCCTAGAGGGTAAGGGATATCGAGTGTCCCCCGCCAAAGCCCAAATCTCCTTGCCATCTGTAACCTACCTTGGTTTTCTCCTCTCCCTGGGAAAGAAGGAAATCACCGTGGACAAGAAACAGTTCCTTACTGACCTGCCCATCCCCCAAACCAAAACAGAGATCCTGTCTTTCCTGGGTCTAGCCGGATATTTCCCCAATTTCTCTTTGCTAGCCTGACCTCTCTATAATATGAGTAAGGGTCCTCCTGAAGAACGTTTACTCTCTTCACCTCAGCGCCCTTTTCTCAAGCTTCGATAGGCCCTTCTAACAGTCCCTGCACGTCATCTCCCCGATCTAACTAAACCCTTTTTCCTCTATGTTCATGAAAATATGGGACAAGCTCCGGGCGTTACAGAATTATGGCCCCTCCTTTGCCCCCGTAGCATACCTATCAAAACAATTGGACCCCACTGTACAAGGCTGGGCACCCTGTTTAAGAGCCCTGGCAGCGGGGCAGTTACTGCATAAGGAGGCATCCAAATTAACATTTGGGGCACCTCTCACCATTCTCTCACCACATCACCTCAAAGACCTCCTTACCTATAAGGCTCTCCAATCCCTCCCACCTTCCAGAATCCTAACCCTCCTATCCTGTACCCTATCCTTCACTACCTGCCCACCCCTAAATCCGGCCACCCTACTGCCTATACCAGATTCCCCCAACACCCCTTTGCACAGCTGCGTAGAAAGCCTTCAAAATTTCATACCTTACTGCTCTTCCATCACTGAGGGACCCCTGTCTCACGCTGATCTCACATGGTTCACAGATGGGTCCTCATTCAGGGAAGGAAACACTCATTACGCAGGTTATGCCATAGTCTCCCTTGATTCGGTTATAGCCCCCAAGCTTTATCCCAGTTTTTACAAGCCGCCTTCTCAGTCACCACCCCATCTGACAAAGCCCTCTTACAAAAAATTTCCTCCTCATGCACAATCTGCCAGCTTACCAATCCTAACACCCCTCTCAAACCTGGGCCATACCCCTCCCACCAGGCCAGAGGTCTCACACCCGCAGCCGACTGGCAAGTCGATTTTACACACATGCCTTCTGTCCGGCGCCTCAAATACCTCTTGGTGTTTGTTGATACCTTTTCAGGATGGGTAGAGGCATTCCCCACATCTAATAAAAAGGCCTCCACCGTAGCCCAGACTCTCCTTTCCCAAATCATCCCACGATTTGGGATGCCTACTTCCATTCAATCTGACAATGGACCTGAATTTACCGCCCAGATAATACAGAAACTCTCCCAGTCACTCTCTCCCCTGGCACTTACATTGCCCTTACCGACCTCAGGCATCCGGAAAGGTAGAGAGAACCAACAGAACCTTAAAGGACATCCCTTCCTCAACCATTTATAACCACACCGTCGCTCCACCAGGCTCTTTCTTCTGGTGCAATGGAACCCTCTCTACCTCCATCCTGCCTAATCTTACTGTCCCATGCCTTGTCACCATCGTCCCTCAACTCACTCTGTACACCAGTTCAGAACTGTTCCATCTTCTTCATCCCCCCTCAAGGCAAAAAAGGGCCACCTTCCTCCCAATCATGGTTGGTATTTCCCTAACAACATCAGCGGTCGGAGCCGGCCTGTCAGGAGGAGCCTTAGGACACAGTTTATGGGCGGTCGAAGACATAAATGCTAAACTTGAAGGGGCTCTGACCTCCACTGCCGAATCTCTTTCCTCTCTACAGAGACAAATTACCTCTTTAGCTCAGGTCACCCTCCAAAACCGTAGAGCACTAGACCTCCTCACCGCAGAAAAAGGAGGTACTTGCATCTTCCTTGCGGAAGAATGCTGTTGTTATATCAATGAATCCGGTCTAGTAGAAACAAACATCATCAAACTCACCGACTTAGCTTCCAGCCTACGAACCACATCCAGTTCTAACCCCTTTTCTTCTTTTATCTTAAGCACTATCCTAACTTGGATTTGGCCCATTTTGGGACCTCTAATCATTATCCTCATAACCTGCCTTTTCTTGCCCTGCCTCATAAGGTTTCTTCAAACCCAAGTGGGAAGAATCTCTAATCAGGCCTTTAACCAGCTTTTGCTTAGAAACTACCAGCTTCTAGGTACCGATGAACCCCCCGCCTCATCTCGTGAGCGCCTCAGCCGATGCTGAAGAGACACCACCTTCCAGAGGGAACACGTCCTACACGCCCTCGCCACCGACGCCTGGCTTCTCCCTCCAGTCTCCAACTACGAACAATGGAACCGGTGCATATTCGACTTGTGGCTTCAAGGAACGTTTATGGACTTTTCCCCTTTTGAAATTACTTGTTTCTCCACCCTCCTTTGGGGTTTCATAATGGGTATTTATGTACCTTCCTCCCTTTGCCCCCCCCCCACAACGCCCCAGTTCAGCAGGAAGTAGCTCGATGACTTCAACGTCCCCTTTCCTAAAACAAGAAAAAGGGAGGAATGTAAGAACCCAAATGCCCCAAGGGATCACACCCTGATCACATAAGTCCTTCTCGGCCACACCTCATCATGGCGCTGGTTGCCCTTCTCTTCCGTACTCTCCTTCCCGCGGGCGCGAATCGCACACCAATCAGCTCACCCCAAGCCCCATGCGGTATGCTAAGTAGGGATTGTATTTTAAGCCAATCAGCCTTCCCTAAAAGCCCTATATATGTGTGTGTGCGCTGCCTAATAAACAAGCCCTCTCTGGTGGATTGTCAACTGGTGTCGACTCGTCCTTTCACACAGCACCAATTGTCTAGCTCTTAATCCTGTTTGTGACACCAATTGTAAAGCTCTTTGACCACGACTGTGCCAGTTGTCGGGATCTTTTACCTGCCAGTAATCCTGCTGACTGGGCCAATTGTTGAGCTAGGACTGGGTCTGGAGTCCCCAGACCCCTCAAGCCCATTCACAGACTGGGTCACAAACCCTTCATGTGGCAGGCTGGGTCACCAGACCCATTATACGCAGGTCTATGAGCTAGGTAACCGGCCAAATGGTCCTTGGAAGCTGTAGGTTGGAAAGCATGCCTGTGCTGGGCAGACACCCGAGGCAGACACCCGTCCACCTTCACTAAAATTCCTCTCTCTCCCCAAAGAACACAAGCAACAAAACTAAAAGGACACACTGGTGGGCATGTGGGCTAACCACACACATGCATGCACACACACTAAACCACATCCAATAGGACCCGAGGCCAGGGCCCTGACCAAACTATTCTATTTTTCCAACATCTCCATTCTGTCTTTTCTACCAAGTTGGCTTTCGTGGTTCAAGTCCTGCTTATTCCTTTCTACCTGAAGCCTCAATTGTCAGTGACTGAGAACAGAGATGGTGGCTGCAGCCATTCACATTAATACTGGTGGCTACTGTCAGGTCTCTGGATCCGAGAGCCTGAATTTTAGAAAGCACCCACCCTTCAGTTTCGTTCCTCTGTTTGTCTCCCTAAGTCTCTGTTCCCATGAGCAAGCTGTACCTGGAATGGAACATTATAACCATCTTCCTGGGCTAAGCCAGATGCTAATCTTAACCCTATAAAAGAAGATACCCACTGTCTCTCGGCACTGACACCATTTTTCAGCTCAGCCTGGCAGGTCCACTTGCCACTTGCTAATCTCTTTTTCTTCCTTTGCTGGCTAGCATCTCCTTCTTGGGTGACCTTACAGCTATGTTGTTCTATGTTCAGCTGAGCAGGGGACCTGCCTCTTCTCCAGGAAATTTTTGGCTTATGTAAGACTGGTCTGCTTTAGACCTTTGAACGTGGGGTCTTCTACCCCCCTTTCGGGGGAGTCCAAGACCTTGTTTAAATTCTTGGCCAAACAAAGAATGGAATTTTGGCATCTGTTAGAAAAGTCTGTTGCATATAGCTGGATCTGCCATTTCTAGCTGATAGGGATAATGGATAAACCTCTACCACTTGCTACCACGCATCTACCTTCTCTGTCCCTGCTTGACTGGGGCTTGCCTGCTTGTTAGCTGTCATTCATGTGATACAGATATGTCCCCAGGCCTTAGCTTCCATTGAACTAAGCTCACAGGGATAGTAGGGACCATAGGAGAGCAGTGGCCTGGAGGTCAGAGATGACCTGCCGTGATGTCTTCTGGTTGACTTTGATTTCTTTTTCTGACACTTGGCTCTAGTTTCATGGGCTCATAGACCAAGGGACCCATACAAATAGTATCTCTCTCTCTGGAGTTTGGGGTCTGCCTAGCAGCAGAGTTCAGGTGGCACGTGGCTTGACTTTGTGCTTTCTGCAGCAGATGGTTAGGGCCTCTTAGGCTGTGTGGGAGGTGAAGGATTTATGCCTGAAGATGAAAGCTGCCAACCAGTCATAGTGCTGGTCACTTGTTATGGAGGCACTGAAAATCTCCCAGTGGGGGTGTCAGATTTAGGCTGCTTTACCATAGGTTTTGCTATATGCAAATGGAAGCAAAAGCAACACTGGGATTCTGAGAATGGTCTCAGTGGGCTGTGTCTGGGAAGAAGTGACATACCAAGGATCCTGTTTTGGCTCCTCTTAGGAGCATGGCAAGAAAGGCTTCTAGGAGAGCAGCTGCCTATGGCCCTCAGAGGGGACTCATGCTAACTGAGGAAGCCAGGAGGCTCAGCTCAATCAAGCAAGCCCTAGGGTGGAATCTGAGCTCCTGTGGCAAAGCCTGGTTCATGGCCAAAGATAGGGGGTCTTGGGCTTTATCTCATTTATAAGGGCCTTATGTGCAGATGTATAATGACCTCTTCCCCATCTGGGGTTGCCTTAGTTCTGAATCTGGGATTCTTAATTCTGGATACCTTCCATAAGCTTTGGGTATGATATGTGCTGATCAAGCTGGTCAAGTTTGACAGACAGCATGGCACATAAGAATGAACATGCCTGAGCTAGCATGTGGGGATCATGGGACTAGAGACCTTTGCTTCAAGATATCCCTAAAACATAGGCCAAGATGAAGACCTCAGGGGCATCTGTGTTGGAAGTCCTGTTTGATAGCTGTTTTAGTCCATTTTGTGTTGCTATAACAGAAATACCTGAGACTGGGTAATTTATAAAGGAAAGAGGTTTATTTGGCTTACAATTCTGGGACAGCTGCATCTGGCACAGGCCTCAGGCTGTTTCTACTCATGGTGGAAAAGTGGCCAGCAGCTGGTGGGTACAAGCTGAATCACGTGGCAAGAGAGGAAGTGAGAGACAGAGGAGGTGCCAGGGTCCTTTAAACAATCAGCTCTCGTGGGAACTAATAGAGCGAGAACTCACTACCCCGCCTCTCCCAGGGAGAGCATTAATCCATTCGTGAGGTATCTGCCCCCATGAATCAATCAGTTTCCAACACTGCCACATTGGAGATCAAATTTCCACATGAGTTTTGGAGGGGAAAACACATCCAAACTCCATCAATAGCCACAAGGCAGTATGAGTGGTTGTGTGGCCAGTGTTTCTAGAAGGCTTCTCTCTCCTGGAGAGACAACACATCTTAAGTTCTTAGACTTATCTTCTCCTAAGTCTTCCTTCTCTCACTTGTCCCTGTATCCTCAGGTTAAGATGATTCCATCACTTCATGTCATTTCCCATTATGTGGCTCCCTTTGAACTCCCACAGGTACTAGAATCTTCCCCAGGAATCAGTGGGAAGGAAGAACAGACTTTCCTAAAGTTGACTCGAAGGAGTAGGGGAAGACCAAGGGTTTCTTAAGGGGGCGTTCCTTTCATGGTTTCTGATGCTAGAAGCTAGAACTACACGGGAATGTATTCACAGAAAAGTACAAGTTGTGGTTACTGGAGGTACACACAGCAGGAAATGTGCTTAGTCAAGATGTCCATGCTGAGAAAGTCATTATTTAGACAGAAGAACTTGGACAGATTGTAAACCAAGGCAGGAGTTTTGAGCATCTTAGACTTGGTTTTTTATCTGTTATGCTATAGTTTAGCCTTATCACTGATATCATGGCCCTTCAGAAATCCCACACTCTACTGAGAATGGCGGCCTTCCTATTTTTGGAACCCGCAGTAGAGAGTTGTTAGTCAATGATACTGTTGGTTCACAGTATCACAGTAAGTTCACTAACATCCCTGGACTAAGCAGGTGTCCTTCTATCTATTCCCCTTTCCCTGCTCTCATTCCCACACCCTGGTTACCCATGGACAACCAGTCTCGTGTGCAAGGTGTCTGAAGATGTTTCCTCTCATTCTTATAAAACATCTGTGCATGCACTGTTCACCCTGCCTCTTCCCTGCTCAGTCCTGCCTGACACAGCCACCTGTGTGTACCTCTAGTCCGTTGTTCCCCTGTCACCTGATACTCCGTGGCATGCTGCCCCATACCTCTTCCAGCTGCTCTCCCAGGGATGGAACCCAATCGCCTCCATCTGTCACTACAAACAACACTGAGACCGTCTTTATATGTGTACCCTTATCTACCTGAAGGACAAATATTTTGGTTTCTATCCCTAGGAATAAAATTGCTTAGTTTAACCAAGCGATACCAGATTGTTCTGCAGAATGGCTGTCTCTGTACACATTCCCACAACAGTGCCTGAGTATTCTTATATCCCCAAATCCTTCTCAGCATTCCCTACAATTCCGCTGTCTAGCACTTGCTAGCTTAATGGTCATGAAGGGATCCCATCGTGTCACTTGCATTTGGCGTGAACATTTTCTTGTATGATAGCTCTTGGAGTGTCCTTGACTTTGCCTTTTGGGGTTCCCAGCTCTTATTTTAAAGGAATTCCTTTTAGTCAAAGGCAATAGTCCCACATTGGTTTTAGATATTCATCCCAATCTGTCTGACATATCTTTACTCATAGAATCTTTGATTGAATAGAGGGTTAATTTTGATTAAACAAATTTTTGCTCTAAGGTTTGTGCTATTAGGGTCTTACAAAGTTGCTTCCTACCCACCAGGTCACATACTCTGTATTCTCTATTAGGTCTCTAATCAGTCTGGACTCTTTCCTTTATGAAGTAACTATGGCTGAGAAGCTCTTCTAAAGGACCAAAAACATACAGTGGTATGGTATTGGTTATTTTCTAGAGTAAGCTGGTTCCCATACCATTTAGACAAGTTTGTCCTTTACCACTAATTTGCGGTAGCTCCTTTACATAACCAGTTCTGTGTGCACTTGGGCCTTGCTTCTTTGGTCTGTTTTTGTGCAAATACCATGCTAGCTTTATCACTATGCCCCTGTATTGATAGGACAATTCCCCTTCATACTCCTTTGTGGTTGACTTAGCTATTTGTGGGCCTTTTTCTCCATGTAGATTTTAGAATAAATTCATATTCTTCAAATTAAGCAAGAATTTTGGGATTACTTTGAAATTATAAAGTAATCTGGAGAGAACTAAAGTCTTGAACAGTCTATGCTATTGAAAGAGCTTTAGATTCTAGATAACTAAAAGCTTTTTCTAAGTTTCCAAAAACATCCATTTTCCTGGTTTGCTAAATCTATTAACTCCTAAACAGGTGAATTATCTGGAAGAAAAAAACAATTGATAAAAAACTTCCTCCACACATGTTAATGTGGTAAGATACATTGGTAGACTTTTCTGAAGTTAAACTCTCCTTTTTTCCTAGGATAAAACCTATTTGATCATGGTGTAATCCTAAACACACTGCTAGAGTCAGCTACCTAATTTAGTTTTTTGTACCCATGTACATAAGTAAAATGGGCCTAAGAGCCTAAGACCTTTTTTCTAGCTGATAACTAAATCAGATATTCCATTGCAGTAAAATAAAATAAAATAAAATAAAATTCTGCCACAAAGCTGGTATAGGTTATACCTTTTAGAATACTGAAAATAACCAAGCTTGGAAAAACGGGTATCTTCCCTGCTGGGCCTGTGTGAGGGGTTGGGTTTGCCCATCATAGCGGACTTCCTGTCAGCAGAGCTGGTGTGTCCAAGTCAGGCTGTCTCTAGAGCGTTTCTATGACCCTCCCCCACCAACACGCACACCCTTTGGAGGTTGTCTTGCTAGCTAATGTCTTCAGCAGCATCTCTAGAGACCCAAGTAAGTTTTTCATGTTGATGTACATACAGCAAGAGTCTGACCTTGTGGGGACATTTCCAAGAGCTTAGTGTTCATCAAGTCTTTGATTTTAGTCAAATGCTACACTCTTCCAGATTCTTCTGTACCTACAGCTCTTTCAGTAACTGCAGAAGTAGTACATCACTGTTGTAGAAAGTAAGCAAGCAAAAATGAATGACAGGTTTCTGTCATTCATGTTTCAGAGATCATCACTGTAATGGCTTATTATTCTTACAGATTTCTCTCTACGCATGAAATAAAATCAAACTGTATGTGTCATCTTATGACCTGCTTTTCTCAGTCACTTAGCTTTTCACATCAGTGAGCCTTTGTTCATGTTTTAGATTTCCCATTGACCCCTGAGTATCCTTCATAGTTCATCCAGTCTTCAATCCAGTAACATGCCTTGTATCTGGCTATATCTAGTTTTGATCTAGTTCCTTCTGATGGTTTCTTTGAGGCTAGACAAGTTGTTCTGCAGATATGTCTTGCCTTCTTGACTGGTTTGGTTGCTTGTGGGGGTGTGCCTGGGGTCCTCCCGCTGACCCAGAAGGAGAAGGAGCCGACAGGGTTACCCCTGGTTTTGGAAGCAAGGGATCTCGGGGAAAAGTGAGCCTGCTGCCCACCAACCCAGCCCAGTGAAAGAGACACTCAGACGCGGCAGGGGTTCTGTCAGGGCAGTTGCACTTTATTGCCGTTACACTGCAATTTATATAAGCAAGCAAGTAGGGGCTTTCCATGAACTAACCGATCAATTAAAGGATCACACGGGCACGCATTTTGTACTAACATGTTGAGCATAGCGATTACGCAGGGTTCACAAGTGTGGAAATACTGGAGGACCAATAAAAACCTTTTGGAGCTATCTTGGGTTACGCCTCCCCTACTTCCCATGGGCACCATCTTCATCCTCCACCCATAGGCACCATGTGGCTCACAGATAATGTTTGCTCCTAAAAATGGGCCCAACAGTTGCTTCTCAGTGTTGTCCCTTCATCCCTTTTCCTGGAGCCCAGAATTTGCATCTAAGTACTTGATGTAATCTAACTGAAAGTCTAGAACTTGAATCTACTACAGATAATGTTACTAATTACATAACATGAAGTATTAATATTCCTACTAGATGAAGGTGGCAAGTGTGATCCCCCGGTCATTGTCTGTATCATCTCCTTGTGATTAGGAAGAAATTCAAAGCATCACTCTAGAGTTAGAAGAATATCCAGTGTCCAGCCTCCATTTCCTAGCTGTGTGTACAACCTGACCATCCTTGCCTGGATGTGGGGTGTTGTGCCTCCTAGAGGCAGCCCTGTAGAGGGTTGGAGACACCTGCAGAAGGAGCTACGCTGTGCTTCTCCTGGCCTTCCACCCCTTCTTCCTTCCCAGCTCCTAAATGAATAGTAGCTCTTTCACATGGTGATCACTTTGTTCCAACAGTAAGAGAATTTGCTCAGACTGCTTGCTGGCAGGAGCCCGATGAGGACCTGGTTGACTCCCAGTAAATCCTCTTTATTAGGAGATCTTCAGCTATTTTTACACTTATATTCTCACTGAGATTCCCAAGGGTGCTATCCGATGGAAGACAGCCACTTCGGAACAGATGGGAGCTTACAGCCGACACTGCCTCCATACCTTCTAAATGTGTAATGTCCGTACCGCAGCACTGCATGGGCAAGGCAGGAAATGGCAGGAAGGGCCACCTCCCAGATGAATGGGGCTATGTGAGCGCAGCAGACCTCTCACAATGAGCATGCCGTTGTGACTCGAGTCAGGCCAATTCTTGGAGGTGGTTTCACAGAATCTTACTCAGACCCACTGGTGCTGACTCTACCCAAGAGGCCTGTGAGACTGGCCCTTATGACTCTGACTTCATGTTCTGCTGCTTTGGGAGTGATGCCTGTCGTGGAGGTTGCTGGTAAGCAGATACTCCTAGTGGACAAGTAGGCTTGGCACAGCCTGACAGCAACTTTTCCCTGTGCCCAAGGGAGAAATCTGCCTTTAATCTGTTTATATCTGAGATTGTTCTTAGATGTTGCTGACCCTAGAAGTGTATATGTGTATTAGGCTGTCCCTAAATGTTGCTGACCCCGGAGGTGTATGAGGCCAGCTTTGGCATCCCTGTCTGGTCCTTGGGGGCTGTTTCTCAGGAATAATCTCTCATTATTCCTGGGAAATAATTAGAAATAGGTAGTGACACTATTTCTCATAAGTCTAACATAGTGGCTGTAACAAGAGCTTAGGTACCTTGCTGTCAGTAATACTCTATGACTATGTGGCTGCTCTATTTCTCAATTCCTGTGCATTGTAGGTGAATAATTCTCACCAACATGACATGAGTGGAAGTAAAGTCCACTCTGGCTCAAGGCAGAGTGGCTATTCCTTCCCTATGCTCTTCCCATGCAGAGGTGACCCTGGAGGGCATCTATCCTAGATGACATAGCTGAAGTTAGAACATTCTGAAGCCTAGAGAGAAACGTGTACAAACCCCTTTGCCCTTGTGAAACTTGAGCAAGAGGTAACCCTCAGTTATGCTGCCTACATCTGAGTCTTTGTTATAACACCGCTTGGCATTACCTGGCTAATGCTTGTCCCCATGGATTGGGCAGTCATCTCCCTACCAACTCCAAAGCTGCCCATCTTCTTGCATCAGCTGTGATGGGAAATTGTCAGTTTCTGTCATGAGCCCAGTTGTTAACTGGAGCTGTGACTCTGGGGTCCAGGCTGTGATCGGGGGTTAAATGTCCCAGAGAGGCATCTGTTTCCTATATTGGGTCCCTGCTATCTGTGGTGGCTCTGTGAGGCCTAGCTTCTCCCTGCTTAGCCTTGAGCCATGTTGGGCCCCAGAGGTCTTACCTGTCCCACTAATCTTTCTTTACTTTATCTCTCTGCCTGGCAAAGCATGATGTAGTCTTGTTCTCCTGGGTTTTCCTAAGTGTTTCTAGGCCACCCCCAGGAGGAGAGTTTGGACTTCATCTACTTTGGTACAAACTGAAGACCGTACCACATTACTCATAGAGTCCTTGAGCTAACAAGCTTCTTTTTCCACATTTATCTTCTAATATAAATGTCATATTTACCTGCTAAATACCAAAGTAGATTTTGGACTACAATCTTAAAGGGAAACACTTGAATATTCTGCCACAAGAATTTACACGTTCTTTTTTTCTTTATTTTTTTACATTCTAAGATGTTGCAGAACAGTTGGGGAGGGGAAGGGGAAGGAAATAGGGTGGAAGAAGAGGGTCATGGTTGAGGCCCGTGGCACCACCCTCATTCCTGCAGGGGAGACCAGGGGGCTTCCAGCAGTGGTTTGGTCATTGCTGGGCTGGATGCAGGTGTTAGGGGGGTGTGGCTGAAGCTCTTGGTCCCCCCGCCGCCCTGGCTCAGGAGCCAGGGGCACTTCCTGCCGTGGTTCGGTTGTCGTTGCTGGGCTGGTTGCAGGTATTGGGAGGCATGGCTGAGGCCCCCAGCCCTTCCTGATCCCTGGATTGGGAGCCCAGGGGGCTTCCAGTCCTAGGTTTTATACGTGTTCTTTGGTGGTGTTAGACCTTTACTAGTTAATATCAGACTCTTTCTCTGATCTGTAGGTATTTTGTTTTTCTTTCAGTTCTGTGTTGGATTACTTGCTTTTCCCATCATTTTAAACTCTGCACTGGAACTGATTTCTTGTCCTTTGCTTACTTCTAAAATGGGGGAACTTCCTGTGGGGACCAGCACTTGAGTCCTGTGGTTGAACTAAATTGTTGCTTTGCTGATTCCCTGGGGAAGGCTTTTAGTGCAGCTCAGGTTTTAATTATTGACTTCTGGGTCTTGTGAGTTCCAATACACTTGGATTGTATGGAAACACTGGGCCTGAGATTCCTCAGCAAACTGCACCCCATGCAATCTGATCAATCTCCGCTGAGTGGTCCTGTACTGATTGGGGGGCAGATCAGCTGTCCATGCTGTGCCCCAATGTTCTTCCGGTAGGCCCATCTCCCCCACCCCCTGTCCTCAAACACTTCCCCTGGGATGGACCGTGCAATGACTCACTGGCCTGAGTGGCTCCTTTTTTCCATTGTTGTGGCCCCTCACTCCTATGTGGGTCCACAGGAACCCTGTCTGTGGTCTTGCTGGCCTGGGGGCCACCATGGTCCTCTTCTCCCCGGCCGCCTCTAAGCAACTTCATCTGAAGAGCACAGCTGTGGCTTTTGCTAGCTCTCTTGCTCTGTGCGCTCAGCAGCTCCAGCCTGGAAGCAGCTGGGATTCAAAATGGTAGGAGCAGTCCTTTCTTTCATCATGGCTTCTCCTACCTTCATGAACTCTGTAGATCTCTCTTCCTCTTCCCCTGAGCTCTAGAGGCCCCAGCTTGGCAGTTGTTGCTTTTTAATAGTTGTAAGTTGGTTGACCTGTGGGAGAGAGTGATGCTGGGGACCGTCTATTCTGCCATCTTGACTGGAAGCCTCAGAATATACATGTTCTCTTATGGAAAAGCACATCATTAAAAACCAGCACTATCCTTTGAATGGGGTTGCTTCTCACCTTCACTCAGCATATGGGAACTCAGCCAGATGTTGATCTGGTTCTGTGGCATTTACATAGACATGGGGGCTGTTCAGCAAGTCACTGAAGCTCAAACAGATCTGCTGTCCATTTGGGTTGGTGCCTTGCCTCTATCAGAGATGAAGGTCTTTATAAACATCTCCTGATCTACCACTGGGCCCACTTCCGCTCAGTGTATCTTCTCTTCCCATGGCCTATCTGTGGGTTGGCTGAGAGCCTTCCTGCCTCATGGAGAATTCCTGGAACTCCACTGATGGAGAGCAGCTGAGACTCCATCAGCTGTAGGTGGAACAGCTGTTGCCTAGAAGGGCACTGGGGGTAGGCATTTGGTGCCCCAGGGGCCATGCTGTGGCCCAGAGCATCATAGCTCCTGGGAGAGCAGGAAGCTGTAATGGTACCTGGGATTATCACCTGGCGGCCTAGCTGATGTCAGGGACACGGCAGTCTGGAGGGTGGAGGATGCCCTGTGCTGTCCTTGCCTCATTCCTCCTGCACTGTGTACAGAGCCTTGCTCTAGCAGCATCTTTCTCATGGTCTTCCCAGGCCTGCTTTTCTCTTCTTCTTTGAGTCTCTTTTACCTGAGGGGTAAGGAAAGGGCAGGAGGGGATGCAGCCCGGAGCATGTGGATATTCTTCCTGTACTCTGGCTGTCTTCCCTGTTGTATGGAGGCTTGCTAGGTGGAGTTTCTTGACGCTTCCTAATGCAGGGTTATCTGAATGGTGCTATACCCAGCAGCATAGAGTAGGGGCTTTGCCAATATCTTTCTCTGCTGCGTGTTTTTCTGGGTCCTTCTAGTGACATCTTTCCCTAATTGTGAAAGGATTTTCTTCCACTTAGAATTTAACTCTCTGGGCCGAGCCCGTGGCGCACTCGGTAGAGTGCTGCGCTGGGAGCGCAGCACCGCTCCAGCCGCTGGTTCGGATCCTATATAGGAATGACTGGTGCACTCACTGGCTGAGTGCCGGTCACGAAAAGACGACAAAAAAAAAAAAAAAAAAAAAAGAATTTAACTCTCTGATTTGTTCACGTGTTGGTATTCGTCAAAACTAATGGTTTCACATTCCTTAAGGAACTGGCTTTAGATGTCTGGGGACTGAGCTGGCCTTGGACTACTGAGGTGTGGGGTCTGTCTGCTCATCCAGCCCCACTTCAGCATGGTGCCCAGGGTCTTACACAGATAAGGCAAGTGTGGGTAACAGCCTGTTACTGTCCTGCTCTCACTCCCGGCCACCTAGACGCTTTCTTCCCTCCATTACTCCTTTTTTAATTGCTCCCCATCCTCAGAACTTCGTTCTCTTGGCTGGAGCATAGATGTGCACCCTCCCCTCCCTGACAGAAGCACTGCACAGCTGCAACAGGTAAGGATTAATCTTTCGGCATGAAGCATCCCTAGCCAGTGGCCGGCCAGTCTTCTCCTGGGATCTAGCCTGTTCTGCCCCATGCTGCTGGGGTTCTTGCCTCTGGGGTGGGGTATAATGGTACCTGGGGAAATGAGCTGAGTTGAAGGGATACTAGGAGTCCTCTTCAGTCCTTGGATGGCCCAATCACCCAGACAGGATACATAAATGTGTTCTAATAGTTCACGTGTGGCCACTCTAGGCCAGGTGCCCACAGAACTCCCATAGCTCTGAGGCCCCAGCTCATCTGAGACATGTAGAAGTTCTAGATTAAGTCCAAGTATAGCAGCATCAGATGCAGACAGAGAACTAGGGATGATATTGGAAAGGAAGGGGCTTGTCTTATATTTCCCCAGCCCAAAGGACTCATCAGGAGGTGGGTTTAGGTGCTTAAGTCCCAGATCTCCCTTGTCAGTTTCTTTGAAGAAAATGGGATATTTGTGGCAACTGCATTATTAGTTTCCAGGCTGTTGCTCACTTGGTGACTTGTCAGCCTGCCTGGGAGTCGGGTTGCTAATTATTTATGACCTTTTAAGTCTAAAGGTATTTAGACATGTGGATACTAGATAAAAAGCTGATATGTCTCAATATAGAAAAGGTGGCCTAGATACTTAAGCCAGGGTCAGGTCACATAAGGCATTTTTTAGGCTGAGTTGAAGACTCCTAGACCTATTTCTCTTGTTCAATTCCCATCACTGTGTCAACACCAGGTAGAATGGCTAGAAGCTGGCAGTTGACCTTACTCCACAGAAGCCTCCTAGGATCTGACCTTAGTAGACACCTGAGGCCAGGGACCCAGGTGGATGTCTGGGAATTGCATTCAAGGCTGAGGCAGGCAACCCTGGAATGCTAGGAGTCATCTTGGATGCCCCCCACCCCTGGCCCTCAGCTCACCTCCCCAGGTGGGCAGTGGGCCCCCTGAGAGCTGAGGTGTAGAGAGAATTGGCTTGCTCTAGAATCTAGATGGAAAGCAAGGCCTCGTTCTAGCTGTGGCTCTCAGGACTGGGCCAGGTGGCTTTTATTCCTCTCTACAGAGATAGTTATAGCAGGCAGTAGCATCCTGGCACCTGGCCTGCTCGATTCTGTATGTGGGTGCTTGTCTTCAGGGCTTTCTCTCCTGGTCCTTTCAAACCTGTCACCTTCCCATCAACCTGGGACCTATCTTTCTGCCAACCATAGAGATGAGGGCAATGGCGGCTATGGCCTGAGGTATCAGGGCACTCTGCCTGCTTGTGCCTTGTCTTCTAGCTGGGCCAAGTGCTGGGACTGGCCTTTCTGCAGTGAGGTCCGTTCTGAGCCCAGCTGGGCTGATCTCTCTTCGAGAGCCCTAAAGTCTGCCTACTGTTCATCATAATCCAGAGGATGAGGCACCTGAGGTCTGTCTGTCCAGTCAGACTTGGTTTTCTCCTTTCACCCTGGTCACATGCACCGTGTCTTGGTTGCCAGTAGAAGATGTGGCTAGAACTTACATGGCTATCTCTTGGCTTGCCTCTGACTCCAAGCATCCTTCCTGCCTGCCTTTCTTTCCAGATCTTCTTTCCAAAGAACTCTTTGCCCCAGGGTTTGCTCTGGAAATAGAGGAAAACCTAGAATATTTGTCATACAGCTACATATATAACATAATCTAAACAGTAGACTGTCAATTCAGCATGGCTTAGTTATTGAAAATCATGAGGTCAGAGGCCCCTTAATATTGTTGTCGTTGCTTGATCCTCTCCAGAGGAGATGGAACCACAAGAGTTTCCCTTGACCAGGGAGCTTCTAGAAGATCACAGCAGATAAGCATTTGATCTTTACTTGGATAAAGACCAGAATCAGCCCACAGCCTCAGTGACTGCTGTCCAGCCGTGGTTATTCTTGGGAGCCATTTTGTCCTGCCTGACTCTGTTTAAAGTCAATAGCCACAGTCACTTAGAAAGGCCCCTTAAACTGTCCCACAGACTGTCCAAGCCTGTCAGGGTTCTGCGTATTCCTCCAACCTGGGGAAGATTTTCTCAGGATCTACTTGCTATAGTAATTCTACACATAGGTACTAGATATTGGATCTGCCATGGCCTAGGGTATAAAGAAGCTTCGCGCCTGTCTTCAGGGAGCTTGGTTTGAGTGAAAGCCTTGGGCTGCATGTCAAGTAAAGCCTAAAACTGGACTGGGAGGCTTACCAGGCAGCCCTGCCTCTGACTAGGGCTCAGGGTTGCCCGGCTTCCCAAGTAAGAACATATCCTAGAGGAGGCCCCGTGTGCAAAGTGGGGCTGCTGGCATCCTGCACATGTACGTGGTATCAGGGCTGGGGAGTGCTAGAGCTATGCTCTTACCCCGAGCAGTGGTGGCTCAGTGCTGGGTGCCACCAGCTGAAGTCCTAACTAGAAGCAGAAACATCTAGGCACTTGTGCTGTACACCCTGGGGTTCAGGGTCAGGTGTTCTCACCAAAAGCATATTGTATATGGTAATGTTCCACTTGGAGCCGACATGTGGCTTAGGTTCTCCTCAGCTCCGCTCGTTCCCTCTGACATCTCTACCATAAATGCTGCTGCCTCAGCTTCCCTCCAGGTTTCTGGAGGTCCTTGCCAGTGTGGACTTTGTGTTCCTGGCTGCCACCTGTTTCAGGCAGGAGCCCTGGTCCTGGGATCAAACCTCTGGTCTTCCTGTGCTCTGGTACCTTTTCTATGCCAGGTTATACCCCAACTCCTTGCTGCCCCAAGGTGTGTCTCCAAAGATGCCTTGACTTCTCTCTTCTGCCCTTTCTCTCTGTAGGAGCTGAGATCCTCAGATGTATCTAATGTCCTTCTGTCTGGCCTGGTGTCTGGGCTCCTGTGTCCTGCATGTTGCCTCTGAGGCCTCTAGCCTTTCATGGCCCGGCTGCTGCCCCTTCATACTTTTTTTTTTTTGCCTTAGCCATGGTGGTCCCCTTGCTGGTAGCACCTGTTCAGGACATCTGGGAACCAGGGTCTGGTTTCCTGGGCATTAAATCCATGCCTGTGTGGAAGGTACCAGTCTCACATCTAGATTGTCTTTCTTTCTGTCAAGGCGTAAGACTGAGGTTCCCAAAGTTTGTAGAAATAGAAGGCAAGCTTATAGCCTTGCTGGGAGCACCCGCTCTCCTGAGTGTTGCACAAATCTTTCCCATGACACTGAGTTAGGCAGTGCCTGGGGCCCTAGCAGCTGGGCTTCTGACTGAGCTGGCCAGGGAGGACTGAGGCTGGACGTGGCTGCTGCTCTCGACCAGGGATCTGAAGGTGTCTTTATCACATCGTGCAAGAAGGGGAGAATGGACTGTTCCTCTGCCCGTGGTGTGTCCTTTGGCCTCTTGAGTTTCGTACCCTCTCTACCCTTTCCATGCCCTCGAAGGGGAGGAGTCTTGGTTATATACACCCAATAACGAACAGAGGCTGGAGGGAGTGGGTTCTGAGCACATATCTATGTCCAGATAGAAGCTGGTTCGCCACAGCCTTTGAGACTGGCATCCCAGGAAACAAGCAAGTGATAGGCCTGGAGGCTTCTAGGGAGACAAACCTCTGCAGATGTCCTTATGCTCCTAGCCCTAGGATATGTGACAAGGCTACAGTAGGAACAACCCGAGCAGAGGCTGTGTCAGCTGAGCATGGGTGACAAGCAGAAGGAGGGGGCGTTGGCAAGGCGCACTGGGGATCATGTGGGATCTGACTGCCTGGGTCCAGGCGGCACTTCTGGGGATGGTGGTATTTGTTCACAAAGGGTGGAAACTGGGGAAGAGGAAAGAGGCCAACAGGTACCAAATGGCTGGCGTTAGAAGTTCTAAAGTCTTTGTGGATCTGAGGTGTGGCGCAGCGTGAAACGGGACGCAGAACTGTGGCATGAACCATGGTTGCTGGAATAAAACTAGCCTTTCCTTCTAGGCATTTCTCCTCCACCCCAACAGTCCTTGGTGACAGTTGCTTCCAAGCACTGTAATGCAGTAGTCAGGGAGATGAAAACAGGCTCCCAGGGCTGGGCCTCTGTCTGCGGGAAGAAGTCTTGGGCCATCTCTCCTGGGTGCTGTGACCTCCTTCATGCTCTACCTCCCCACAGGGAGATCGGTGCCGCTCTGGTGCAGAGACTGCCATGGTGTGGAGATACAGAGCAGCAGGGGCCTGGGGCCGGCCCGTTGTCCTAGCAGAGGCCCGCTCTAAGTGAAGGCTATCCAGGCCGTCACTTACTCCTGGCTTCAGCCCCACCCAAGATCAGGCTAAGACCACAAGTACAAAACCCCTCAAATGCAGGGGTACCTTTTCTTTCCTTTTGCCAACTTGAGGCTCCCAAGGGATAGGAGGTATGTGGGGAGAATGGCTAGGAGGCTGAGGGTTGGAGCAGGGAGGACCAGCTCTCTACAGTAGCCAGAGCTGAGGGTGAGGACTAGGACGTTGGTGGGAGGTGCTGCCGTCTTGGGCTTGTCTACTCACCAGCATTCTCCGGAGCCAAGCAGAAATCACTAGGTGGACTGATCTGGCCTGAGGCTCGAGCAGCTATGAAATGCCATTAAACTCAGAATTTCCCAGAAGCTTTGTTGTAGATGTTTTAAGGCAACGGTTTGTATCCCTACTTGAACCAGAACTTGTGTTGGGGACTGAACTGGAGTTGAAGCCAGAGACTATTGGGCTTGGATGGAGATCCTTGGCTTATGGGCAGATCCCAGCAAGGCACGAAGGACAACTCTGACCACTGGTGGCCCTGCAGCTGGCCATCTGTTAGGACACTGTACTTGGCACTCAATTTGTGGATTTCACAACAGTCATTGCTGTGGAGCAGCCGGAAGGTCGTCTCAGCGGGCATGAAACTGACACACGAGAACTAGGGAACCCTCTCTTTCACATCTCCCCTGGAGCACCAGCCTTCCTGCTATTGGCTTCTGACTTCAGAGGAGTCTACGACAAGCGGGTAACTAGAGACCCAGGCAGCTGAGCAAGCAGAGTCCGAGTGAACTCCACACCTGTCTGACCAGGCTGGCCCACAGGCTGTCTGAGGCTGTCTGGCCCTGGACAGACATGTTGAGAAGACCATGCGCCCTTGCTCAAGGGACTTGCCATCCTGGTATGGGCTTGGCTCCTGTTCCCTCTGAGAATCTGCAGTTGCTGCACTAGACCATGAACCTCATGTTGAAAGAAGACTTATGCCTGAAGGGTCTTGACTCTTTTTTGTCACAAGTGGCTTTTTGCCACCTCTGGCTTAATGCTTTCCTTGAACTCGTGGTGTAAAGCTCCTGGATGTCTATTTAGGCAAAGACTCCCACATCCACAGTGCAAGTTGGGTTTCTGCATGTTCCTGGTCAGTGGGCCCTGACCTACATTGCGTGCAGTCCTCCTTCCTCTCTGTCCCGGAGGTCCTGAAGACACCTGGCAGCCCTTTGGGGTGGTCGGGCCAGTAGCCTGTCTCTGCAGTGTGCAGTCGCATCACTAGATGCTGGAGCCATATGCTGAAGAGGTGGCACCGCCTCAGAACACGTGTCACCACGGGAGGTGTGGGCTCTTCCTAGTGCTGGCTGCTCTGACCCCTGTTTTACTTCCAAGTTCTAGAACTCCTGGGAAGAATTAGAAGGAAGACTTGGGCCAAAGCCAATGTGAAGGACTAAGAGTTGCAAACACGTGTGTCTGCTAGAGGCAGACCAGGGCCTGAACTCCATGTGCCAACCCTGAACCCCTGCCATCCATGCAGGCTTAGTGCCCGGGCCTCAGCCCTCGTGCTGTAGCTGTGGATAAGGTTGATGCACAAGCCCCTTCTCTGGGGACAGGCAGGCCAGGAGAGTAACAGACAACCTATTCTACCCCTGCTCTTGTGAGGCCCGTAGCAAGAAGAAATGCAGATGGAAACTGAAGAACCTACAGTCACAAAAGGCAAGGAGATGTGTCACCCTAGCAAAGCTGTGAAAGGCATTTCATCCCTTCTCTCTCCTCACCCACCCCTGCTTTCTGCTCAGAACCAGGCACTGCCCTGGCACCCTGGTGGTGGTGGTAGCCTTGCAGCTCAGACCTTGGCATGGAAGCTGGCCTTCTCATGGTGCTGTGGTTTGGCATCAATGATGTTTCAGTGGTGGCTCTGTGAACAAAGGCCTTCCCAAGGGCGACAGCTCGTTAAGATGCCATCTGCCTGGAGGCTGGATTCTCTCCCTTAGCTGTGGTAGAAGAGCCTGTGAGGGCTGCTCCTCCTGTATGACAAAGAACCAAACCTGGGGAGGGGCGAGCTTACATAATGAAGCCAGCCTTACTTGCTGCATTTTGCTGCCTGTGTCCCAGTTCCGCTGCCTGTGTTTGGCAATACTTTACACTTTTAAGTCTTGGTGGGAAGCAGAACCTATTTGGTGTTGTAGCAACTGATATTCGGATAACCCCTTTCCCAGTCTCTTGCAGGTAGAGGGAAGACAGGTGAGAGGCTCCGCTGGTGAGATGGACCCTTCCTAGCCTTGGAATAGAAGCCAGCAAGGCACAGGTTCCAGGACCATGGATGATCTGTGACTGTGCCTGTATTAGTCCGTTTTGTGTTGCTATAACAGAAATACCTGAGACTGGATAATTTATAAAGAACAGGTTTATTTGGCTTATGATTCTGGACCAGCTGCATCTGGTACAGGCCTCAGGCTGCTTCTACTCATGGCAGAAAGTGGCAGAGAGCTGGCAGATACAAGCAGATCACATGGCAAGAGGAAGAAAAGAGGAAGCAAGAGAGAGAGAAGGTGCCAGGGTCTATTAAACAACCAGCTCTCACGGGAACTAATAGAGTGAGAACTCACTCATCACTCACCCCACCTAGGGAGAGCATTAATCCATTCATGAGGGATCTGCCCTCATGACTCAATCAGTTTCCAACACCACCACATTGGGAATCAAATTTTCACATGAGTCTCAGAGGGGACAACACGTCCAAACTCCATCAGTGACCATATGTAGACAGCCTAGAAATGGCCCCATCTGTGTCCCACTGGAGGGATAGCATTTGTGCTTGGTGGTAAGGCTGAAGTGTCTTCACACAGGTCTGTGGTTGTGGCCTTAGGACCTCCAATTCCAGCCCTCATGTGAGAATCCTGAGAGTTGGTTTTTGTTGTGAGTTCTTTCTGTTAAACAGGCAAGACTGTTTCTGTTGCCCGTGACCGAGAACCCTGGCTGAGAAAGGAGCTTGCTAGCTTGGCTGGCCGTGGGAAACTACACCTTCAGGGAAATGGGCTGGTGTGCTGGCCTGGTTGGGGTTGAAGGCGGTGACAGTCCAGCTATACAAAGGTCAACTCAAACAACCTGTGGCATGTGGAAACGAAGCAAATTGTCACTGAGAATGAAATGTCCTCGAATCTGTCCAGCAGGTGTTCCAGTTTAGTCTCAAATGTCATACCTTTCATTCTCCTCTAAAGGAGTAGTTTGCCACCTAGTCCATCCTCTTGTGGACACGTTGCTGGACCTTATTTCCACTGGCTAGTAAAAACCACAAAACTTGGTGAGCTACTTTGGCATTTGAAGATGGTATATGCCATCTTACTCCATATATGCCATGCTTACTCCAGCCTCTGCAGTGGTGACGTGAAAGGCTGACCTTTGAGTAGAGCTCAGAGCAAGAAGTTGCCTGCCGGAACAGAGTATACTTTCATCTCCCTGCTGCTTGGCTCCCAGGTCCCAACAGAACATTGGTGTCAAAGTGTCTACAATAAACTGTGATGGTACGTGGGACTTTCAGCAAGCCCTAATATAGGAATCTTAGCAGAGGGTCCCTAAGGTTTTAGGGCAAAGCAAGGCTGCCTTTTGCAAATAACTGAGAAAGGGTGCCTGCCTTGCTATTTAGTCCTTGTAGAAAGAGAATACTGCTTATGTGAACCAGGTGGTAGTCGATACAGCGAGCCATCACTGGGCATGCCCAGGGTTCTGTTAATTGAAGTCCTACATGAGAGATGGGGCACAAGCAGGTCGTAAGAGCATATGCAGGTTGTATGAGCAGTTGGCTAGCACAACATGCTGATCCTGTCATAGTGCTAGCCCTCCCTCAGTCCATCCCTATGACTCATGGAGAAAAATCTAGAGACTTATAAATGGTTCTAGACAAAATACTGGTATCACCTGAGCATAGACTGCTATGGCATTCTAACCCCACTCAAGGAGACCTTGAAGGACCACGAGGAAGGGGGATCTTCCTAAAGGGCAGGACTGTGGGCAAGTCACTTTTATCTCTTGCCTGAAGATCTCCATAGATCTATGGTTAGAGCTAGAAAGGTGACTGGCTGGTCATGGACTTAGGCGCAAGATTATATAATAGTGACAAAGACATTGGGGAAGGAGTGTACAGATTGGGTTCTTGGAATGGACCCAAGGTGTGGTGATCCCCTTGTTGAGTGTTCAAAGGCCTGGCTCTGGAGGGGCTGGCTTGGGTGAGCAAGGTGCCTTCAGGTCGGTCAGCCTCCTTCCCTGGCCACCCGCGCTCGCTTGAAGGACTCACAAAAGAGGCACTGTGTGGGGCAAGGATTAAGGCTATGCGTGGGACTGATGACTTGAACGTCTCACGAAGGCTGAACTTGATGGCTGCTGAGAGACCAACTTGCCAGCTCGTGACCCCTGGGTCCCCTGAGAAAGCACCTTAACCCTGGGAGACCAGCCAGCTACCTGATGGTGAGTTTCTTCTATTGGACTCTTGTTATGGAGTGGGAGGGAATTGACCACTTGATATCACCAGAAAAGCTACTAGGATTTATACCTTTCCCTGCTTGACAGCCTTTTCTGAAAAGCACATTTAGTCATGGATAGCTTAACACGCAGCTTCGTTGTTCCCATACAGCATTGCGTCTGACAAAGGGACCGTCTTCTCAGCACGAGTGAATCAGTGGGCCGAAGCCTCTGCCATCTTCTGTTATCATTGGCCTTATCTCTCAGAAGCAGCTGCTTCCCAGAATGATATGGAAAGTCTTCTGAAGCCTCCATGGTGGTGTCACCCCGTCCTTGCTGCTTCGAGAGGTTAGAATACTGTCAGAGGGTGTGGGACGTGTCCTGAAGTGGTGACTACTGTGAATGCAGGACCTCTCACTGGAACCGCGCTGGTTCTAATCACAAACCTTGATATTCTTTCCTGGTTTTCTGGGTTCCACTAGTTTAGAGGCCTTAGTAATTTGGGAAGAAATGCTTCTAAGGGACATAACTTCATTGAAGTAGAAGTGGAGACGGCCTCTGGCCATTTGTCTACTTTGAACAGGCAAAGGGGGGGTTACCGTGTTGGCTGGGGGGATTATATAAAAGAAAATGACCACCCTGTGCAGTAGAGGCAGGGGAAAATGAGGAAATTCAGGGACTTCCCTGGCAAACTTCCTGATACTCAGTGACAGGTCAGTAGACTATAGCAGCATTACACTGGCAGAGCTACCAAGGGTATGCTTATATTAGCAATAAAAGTTTAGGTCATTCTACCATCTAAATAACCCAATCAGCTGAAGCTTTAAGGGAAAAGAAACAACTATGGCCTTATAACTTTTACAGTAAAAGGTCTTTAATCTCCATTTATTTTTGACTACTGTTTACCTTTATTTTATAGAGATGGTCTGAATCTTCTAGTCTATAGGTCATATGACAGGATTGGAATAGAGCTAAAAACAGAATGGATATCCTCTGATAGAGCAGAATGTGGATTTGGATGTTCTCCCTGGTGGGGAGCAGGCGCTGGGTGTACTTGAGTAAGTTACATCATACCTCCTTGAAGCACAGGAAGATTGGATGTTGATGTTAGGTAGTAAGAGGGGTGGACTGCAGTGAATATCTAGGGATTTTTTTTTTCCCTGTAGATCTAAATGTTCTCTGTCTAGGTATCTCCACTCTATGTGAGTATGTGAGTGGTAAGAGTCACTTTCATTTCTATGGTAGGAAAATATTTGAAAATCCTTTCTTAGCTAGTCTTGCAGCTCGTGCTTGGGCGGCAGCAGTGCGATCTTCAAACACTTCTGGTCTGTGATTTCGTGTGTGTTTGTGTGTGTTTCTGGCTGAGTCTTGTTCTCTAAGTGACTATGTGGGCTGTACACTCCTTATAAGCTCCTTTTCTGCTTTAAATTGTGACAAGTGTGTTTCTGATTTGGCCACTGAGTAGAAACACTTAAAATCCTCTGGCATTCTCCAGCCTTGCTTAAGCTGCTGTTCCATTCTCTAGATATATGGGAGGCCCAGCCTGTCTCTTTAAGCCTGTGCACCCACTGACTCTCACTTTAAATGCTGACATCTTAGTTTAACCTTGATACCTACGTATGGGTAGCATCTGTAGGATTGTGGTTGGATCTGCTGGTGAGCCTTCCTGTATGGGTAGGTGGCCTTGGCTTGCTTACCCGTCCAAGGGTGGTTTCCTTTAGAGTCCCCTGTCCTGTTGACCTTGCACCTGGCTGTGCTCAAGGACCACCCTGGGGCTCAGTACCCTGCCTTTCACTTATCTGGAGAAAGCCTACCAGCAGTTATGTGAAGCTGACGCCCCTCTTATCCCTGATCCTTCTGGGCCTCTTTGCACCCCTGACCCAGAGGCCTGTTCCTGGGTGTTTCCTGCATAGCTCAAAGTCCTGAATGCAAGATGCTGAGCTCTTTTCCAAACCCAAGGGGGAGAAGTTGTTTAGGCTGGTCCTACTCTTTGCCTTGAACCCCCTCCCCACCCCTGGGCTCCTGAGGGCTGTGGCAGCTTGAGCACTAGGTTCAATATCCTCTCATCCCTCCTGTGGACACAACACACTGCTTGGCTTGGCCCTCTCACTCCAGCAGTGCTTTGCTTATTCTCTCAAACTCACCGAGTACCTGCTGAGATCTGTGGGATTGGGATGGACTTGACATCACTCCTGTCCTGTTGACCTCAGTACCAGGTGGGCCAAGGGGCCCTTGTTGAACTTGAGCCACAGTGTGAACCTGATGTACCAGGTTCAGGTGGGGTGAAAGCTAGAGATGGAGCATTGAGTAAGACAGTCCTTATCATAGACCCAGGAGGGCAGAGTCGTCCCAAATCCTATCTACTGCGGCTCTTCGTGTCTACCTAAATTACTGTAAGTGCTTCCTAACTGGTCTCTGGGCTTCCGTTTCTGTTCCCCTCCCTCCCATCAATATTTCAAGTGTAATTGTCCTAGGCACATACCAACATGGCTCCCAGTAGAAATTCAGACAATCTCTTCAGCAGAGCCCTCATTAACTCTAGTAACTTCTTCTAGAAACAGACGGCTCATGCCTATGCCTTCTCGGGCTGTTTCCTGGGCCTAGAACTCCAAAGCCCCTTGGTGCCAAGGAGGTGGTGGCAGCGGTGCTTGGCACAAGACTCAATCCCCTCCTCAGACTGAGGAAGGTAGGCTGACTGGCAAATGCTTTCTTGCCTCTGCTTCCAGCCTGGCTGTCCCAAGAGAGCCTCTCACAGGCCACCACAAGGCTCCTGAGTATTTGCTCCATGCCTAGCCGTGATGCTCTGGGAGGTGGAGAAGAAGAAACGTGTGGCTCACAAAGAGATGACTATTCACTGGGCACTTAGAATGCTCCTAAGCGCTCCCTATGCATTCACTCACTAGTTCCTCGTGATAGCCGTATGGAAGGTACTATGGTCTTATAGGTTGAGGAAACTGAGGCCCAGAGAAATAATTTGCCCAACGTCATACATTTGGGGAGTGGTAGAGCCAGGGTTTTGTATAGTTCTAGCATGTATATATTCCCCCAGTTTCTTATGAGAACTCAAGCATAGCCCAGTTTACAGAACTTTACACCCATGCTGTTAATCTCACTAAGCTTGTTTATTCCTTATCCGCCCCTATAGCCCATCAATCTCTTGTTTTTGATACATTTTAAAATAAGTTGCAGACAGCTGTATACTTCCCCTAAACACTTCAGCATGAATATTAACTAGAGCTCAAGACTCTCTTGATGTAAAATTGACATGAACTTACACTCAATCACCATGCTCTACTGCCTCTGTCCACAGGTAACACAAGGCAGACTAGGCCATCATATGGTCACTTTTGCATATGACATTCCTGTAAATATTTGCAGAGGATTTGGGATTATGAAGTTAGATAAGACTCTGTGCTAATGGAGCTCACACCAAATGCAGAAACCAAGCAGCACTGAGAGGATCTTGCATGTACAGTTGGAAGCAGGGGCATGAGGCTCTTCATGCAGAGAAGGGAGATCAGGGAGGGTTTCGTGGGAAGGTGCTGCATAGAGTTTTGAAGTAAGACGATGGCAACTAGCCACGAATGGCATCTCGGGTGGCAGACACAGCCTGTGCAAAGGCAGGGAGATGTGAGTTGGCGTGGCTTCCACAGCTGCGGCCAGCCTGGTGTGGTTGGAGCATAGACTGGGCATAAGAGGCGAGTTAGTTTCCTATTGCTGGAACAAATTACTACAGACTTGGCTTAAAACAACACAAACTTACTACTTGATCTGATGGCTAGAAGTCTGAAATGGGTCTCCATGGCCTAAAATGAAGGTGTTGGTAGAGCTCCATACCTGAAGATCTGTTTCTTTGCCTTTTCCACGGTCTGGAGACTCCCCGCATTCCTTGGCTTGTGGCCTTCTGTCTGCAAAGCCAGCAGTGGTTGGTCAAGTCTTTTTCACATTACGTCACTGTGATGCTGCTTCCTTCGTCACATTGTTTCTGACTCTGTCTCCCTCATTCTCTTGTAAGGACCCTGGTGACTACATCGGGCTCACCTGGGTTAATCCAGGATCATCTTCTCATCTCAAGATCCTAAAGTGCATCTGCACAGTCCCTCTTGCCAGGTGAGGTAACATGATCACGGGTTCTAGGGATTAGGATGTGAATATGTCTGGGGAGGTGGGGGACAGGCAGTATCCTGCCGGCCACAGGGATTGGGTGCTAGGGATTGTCTGGGCTGCGGGAGCTGGTCTTGGGCTGAGGCTTCTGGGAGGAGACAGTATTGGATGGATTTGAATTGGTGGAGAAAGGGCTGGGTCAAGTGTAGAGATAAGGGACAGTCCAAGTCCTGCCATGGTCTTCTCTATCTGTCTGGCTTGGCACAGAGAAGCTGCCTGGGAAGAACTTGCAGAGTGAACAAAGGGTGAGGTGAGCCTGGCTGGCACCCGGGTGGGTGGGTGTGGGGCAGCCTCTGCTGTTCTGAGCCCACTCTCGCTGGGAGTGAGCTGGGGACCACAGCAGGAGGGTGGGGCGCTTCTGGGAGACTGCGGCGCGGCACCCGCTCTCCACGTGGTGTGAGGGTTAAGACAAGTCTATTACTGTTTCCTTGTCACTCTGTCACCCATCTAATGGCCGTCGATAGGAGTTGAATGAGAATTGATGGGGAGATAGATTTAATTAACCCCAGTGTCAGCAGCTGCTGGGCCACCGGTTTGTGTGTTAATAGAGCGGCTGCTGGGCCTCTCCCGGGCTTTGCTGGGAGCCTGAGGCCAGTGGAGCAATCCTGCTTGTCAGCAGGGGTGGCCAGGCAGAGGGAGGCAGAGTGGGCATTCAGCCTGGGCTGGCCTCTCTCCTTTGCCAAGACCCGGCAGTCACCTTGTCAGCCGCGACTTGGCCACCTGGCTCTGCTCTCTTGTGTGGAGGTCTGAGCAGGGCAAAGATGAGGGCCCAGAGCTCACCACAACTCCTCAGCCTGGAGCCAAGCATTTTGCTGGCTCAGCTAACATCCAAGGCCCACCAAATGCAGCCCCGTTCCTGGTGACCCCTCGTAGGCGCCCGGCGCTGAGCCTCCCGGCATAGTGTGCATTCCTCACGCTTGGCCCTTCCATTCCCTTCGTTTCCCTGACCTACATGACCCCCATGGTCACAGCCTGCCCTTTGGCCATTCCCAGTGGGGGCTGTTTGCTGGCCTTGCCCCTCAGCCATGTGCTCAACTGAGAGCATGACTGCGACTGCAGTGGTGGCAGGAGACTGCCCCAGCTGGGCTACTCACCCTGTGTGACAGCAGACTCCATCTTCCCAAGCCATAAAATGGGAGTTTGAACTAGCAAGCAGCCCCCAAGCAAGCCATTCAGGGGGCAGCCAGCTCCTGGGACCAATAATCTGGCTTCTCCAACTTTATCTCTTGTGCAGGGTCCCACGGTGGGTGGCCAGTAATGAGGGGACGTTCAGGGGGAAGGATCGTGTACTCTTCAGGATGGCGAACTCTGTGAGGGCAGGAGCCTTGTTGATTTTGCTGATGACCATGCCTAGCACACAGAAGGAGTTCCGTGGGTATTTGTTGAATAGACACCATGACTGGGCCTGCCCCAGGAGATGAGCAAAGAGGGCCTTGGACCTCTGGGGAAAACCTGGACCATGGCTGTGACCCAGGTGAGACTGGCAACCTTGGAGGGGAGAATCTGTTCCCAGCAATCCCAGCTTTCCATTCACTGCTCTGCCCCTGCATAGCTGTGTGAACTTGGGTGGCACTTTAGCACACAGACTCTCAGCCTATGGGCACAGAAATAGCATCTCATAGGTGTGACACCAGATTCGGTGAAATGCTAAGTAGACCAGTCCCAGGACATGTGCTTGGCGGCTGTTAGGCCCCGTTCCCTGGACCTGGTACTCCACAGTAGCTGTCCCCGATTATCCCCCTACTTTGGCAGGGAAGGGGCTTTGGAGCCTGGAATCCAGAGGCCCCCATGCTCTGTCCTCCAAGAACCCCAGACCACTCCTTCTGAGTAAGCACCAGCCCATCATGGGGCATCAGAACAAGGAATATCTGTGCTCTGACTTGGACAGGTGCCTAAGAATTGACAAACTGATACGTTTGGTCACTCTCTGACATTTCCTGTCATTTCAGGCCTGGGCTGGATCCCTGCTCCTTAGGCTGACAGAGGCAGGCCCATGGTCCCATAGGCCACTTGCTTCCCCGAGGGGCTGGGCACCGGGGGAGGCCCACTCTGGCTGGGAGGCAGGAGTGTAGCAGCGGCCCACTGCCCGCCAGCACCCAGTGCCCGTCTGGCCGTCTCTGTCTCACTTCACACCTCTGCTGCCTTTCATTTTCAGCTCTGATTGGTTTTCTTGTTTTAACACATACCCCAGGCCCCGTCTTTGACCCCAGTGATAGATTCAGCCTTTCCCTGGGACTGCAGCTGCCAAGCTCATCTGGAGCTGCTGGGGGAGGGGGAGGGAGGGACAGCGATGGAAACCACCTTCTGTGTTCCAGGCTAGGCGGGGTGGGGGACGCCTCCCCAGAGCCTGGGGGTAGCTCATGGCAGAGCAGTGAGAGCAGGTCCCACAATGTGGGGCTGGGGACATTCAGGCTCTGTCATGGGAGATGGATTTTTCCTCTGTACAAGAGGACGTTGTGGCAGTGGATCGCTCGTCTCTGAGATGAAAGTCCCAGTGCTCAGATAAATGGGACATTGATTTCCCTTTGTGCCTCTAGATGTGCCTGCTCCAAACATCTGCTTGCTGCCAGCTGGGCTTCCAGAGGATGGGTCAAGAGATAGCATTAAATGCCCTGCCCTGCTGGACCTGGAAGGAGGGTAGGGGCCAGGGAAGGCGGCAGGATGACCAGAGCCTGGCTCTGCTGGACAAAGGGAAGCATGTGTTGTATGAAATTCCTCTAGACCTGCAGCCCCCAGAACCAGAATGGAGCCCCCACCCTGCTTCTTGACAGGTTGAGAATGGCTATACCCCAGACATGGGAGACAGGGCATTTCAGGCCTTCAGATGTTTGTGTCCTGTGCCTGATGGCTCTTTGGGAGCATCAGGTATTTGGCTGAACTGTCACTCTTCAGACAGGTGTCTGTGCTTGCTGTCTCTGTGAGCCTGGAGACAGGGAGGCTGGTAGACTGGGAGGTGGGGCTTCTGAGGCTTCATGTTCTCGCTCATCCTGCTTCTCTGTGGTGGATTTATTTCTTAAGTTTTATTTTATAACGAAGATATTGGTTTTTTTCATCTGTTTCAACAATGATAAATAAAAGGAACAGTTGATAAAATACTGCACTCACACACACACGTTATATATCTGTTATAGACTGAACTTGTGTCCCCCAAATTTATGGGATGAAGCCCTAACCCCCAGCATGCCTGTACCTGGAGATGGGGCCTCAGAGGAAGAAACTAAGGTAAAATGAGAACATAAGGGTGGGGCCCTGATCTGTGAGGATTAGCGTCCTTAGAGAGACATCAGAGCCCTCTCGTCTTGCGCACACTGAGGAAAAGCCATGTGGACACAGAAGGTAGCCATCTACAAGCCAGGAAGAGTACCCTCACCAGAAACTTGTTCTGCTGGCACCTTGATCTTGGATTTCCCAGCCTCCAGAACTGAGGAAATTTTTGTTTAAGCCACCCGGTTTGTCATATTTTATTATAGCAGCCTGAGCTAAGACAATGTTTGTGTATAAATAAAACTAAAGGGGATCATGCACTACCCTGTAACTTTTGTCATGGTGATGGTAAACTTGTAGGCATTCCTATGTTCTGCTGTCAGGGCATTTCTTCACTGTAAGACACAGATACAGCAACTCCCCCTTGGTTATGTACACGCACATCTTACGGCACCCAGGAGCACACTCAAGCTCCCTCTCCTTAACTCGCACACCACACGCCTCTCCTGCACACCATCCTTCAAGCTCTGCAAGTGCAGGAGGGGACCCTGCAGTAGGGTCAGGGCCCAAGTTTGTCTAATTCTGCCACCAGTTGTCACTTTGGCCTGGGTCAAGCTGCTGCCCCACTCTGGCCTCAGTTTCCCCATCTGTGAAGACCCCTCTGACGGACTATGATTCAATATCTGTAGGTGTGTCCAAGTGGTGGGCACTCGTGAAGGTGTTTCCCACAGGTGAGCTGGGTTGGCCCGATCTGAGACAAGGGCCTTGAAAGCTGTGTGACCATTCAGGGAGCTGCTGACAGAGCTCCAGGTGAGCAAACAGCTGGCCCCTAGCTCGCATCAGTCTGGATGATAGGGGACCTTGTCCCCTGTTCTATTTGGCAGCTGCTGTGAGCAGCCTCTGTTCAGCACTCCTATTTGTGGGTCTGGACAGGGCCCTGGGACAGAGGAAAGAACTCAAAAACTTAGTGTTCTAGGTCAATTCTCCTTCCAGTCATGGGACACCTGGAAAGCCTCTCTGAGCCTTGTTTAATTCATTCTTAAAGCTGGAACGTTGGTAGTGCATAATGCACAGAGTGGTCACAAAAGTGCTTTGTTAACTGCAGAGGGCTATTTGGATATTTAATTCTGTTCAGGACCTCAGGTTGCAGGGCCTCACTGGCTTTGTCACCTTCCTGCTGCTGGGCCTCCAGAAACTTATAATTACCAGAGCCCCGAGTGCTGAGTCCTCACGTGCGCCAGGGGCTCGGCTCAGGACTAGGGATGCTGGTGGGACATCAGGACCCTGCATTCTGGGGCCTTGATGTCCGACCTGAGAGGTCAGGTATACACCCCTGACTTGGCAGAGAACTGAGAAGTATGAGATGTGCTGTTCAGGTGGCCCAGCCTTCAGACACTGAAGGAAAGGGAAGGGCAGTGAGGCCGGGAGGCCTTCCTGGAGGAGGGCAGCACTGAGCTAGGGCTTGAGGAACAAGCAGCACTAGACACAGGGAAACAAGCAGAGAGGGGACTCCAGGTGGGAGTGGGGCAGCGAGCATGTCCCTGGCAGGCCTCCTGGCTGTGAGAGAAGAGAGACTTCTCTTATTAAGCCCTGGAACCATGGGGCGCCTTGTGCTTGGAGACAAACTTCCTGGCTGTTGCCTGCTCCTCAGGACTGTCCCTCAACCCATGTGATAAAGGCCATCCCCTATTCCTGATCCCTCAGCCTGTCTACTCCAGGAAAAAGATACTCTCACCCCGATGCCCGCCCCTCCTGGGGCACTTCATACAGATTGTCAGAAATTCTCAGTCCAAGTCGAAAGAAAATGGCTAAAGTCCATGAGTAAAAGCGGCAAAATCATATCTAGAAAGATGAAAGTTCCAGAAGAAACCATTGATGGCATTAAACGTTGCTGCCTCTGGACCCAGGGAAGGAGCCTCTTTCTCATTAAAGCCTATCAGCACTTTCTGATTTCTGAACTTTGACAAAAATGAGAAGTAATTTTTAACACACCTTCTTGCCTAACCCAGATCCCTCCTATTGGATTGGAAGGCTGTCTCATTATCCTATCCTTGGAACAAATTGGGTTGGGCAATATTGTGGCTTTGGAGGGGAATTCCTGGAGTCTCCCAGACGTCATAGCTCCCCTGAGCTTGGGGCTATTGGGGAGGAAGGTTTTCTTTGATCTAGGTCCCCAATTCTGACCAGTGCAAATAAGGCAAAAGCCCAGAGCTCTGGAATCTCCACAGAGCCTGTGCGCACTGTAAGGGGGGTTTTGGTCTCAGAGCTGCACCACCATCAATGCTACCTCAGTTTCCCCCAGGGAAAACAGGGCTGCTAACATTACCACCTCCCAACGTTTCAAGAGGCATGAATGAGATACTGCCTGTGACACACACAGCCTGGCATGTCATAGGCACTTAATACATGAGAGCCATTATTTGGGTTTTGGAATTACAGAAGCTTATAAAATGCTAGGATATTAGATGCTGAACACAGAAAGAATTAGATCATCTTCATTTTAGATGGATAAAGCAGGTTCAGAAAAGCCTGAGGCAATGGAGTCAGAAGACGAACCTGGAAAGCGACCCTCAGGTCCTCTGTCCCCAGCAGACAGGTGGGCAGGGGGCACTGGGAAGTGACCTCAGAGCTGTGAGCAGACCTGGGGCTGCAGGGACCATAGCAGGGAGGGAAGGAAGAAGGAAGCAGATGCCATGGAGGTGGGAATGGTGGAGGAAAGAGATAGCTGGGCTGCCCCTGAGCAGACAGGGTGCCCTGGGCTGCCAAGTGACCGGCAGGAAGCAGCTGCGTGTGCTGGGGCATAGTCAGTGCAGAGCTAGAGCCAGCTGGGTGAACAGCATTCCCGCTGACCATGCTCTTGGTGGTGGGTTCCAGAAACTCTAAGGCTGGCACGGAGGGTGGGACCAGGTTCTGGGGACTTCTCTGTGACTGGGCCAGTACCAGGCCCCGAAATGTCTCTGGGACTCCCAAGATGGGGAGTGGGGCTTTAAGGAAAAAAGGATGTAGAAGTAACAATAGTGGGGAGGAGTTTGGAAGCAGCAGGCTGACAGAGGGGCAGGGCTTGTCTGGAAGCTGCATTTGTGCATTTATTCAGGGGGACATGAGGGCCTCATGGGGGGTGAAGGGGGCCACTGGAGGGGAAGGGCTTTCAGGTGTCCCCAGTGCTTGGTGGGGGCAGCTTCCAAATCTGTGGTGCTTGTAAAGAACTCCTGCTCCCCCTGCTTCCCCTGCTAGGGGATGGGAAGGAGGCTGGCTGGCGGACAGGGTGTCCACTCCCATGCTGCCCTACCTGGGGGGCATGGGGCAGGCCCCATCTGAGGAGGAGGTAGCAGAGAGGCTGTGTAGGTGACCTTGGATATGACTCTCAGAATCATGGAATCCCAAGCTATAGCAGAGTGGTCTGCTCCAGCCTTGCGCCTGGGCTGGAAGGCATCTAGGCAGCTCCCAGCCTAGGCGTGGACCCATTGATTCTAGGCAGCCCACTGTTTAGAAAATTCTTTTCTATGAGCCTGTTTTCCCCCTTGTAGTTTTACCAGCTGGATCTCATCCAGCCAGCTGGAGCCAGAGGCATACGTCTGTTCGCAGTTCTCAGGCTGGCCCTGCCATGGCTGGTGTCAGTATCTTGTCCCCTGGGGTCTTCTCTAGGTGGATGCTGTGCGTTTGGAACCATCCCTTGTGACAAGGGCAGCATGGAGCAGAGTAGAACCAGTCTCTCTGGCAGTCCAAGACTTCTCTTGAGCAACGAGACACATCTCAAATTTGCATGTCTTTTTCCATATAAATTACTGCTTTTAACTCATCTCCCCCAAGCTCGGTTTATTCATATTTTTCCTCCAGGAAAGTGCAGGATTTTTCATTTACCCTTCTTAACCCTGTTTTAAGCTGCCAATAACTTTTGTATCTTGATTCCAGCCTGCTATTGTATTAGCTTTCCTTCCCAGCCTGGGTCCTCTGTAAATCTAAGTGGCCTTCTGTGCCTTGTATCCAAGCCACTGATAAAATCATTGAGCAAGATGTGGTCAAGTTTAGAGAGAGTCCTCCAGAGAGCCCTCCGATTTGACATTGATTCATTAATTAGGCTTCTTTGGATGTAGTCGTTCAACCAGCTATGGATCTGCTAGTATCCTTGTCTCATAGAAAGTTTTAAGAGACTTTATCAAATGTCCTGCTGAAACCCAGAAGTTCTAGGTCTACAGCAATCTTCTGATTTATGTGTCCAGTCTAACAAAAATGGGGACTGAGTGGATTTAATGCAACTGTTACCCATATGCCCTGTGATGATTGTTCCCAAACTATCAGCTTAGCTATCAATTCTACAATTATATGGAAACAGCATAAAATCGATTAGCCTGGCTATATTAGTCTGTTTCCATTGCTTGTAACAAAATACCTGGAACTGGGTTATTTGTAAAGAAGACAAAATTTATTGCTTACAGTTTCAGAGGCCGGGAAATCCAAAGTCTAGGGAACACATCTGGTGGTGGCGACAGTGACCCTGAGATCTCACATAGTAGCAAATGGCAGAGCAGAGAGAGAGACATTAACCTCATTCACTCTTTTTAAAGCCCTCAGGGAGTTCTGGTCAAGATGGCGGAATAGATGGTCCCCAGCATCATTCTCACACAAATCAACCAATTTACAACTATAAAAATGTAACAACAGCCAGGCTGGGCTGCTGGAGCTCAGGGGAAGAGGAGGAGAGACCTACCGAGTTCACGAAGAGGGAGAAGCCACGATGAGAGAAAAAACTGGAGTGTTTTAGGCCGCAGCTGCTAAGGCTGGAACTGCTGAGCGTATGGAGCAGGAGTCGGCAGAAGCCACAGCTGTGCCCTTAGGATGGAGTTGTTTGGAGGCGGCAGGGGAGAAGAGGGCCTTGGTGGTCCCCAGGACAGCAAGACCACTAATAGGGTTCTTGTGGACCCACACAGGAGCAAGGAGCCAGAGCAGCTGAAAAAGGGGAGCCATTTAGAGGCCATTGAGTCATTGCAAGGGACCGGTGCGGGGCCCTTCCCATGGGAAGTGTTTGGAGCACGGGCGGTGGGGGAGATGGGCCCACCAAGAGAACACTGGACACAGCAAGGACAGACGATCTGCCCCCCAGTCAGCGCAGGACCACTCAGAGGAGACTGGTCAGGAATGTAGAATTGCATGGGGTGCAGTTTGAAAAGACTCAAGCCCAGATCAGAGTTTCTACACAACCCAGGTGCACCGAGTCTCTGGAGAGCAGGAAGTAGCTATAAGGTCAACCATTAAACCCTGAGCTGCACAAAAGCCTTAGGGAAACAGCAGCAAAGCATCAATTTAGCTCAACACAGCTCAAGTACTCGTTCCCACAGGAAGTTCCCCCATTTTAGAAGTAAGCAAAGGACAAAAAATTAGTTCTGGCCCAGGCACACCACCAGCACTTCGGAGCCCTGCCTGGGGCATGGTGCCAGGGTCCAGACCCTCCCACAACCAGGCACACTGCACCAGCACCTTGGGGCCCACCTAGGGACCTGAGACATGGAGAAGGGGACCAGACCCCCCTTCCTCAACCAGGCACACCACCAGCACCAAAGAGCATGCCAAAAACATCACCTCTGTGTGGGTGGCCCACCCAGTAACCGCAGCTGCTGTAAAAGTGGCTCGACATCATAACCACCACACAGATGGTCCACCAGCCACTAGAGTACATTGACACAAGGAGAGTCACCAGCAGAGACCAAAGAAAAGCGGTTGTCTCTCTACAAAGCTCATTCCAGAGTGACAGAAGAAGCTTCTGCTCTATGATAATATTGGGGGACCTGAATACACCTTTCAGCACTGGACAGATCATCGAGGCAGCAAATCAAGAGCAACCATTACTCTTTCAGAGGGAGAGAAGAAATCTAGAGTTATCAGAGGTGGGATGGGGGAGGGAGAGGGGGACAGGGCGAGATTGGACAAGGGGCATAAAGAATAAGTACAACTTGTAACAATATACATACTAGTAATATTGATTTGATCAACATGTCAATATCGAATCCCAGAAATATGTATAATCAATTATGACTCAATAAAAATAAAGCCCCCAGAACCATGCTCACAACCACCATTATTAATCCATTCACTGCAGCATGGTCCTGCATTCTAATCACCTCTTCAAGGCCCCACCTCTCAATTACCGTAATAGAATTTCCTACCCTCAACAGTTAGTGGTATTAAGCTTCTAATATATGAACTTTGGGGGACAATTCAATCAATCCACAGCACTGCATTCCTGAAATCTTTTTTTCCTCTAGAAAACTGGGACACTTATTGACCTCCTTTTGCCCCTCTTTGGTTTCCATGATTTTGCAAGGATTGCTGTTTCAGGTTCTGCAAACATATCTGGTAGTTTTTCCAAAAGCTTCAAAGATAACTTGTTCATACTAAAGGGACAAACTCATTTAAAGCAGCTAGTGTCTGGAGAACATTAAATCATTGTGTTTGGCTATAGAAACAACTTTACATATATCTATGAAAAAAGACCTCTCCAAGTTAAAAGCTAATTACAGAAATGTTTGCCACAAATACGATAAAAGAATTATCTTTTTATCATAAAAACAGGTGTTAAGATATACAACCCAAGAAAAATGAGTGAAGAATGAGTAGGCAGTTAACAGAAACAAGAAATACAAAAGGCTAATAAACATGAAAATATGCTCAGTCTCATGATTAATGCACAATGAGATTAAATCTGTATATCAATTAGCAAAAATTAAAATTTGATAAAACCTAATGCTAACAAAGATAGGGAGAAATGGACACTAGCACATATGGTTGTTGAAAGTGTAAATTGCTGCAGTATGTTTGAAAGGTAGTTTAATATCTATTATGACTTTAAATGACAAAGCTTTTGCCTTCAGGGATTTGATCATATAAATCAAATATATGTGTGCGAGGATAATTGCAGGATTGTAAGAGCATTAGAAACAAAGATTTGTCACTAGGTGGCTGGTCATACCGACACAGCTGTAAAATGAACTAATTTTACTAACTTTCTAATTCAGCCATTAGAAAGAATGAAGTGGCCATACTTGAGCTGTTAGGAAAACAGCCCTGACACATTGAGTGGAAAAAAGACACAGAATGGTCCGGCAATGACTCTATTTCTGTACACGCGCACGCTCACTCTTAAAAATGTAAGATGTATGAGAAATGGTAAATACAAATACTTCTGGAGGGTAAGACTGGGGTTTAGGGAGGGACAGAGAAATTTGGACTTTTTAAAATCTTTGTATATGGTTTTAATTTCTGTACCAAGTGCATGCATTTGTTTCATAATTTTAAAGAAGTTGCTACCTTGTCCCTTGTCATCCCCACCACTCGTGTTCACCAAGAGCCCCTATGCAGGCTTCCGAGCATACTCCTTGGTGGAGAAAGGGACTCTGGACAGGGCCCGAGTGTCCTGGTTTAACTCTGCACCATCAAGACCTTCCAGTGACTCCAGGCTCTGAGAGTGGTTAAAATTCCCTTTATTGCCTTTGGGTTTTTTTTTTTTTTACTGTTTGGGGGCAGTTCCCCCCACTCCCAATTTATCCTCATTCTGGGTATTAGCCTTCAAACTACAGGTCCGTTTCAGCCTTTTTGCTTCCTGACGTTGACCATGTCTCTCCTTCTATCCTCTGCCTGAGTCCCTAGTAAACTGATATTTTGGAAGTCTCTCCTTTTCTTCCTTGATATCGTCTGTTTTCTTGGGTCAGAATCAGAGTCCAGAATGAGGAACTATAACCATCTTTGCTCTGAAAGTGTTCACCTCTGCCTTCCTGAAGTCCAGAATAACTTTATTCAGCACAAACTTATTGGGCCCCAGGGTGCTCAGGAGCCACAGCGAGGAGTCAGAAAGCAAACCCTCAAAGGATTAAAGTCCAGCAGTGGTGTGCATGCTGAAAAATTATAATGCACATTATTTAAGCTATCCTTGTGCCCCAGGCAGGCAGGAAAACAAGTCAGCCACCCACCAGAGCCCTGCCCCGTGCACAGAGAAGGCAGGACCCCACGTGCCATGCCACTGCCACGAGACTTCACACAGCTTCCATGGAGGTGGTCCACAACAGCCTCCCCCCCAATGCTGTTATAAGAATGGCTTTCTGCCTTAATAACATCCACAACCGCTGCAGGTGGTCTACCGCATATTTGACTTCATTGACACAAGGAGAGTCAGTGGAGGAACCTGGAAAAAGAGGAAGAAGTCTCTCCTCAAAGTCCACTCCAGACTAATAGAAGAAACAACAGCTGATCTACCAGATGACCAGAAATCAACATAGAGATACTAGAGATATGGAGAAGTCCAAAACTATGACTGCACCAAAAGAATTCGTAACTCTCAAGTACCAGACCCTATAGAACCAGGAAACCCTTGAAATGACTGAAAAGGAATTCTGAGTAACTATCCTAAAGAAATTCAATGAGATAAAAGTCTGTAAGACAACACAATGAAACAAGAAAAAATATCCAGGATATGAAGGATGAAATTTACTTAAACCATCATTGTGTCCAGAGTAAGGCTCCAATACACCCTTGACTTTCCTTGTACACATTTAAGTCTCTTAGGAGGCTGGCCAAGAAAAATGGATTATCTGGCCTGTTTTCTCGGATCCCACTCTTAATCTGATTGTAATGCTATGGAGATAGCATTTGAAAGGAAAGGGTGTTTCAATTCTGGTTCACGGAAACCTTGGGGCACAAAGGGAGGGTAATTGGTAAGGACATAATTGTTCCTTCTCAGCTGGGGGTTAGAAAAGAGTCATTAAAAGCTCTGAGCTTGGGAGGAAGTGTGTGTGTGCGCACATGCACACACAAGCGGGGAAGCTGAGTGTGAGGAGGAGGAGGGAAAATCTGTGCTTTCATGAAGCAGGTGTAGAGGGTGGTGTAGGAATGTGGAGGGGAGTTCGGGGTCCCTTCCCCCACTAGCATCAAAATTGCAGTAACTGCGGATTAAGTGCTGCTGACCCCAGGAGACAAGAGGCTCCGTTTCCAAGGGAACCACATGTCTCAACAAGGCCCCTGAAAGTGCGGGTGAGCCAGGATGGAGCAGCCTTTCAACACTCCTGGAGCACCTATAGCAGAACCTTCAGCCCTGCTCCAGCCTGGGCAGGTTACTTAACATCACCTGGCTGAGCTTTCACCGGCAGCGTGCTAGGAGCAGCTGGAATCCCTTAGCAGGCTGTGTCCTAGGAGGCTAGGGAAATTGGCTATACTCCCCAGGTCTCTGAGTAGCCTTGGGATAGTCCCTTGGCCTCTCTGCATCTGCACAATGAAAGCATTAGACAAAGAGTCTCAAGGGATCTTGCCAGCTCTATGACCACCTCTGAGAACATCCACCTCTCCAGTCTTGTCCAGCCCACCTGGCCCAAAGTGGGAGTGGGGGCCCCAGGGAAACCATCTCCCTTGCCAGTGTGCCCCCACCAAATAGCTTCATCTGTGATCATCTTCGTAGCAATGGAGCAACTCCCCATCACTAGGGAATGAGTGGGGAGTCTAACAGGCCAACAGAACTTTTCTTAACAGCTTCAAGCAGGAGCAGAGATGGGAGTTGAAATGTCAGGAGGGTGTCTGAACTGAGGAGCAGGTGAAATTGTACTTCCGGGGCCACCTCAGCCCACCGCCCTTCAGTGGGGCCACTGGGAAATCAGGGCATCCAGGCCCATGAGTCTGTCCATGCTACACAGAACCCAGCACAAGGCAGCTCAGATTCTAATTGCCATGTCAAAAAGATGTGGCAGTGCCATGGAGTGAAAGAGCCATTGGAGTCAGGCAGGCTGGTTTCACTTCTCTGCACTTCCACTTACTGATGATGTGACTTGGGGCAGGTTACTAACCTCCCTGAGCCTCAGCCTCCATATAACACCCACGTCACGGGGTTGTTACAGAGACTTGATGAGATGGATAAGTAAAATACCCACCAGGATGCCTGGCACATGGGAAGTGCTCGGCAAATGGCAGGTTCTTTCTATGAATAAATGTTCTTATACATCACCCAGGCCAACGGTTCTCAACTCCGGCTATGTATTAATCACTAAGGGAGCTTTTTAAATACCCAGTGCCCAGGTCTGTCCTCCAAACATTCTGGGATTGGACCCATGCCTCAGTATTTAAAATGCTGCCCCAGAGACTTCTGTTTCCAGCCAGGAGGGAATAATAGGAACTCGATTTACCATCTTGTCTTAAACACCCTGAAATCTGGACAAAATATGGAATATGATGGTTTTCAGGTGGACAACAGGCAGGGCAGGACTATAATCTCTTAGAGAAAGGAAACAAGGCAAGCCCTACAATTTCAACTTATGGTTCTGAGTTGAGGAAACAGATTGAAGTTCAAGGAGACTGAGGTGGCTAGAATTTGTGGGCAGAGTACTAGAGGGGTGAAAGTTGCAGAGTGTTCCAGAGTATTGCAGAGGGGTTCTCTTGGGTCTTTGGTTAAAAACTGATATGAGTGTGTGTGAAAGAAAACCACTTAACACCAGGAAAAGAACCACTAGAAAGCAATAGGCTGGACAATTTCCAGAGCTCAAACAGGGCTCAAAATTGTTCTTGTTCACCCCAGCCAGAGTGTAAAACCTTGTCACAGAGGACATTGGCTGGAGTTCCCAGGAGGATGCCACCTTCGTAAAGGGGCTAAATTAGCCCTGGAATAAAGGGTGATCTGGACCCACCAAAAAATAAAAAAATAAAAATAAAAAAGTAAGCCTTGAAAGAATCCAACTATTTCCAAGTAACTTGTGTTTCAGAATAAATATAAGAATACATAAATATCCAGCACCCAACAAGGTACAATTCACAATGTCTGGCATTCAACCAAAAAATTACCAGGTGTATTAGTTTTCTATTTCTGTCATAAGAAATTAACACAAACTTAGTGGCTTTAAGCAACACCCATTTATTATCTTATAGTTTCTGTGGATAAGGGTGGCATGGCATAGCTCCGCTGGGCTCTCTGCTTATAGTCTCACAAGGCTGAAATCAAGGTGTCAGATTGCTGCATTCTCATCTGAATCTTGGGATCTTCAAAGCTCAACTTTGGCTCCTGCAATTGTAGGACTGAGATCTCTATTTCCTTATTTGCTGTCTTCTAGGGGCTGCCCTCAGCTCCTTGAGGCTGCCCACATTCCTTCTCATGATGCTTCCTCCCTCTTCAAAACAGCAATGGTGCATCAAGTTTTCATGTTTCAAATCTCCCTGACTTCCTCTTCTGTCTATGCTTTTAAAGACTGATGAGATTACACTGGGCCCACCAAGATAATCCAGTATAATCTCGCTATCTTAAGGAGAAATGATTAGTTAATTACATCTGCAGAGTATCCTTTCACATGCTCCCTGGATCAGAACACAGAATCTTCTTGGGAGCCATAATTCTGCCATGCATAAAAAGAAGCAGGAAAATATGATTCATTCTAGGTGAAATATCAATAGAAATAGACCAGCAATGGCAGCAGTGATGGAATTAGCAGACAAGGATGTTAAAACAGCTATTATGAATATGCTCCTTATGTTTACGAAGATAGAAGAAAACTATGATGAAGAGAAAAATGGAAGATATATACTTTAAAAACACCCAAATGGAACTTTTGGAGATAAATTCAATATCTGAAATTAAAAGTACACTAGATGAGAATAACCATAGATTAGACACCATAGAAGAAAAGGCAGCAAATTTTGAGACATAATAAAAACTACCCAAAATAAAACATGCAGGGAAGAAAAATAAATTACACAGAATTATGGGATATTTTCTAACAATCTAATATGAGCCACAAAAAGAAGAGAGAAATTTTTGAACAGATAGTGACTGAAACCTTTCTAAATTTGATGAAAACTATAAACTCACAGATCCAGGAAGCTCAATGAACCCAAAGCAGAAGAAACAAGGAAAACAGCACCACGACACATTGCAATCAAATGTGATAAATGAAAACAGTGGTAAAATGAAAATCTTAAAAGCATCCACAGGAAAATAAGACAGGTTACATATAGAGGAATATAGGAATGACAACAGATTTCTTGTGAGAAACTATTTGGTCCAGAAGACAATGAACCAGCATCTTTAAAGTACTAAAAAAAAAAATGTCAACTTAAGATTTAATACCCAGCAGGTAAGTTTTTCTTTCTTTTTTTAAAGAGAACAAACAATTTTGGGACCAATTAAAGCTAAAATAAATAATTCATTATCAGTTAACAACCACTACAAGAAACAGTAAAGAAAACTGTTCAAGAAGGAAAATGATACCAGGTAGAAATTTGGATAGATAAAGAGGAATCAAGAGTGGTGAAAATGTAGAAATGTGAATAAATGTAAAAGATGCTTTAAAAATAATTTTGATCTCTTTAAAATATAGTTGACTTAAATTTTCACAGCTTTGTTGAAATATAATTGACATATAATACTACATATATTTATGTTATTTTATAAGTTTTGACATGTGTACACCATGAAATTGTAACCACAAATAAGAAATTCAACATATCTCCTCAAAACGTTTCCTTGTGCTTTTTTGTAATCCATTCTTCCACATCCTCACACCTCCTGCCCCCCCCAACCAAGTAAACACAAATCTGCTTTATGTCACTATAGATTAGTTTGCAGTTTCTAGAGTTTTATAAACATGAAATCTTTCTCTTGTGTCTGACATCTTTCACTCAACATATTTGTTTTAAAATTTATCCATGCTGTTGTGTGTATTAATAGTTCTTTTTTTGAGTAGTATTCTGTTTGGATATACCACAATTTGTCCATTCACCTGTTGATGGATATTTGGACATTTGGATTTTTCCTACTTTGGGGCTATTACAAATCCGCCATAAACACTTATGTACAAACCTTTTTATGAACTTATGAATATCTTTGGTGAATGTCTTGGGTAAATACATAAAAATGGAATGGCTAGATTATATGGCCAATGAATGCTGGACTGTCAAATAAATTGCCAAACTCATTTCCAAAATGGTTGTACATTTTACATTTCCACCAACAGTGTATGAGAATTCTAAATGCTCCACATTCTCACCAACAATTGGTATGGCCAGTTTTTTAAATTTTGTTTATTCTAATAGCTATGTAGTGGTACCTAATTGTATGTTTAGTATGCATTTCCCTAATCATTGATGATGTTGGACATCTTTTTATGTGCTTATTTGCTATCCATATATCTTTAGTGGAATATCTGTTTCACAAATATCTTTCACAGATTTTATATTGGACTGTTTTCATATTATTGAGTTTTGAGATATCTATATATACTCTGGATACAAGTTTTTTTATCATATATATGTTTTACAAAGATTTTCTCTAAGTCTGTGCCTTGTATATTCATTCTCAAGAGTACCTTTTTAAGAACAAAAGTTTTGAATTCTGACAAAGTTCAATTTATAAATTTGTTCTTTTATGAATCATGCTTTTGGTGTTATGTCTAGCAAATATTTGCCTAATTTAAGATAACAGATTTTCTTTTAAATTTTTTTCTAGAAGTTTATAGTTTTAGATTTTGCATTTAAGTATGTGATTAATTTTGAGTTAAATTTTGTATATGATACAAGGCACAGATCAAGGTTTTTGATTGTTGGTTTGTTTGCATTTGGATATCCAATTGTTCCAGTATCATTTGTTGAAAAGAATATCTTTTCTCCACTAAACTGCATTTGTGCCTTACTAAAAAATTAATTATCCATACATGTGGTTCCACTTCTGGACTCTCTGTTCTATTAAGTTATTGTCTGTCTTTAAGCAAATACCATGATGTTTTGATTACTGTAGTTTTATAATAAGTCTTGATAGTGTTAGCCTTCCAACTGTGTTCTTTTTTCAAAGTTTTTGGTTTTTTAAAGTTCTTTGAATTTTTATATGAAATGTAATTTGTCAACTTCTACCAAAAAACCTGGTGGGATCTTGATTGGGATTTTATGCAAAAGATAGAACAATTTCAGGAGAATTCATGTCTTAGCAATATTGAGTCTTCTGGTTCATTAGCATGGTATATCTTTCTATTATTTAGGTCTTATTTAATTTCTCTGAGAAATATGTTGTTTCTAGTGTACAGGAATTGCATATATTTTATTAAACATATTATAAAGCATTTCATATTTTTCTTGCTATTTTAAATGGTAGTTTAAATTTGAATTTCCAATTATTCATTTCTAGTATACAGAAATATAATACATTTTTCTGTTGTTACCATGTCTCTTATCAATTCTAGTAACTTTTTTTTTAATCCCTTAGGAATTTCTACATAAACATGATCATGTCATCTGTGAAAAATATAGTTTTAATTTTTTTCTTTTCAATCTGTATGCCTTTTATTTCATTTTGCTGTCTGCTTGTCTGCTTGCACTGGCTAGGATCTCTATTACAGTGTTCAATAGAACTTGTGAGAGTGAAAATCCTTGGCTTGTTTCCAATATTAGGAGAAACATTCAGTCTTTCACCATTAAGTGTGATGTTAGGTGTTTTTTTTTTCTTTTAAAATTTTTCACTCTGTTTTTTTTTTTCGTTGTACATGTTTATGGGGTAGTTTGTTGTTTCAACACATGCATATATCACATAATCTAATCAGAGTAGTTAGCATATCTATCACCTAAATACTTATCATTTCTTTGTGGTTATAACATTCAAGGTCTTCTTCTCTGGCTACTTTGAAATATAAATATAATATTATTAGCTATTGTCACCCTAGAGCACCAGAGCTTATTCTTCCTATCTAATTGTAACATCGTAAGTTTGTACTGGTCTGCCAACCTTTCCCTGGCTTCCCCTTCCTCTTCCCTTGCCTCTGGTAACCACTATTCTATTCTCTATTTCTCTCTTTGTTTTATTCTTTTTTAATTTATTTTTTCTTAATTGATCCATGATAATTGTATTTATTTATGGAGTACAGTATGATATTTGGGTACATTCATACTGTGTGCAGTGATCATATTAGGGTGCTCAGTATATCCATCATCTGAAATACTTGTCACTTCTTTATGTTAGGAACATTCAACATCGTCTGGACTAGCTATTCAAAGATACACAGTACTTTGTTGTTAACTGTAGTCTCCCTATATCGCTACAGAGCACTAGATCCCATTTTTCCTCTTTCTCTATTATTTTGTGTTCTCTGACCATCCTCTCCCCAACCTCCCTCTCCCTTTCCCCCATCATTCTCTAGTAACCACTATTCTACTCTCTATGTCTATGAGAGCAACTTTTTCAGCTTCCACATAGGAGTGAGAACATGTGGTATTTCTCTCTCTGTGCCTGGCTTATTTTACTTAACATAATTTTCTCCAAGCTTGTCCATGTTGCTGCAAATAGCAGAATTTCATTCTTTTCTATGGCTGAGTAGAATTCCATTGTGTATATATACCACATTTTCTTTATGCAGTCATTCGTTGAAGGACATCTGTGTTGGTTCCAATTCTTGGCTATTGTGAATAGAGCCACGATGAACATGGAAGTGTAGTTATCCCTTTGACATGTTGATTTCCATTCCTTTGGATATGTACTCAGTAGTGGGATTGCTGGGTTGTGTGGGAGTTCTACCTGTAGTTGTTTGAGAAATCTCCATACTGTTTTCCATAATGTCTGTACTAATTTACATTCCCACCAACAGTGTATAAGAGTTTCCCTTTCTCCACATTCTCACCAGCATTTGTTATTTTCTGTCTTTTTGATAGTAGCCATTCTAAATGGGGCGAGATGATATCTCATTGTAGTTTTGATACACATTTCTCTGATGATTAGTAATGTTGGGAATTTTTTCATATACCTGTTGGCCATTTGTATATCTTCTTTCAAAAAATGTCTATTTGGTTCCCTTGCCTGTTTTTAATTGGATTATTATTTTTTTGTTGTTACTATTTGAGTTGTTTGAATTCTTTGTACATTCTGAATATTAATCCCTTGTTGGATGCATAGTTTACAAATATTTTCTCCCATTCTGCAGGTTGTGTTTTTGCTCTGTCGATTGTTTCATTTGCTGTGCAGAAGCTTTTTTAGTTTGATATAGTCCCATTTGTTAATTTTTACTTTTGTTGCCTGTGCTTCTGAGGTATTATTCATAAAATCTTTGCCCAGGCCTATGTCCTGAAGGGTTTTCCCTATGTTTTCTTCTGGGTGTTTTAAAATTTTGGGTCTTACATTTAAGTCTTTAATTTATTTTGAGTTAATTTTGGTATATGATGAGAGATAGGGATCTAGTTTTATTCTTCTGCATAAGGATCTCCAATTTTCCAAGCACCATTTATTAAAGAAACTATGCTTTCCCCCAATGTACGTTCTTGGCTCCTTTGTCAAAAATCAGTTGCTGTGGGTACATGGAATTCTCTATCCCATTCCATTGATCTTTACATTTGTTTTTGTGCTAGTACCATGCTGTTTTGATTACTATAGCTCTGTAGTATATTTTGATGTCAGGGAGTGTGATACCCCCTGCTTTGTTCTTTTTGTTCAGGATTGCTTTGGCTATTTGGGGTCTCTTGTTGTTCCATATAGATTTTTGAATTGTTCTTCCTATTTCTGTGAAGTATGCCACTGGTAGTTTGATGGAGATTGCATTGAATCTGTAGATTGCCTTGGGTAGTAGGGTCATTTTTGATGATATTGATTCTTTCAATCCATGGGATGACTTTCCATTTCTTGTGTGTCTTTAATTTTTTTTTTTTTTTTTTTTTTTAAAGATGACCGGTAAGGGGATCTTAACCCTTGACTTGGTGTTGTCAGCACCACGCTCAGCCAGTGAGCGAACCGGCCATCCGTATATGGGATCCGAACCCGGGGCCTTGGTGTTATCAACACTGCACTCTACCGAGTGAGCCACGGGCCGGCCCTGTCTTTAATTTTTTTAATCAGTGTTTTATAGTTTTCATTGTAGAGATTTTTCACCTCTTTGGTTATTGTAGGTGGGATAGATTTCTTTTTTCTGCAAATTTGTTGTTGATGTATAGAAATACTGCTGATTTTTGTGTGTTGATTTTGCATCCTGCAATTTACTGAATTTGTTTATCAGGTCAGGGAGTTTTTTGGTAGAGTCTTTTGGTTTCTCTCTATATAAAATCATATCATCTGCAGACAGGGACAACTTGCCTTCCTCCTCTTTTCCAACTTGGATGCCCTTTATTTCTTTCACTTGCCTAATTGCCCTGGCTAGGACTTTAGTACTATGTTGAATAGATGTGGTGACAGTGGGCATCCTTGTCTTATTCCAGTTCTTAGGGGGAAAGCTTTCGGCTTTTTATTGATATGAGATACAGAACTATAAGAAAGCTTTCCTTTTTTATAATGTCTGATTTTGATATTAGGGTAATGCTTGCCTCTTAAAATGAATTGGAAAGTGTTCCCTCTTATATTTTTCTGGAAGAGTTTCTGTAAAATTGATTTTACTTTATAAATGTTTGATAGAATTCAATAGTGAAGCCATCTGGGCCTGAAGTTTTCCCTATGAAATGAATTCAGTTTTTTAAAAAAATAGACATATGAAGGAGTTTTCTCTATGGGAAGGAATTCACTTAAAAAAATAGATATAGGGCTATCCAGGATATCTATTTCTTTTTTAGTGATCTTTGGTAGTGTTTGTCTTTCAAAAAATGTATCCATTTCATCTAAGTTGTTGAGTTAATTGGCATAAAGTTTTTCATACTATTCCTTTATTATCCTTTTAATACCTTTAGAATTTGTGGTGATATCAACTCTCTGATTACTGATATTGGTCATTTGTTTATACTCTCTTTTTTCATGATTAGTTTTGCTAGAGTTTAGCAATTTGATCTCGAAAGAAGCAACTTCTGGTTTTATTGACTTTTTCTATTGCTTTTCTGTTTCATTGATTTCCATTTTAATGTTTATTATTTTCCTTCTGCCTATTTTGGGTTTTACTTGCTCTTCTTTTTCTAGTTGCTTAAAGTGGAGGCTGAAGTTGTTGATTTGAGAACTTTCCCTTTTCCAATATAAGTGCTTACTGCTATAAACTTCCCAAGTACTGCTTTAGCAGCATCCCACAAGTTCTGATACAACATCAAATGCTGTCAAGTTCCTTTTTTCTTCCAATAGACTTTATTTTTTAGAGGAGCTTTAGATTTACAGAAAAATTGAGTACTACACAGAGTTTCCATATACCCTGCCTAGTTTTTTTCTGTTATTAACATTTTACATTACATTTGTTACAATTCATGAACCAATATCAATACATTATTATTAACTAAAGTCCAGTTTACTCAGATTTTCTTAGTTTTTACTAGTACCCTTTTTCTGTTCCAAGATCCTATCCAGTATACCACATTATATTTAGTTGTCACATCTCCTTAGGTTCCTCTTGGCTGTGGCAGTTTCTCAGACATTCCTTGTTTTTGATGACCTTGACAGTTTTGAGGAGTTTGATCAAGTATTTTATAGGATGCCCCTCTATTTCCTTCTGTCAGAATTTTTAAAAACTTTATTCATCTATTGCAGCTGGCCAGTATCCACATGATGAGAATGGCAGGAGAAAGGGAGTTAAATTCCTAACTCTCTCTCCTTATAAAGCCATCAGAACCGTGCCCATGACAGCCCATTAAACCATCAACCCATATTCCATAAACACATGCGGGCTCGGTCCTCATGATCCAATCACCTCTGAAAGGTCCCACCTTCCACAACCATAAGGGGGTTAAGTTCCGACTAGAGTTTAGGGAGACATTCAAACCACAGCAGGGCCACATTTATTTACCCAATCCCTTACTAATGGACTGTAATAATGTCTCCTAGTGTTTACTACTAAAATATAGTTGTGAACATCTATATACTTATTGACTTCTGTAACCATACTAGAAGATAGATGCCTAAAAGTGAAACTGCCGGATGATAAGGCAGGAGTGATGTCGGAGGTAGGGTCCGGGGGGCCTGATAGTCGGCCTCAACCCACCCCTTCTTCTTACCAGGTTCTTGACTCCGCCATAGGAAATAATTCGAAGGCAGAGTCACAGTAGAAAGTAAGAACAAGTTTAATATAATAGATAAGAAATGCAGGTTCCACAGAGAGTGTGCAGCATAGGTCCAGAGACTGAGCAGGGCGCACACCAAGTTGAACACAAAAGTTAGTTCAACACAGACGTCAAGTCTAACACAAAAGAAAGAAAAACATAAAGTTCAGCACAAAGTGCAGGCTGGCTCAAGAGAATGGGCAGCAGCTTGTTGAAAGTTAGTTAGCTGCAAAGTAGAATATACACTTCTCAGCGAGCTAAGTGTGGGTTGCCTCCAGGAAAGTGAGCAGCAACCCTGCATTCAGCTGGGATTCGGCTTTTATAGTTTCTCTATCTATTCAGTTAAGGGGGTGGTTATATGCACCAGTTATATGCGCCAGAATGTTCTGTGCTCTCTCTATCAAGCATGCCCAGCCACTGGATTGCATAAGCCAGCCTCCTGTGGTCTCATTTTCCCCATGTTGGTGCTAAAAATAGGTCTAACTGGCAAGAGTAGCTTCCCTCCAGGGGAGAGCTCAGAGGAGGGGCCTGAGACCTCAGGGAGTGGCTGGAAACCCCAGGCATGTCCTGAAACCCAAGCCCAGGGAAACTGAGCACCTTCTGTATCAGAAGCATTTAAAATTTTGACACGTACCATCAAATTACTCCTAAAAGATTGCCCAGTTTACATTTCTACCAACAGTGGAGTAGAGTGCCCATTTTCTCACATCATCACCAACACTGGATGTTACTTTTTACCAATTTGTCTGCTCTGAAATGTAAGGAAAAGTCATATTTTCATTTGTCAAGTTTCCTTTTGATTTCTTCTTTGACCCAAAGGTTGTTTAGACATGTTATTTAGTTTCTAAATATTTGGGGATTATCTTTTTGTTTTGGTGTTGAATTTAATTTTATTGTGATGAAAGAACATATTTTGTATGACTTAAAGCATTTCAAATTAATTGTAACTTTTTAAAAAACTTGCAACTTGTTTTATGACCCAGGATATGGTCTCTCTTGGTAAATTTTCCTTGTGCCCTTGAAAAGAATTATTAGCACTCTTCTACTGTTAGGTGAAGTGTCCCACAAGTGTCACTTAGGTCAATTTGATTGATAAGGTTGTTAAAGTCCTTTGTATCCTTGATGATTTTCTGTGTATTTGTCCTATATATTACTGAGAGGGGTGTTGACTGTTCCAAGTATAATTGGGGATTTCTCTGTTTCTCCTTCCAGTTCTATCAGTTTTTGCTTCATGTGTTTTGAAGCTGTTATTAAGGGCAGAATGTTTAGTATCGTTATATACTCCTCCTTAATTATCCCCTTTCTCATTTAAATGACTTAATCCCAGGTAATACTCTTGGCTCTGAAATCTTTTTTGTTTGATATTGACATAGTCACTCCAGTTTTTTGTTTGTTTGTTTGTTTTTTTGATTAGTGTTACCATGATATATTTTTTTTTATACTTTTACTTTTAACCCAATTGTTTCTTTATAGTTAAAATGCACTTCTTCTGGGCAGCATATAATTGGGTTTTGCTTTTTTATATAATCTAATAATATCTGCCCTTAAATTGAGGTATTTAGACCATATACTTTTAATGTAATTATTGATATGGTTACATTTAAATCTCTTATTTTTGCTCTTTATTTTCCAAGTCTCCCATCTGTTCTTTATTCTCTGTCTCTCTCTTTTTTTGCCTTCTTAGGATTTATTGACTATTATGACTCCTTTTTATCCTTGACTGGATTATTAGGTACAACTCTTTATTTTATTATTTTAGTGTTTTCTTTAGGGTTTATTACCTCATTAACCTATCTCAGTCTACCTTCAAGTAATATAGCACTACATATATATTATAAGAATCTTACAATAGAACACTACTATTTCTCACTTTCATGCCTTTATGTTATTGTCATACATTTTACACAATATATTATTTTGTTTAAATAGTCAATTATCTTTTAAAGATATTCAAATGATAAAAATATTTAAATTACTTTCTTCATATAGTTACCATTTCCAGGGCTTTTACTTCCTTTGTGTGGATTCATATTTTCATTCTGCCTGAAGAATGTTCTTTGACATTTCTTGGAGTGTAAATCTGCTGATGATGCATTCTTTCAGCTTTTGTATGTCTATAAACATCTTTTCATTTTAAGAAGATATTTTCACTGGGCATAGATTTCTAGGTTGACAAATTTTTCCAGCAATTTTAAAGTCATATTCCACTGTCTTTTTGCTTTCATTATTCTGACAAAAAATCTGCAGTATTACATTCTGCCCCACCCCCCACCCCTCCATGTAGTGTCTTTTAAAATTTTCTCTTTATCACTGTTTTTGAGCAAATTGATTATGACATTCCTTGGTATCATTTTCTTCATGTTCCTTATGCTTGCAATTCATTGAGTTTCTTGGATTTGTGAGTTAATAACTTTCATCAAAATTGAACATTTTTAAAAATTTTCTTTGTTCCTCACACTCCATACCTCCCCTCTCCTTTGGAGATTCCAATTACTTATACATCAGGCCACGGGATGTCCCACAACTCAATGATGCTCTCATCATTTTTAATAAAATTTGTTTTTCCTCTGTGTGTGTCATTTTGGATAGCTACTATTGCTGGGCCTTCAAATTCACTAATGTTTTTTTCGTCCATGTCTCCTCCATCATTAATCTCATTTCAGACATTGAGATTTTTCATCTCAGACATTGTAATTTTCAACTCTAGATATTCAATTTGATTTTTTAAAAACTATCATCCATGTCTTTAGTTAACTTTTTGAACATATGAAATACAGTTATAACACTCATTTAATGTGTTTGTCTGACAATTCTAACACCTGCTGTCAGTCTGGGTGTATTTCAGTTGATTCATTACTCTCCTCAATGAGGATTATATTTTCCTGCTTCTTTGTATGCCTGTCAATCTTTGATTGGATGCCAAACAATTGTGAATTTTACCTTATTGAGCTCTGGATTTTTAAAATTCCTATAAATATTCCTGTCTGTCCACCCCCCAGGATGATGATGCAGCTAAATTACTTGGAAAGAGTTTGATTCTTTTGAATCTTGCTTTTACGGTGTTAGGCAGATCTTGAACAGTGCTCACTCAAGGGCTAATTATTTCCTATTACTGAGGAAAGACCTCCCTGAGTATTCTACCCAATAACCCATGAATTATTAGTTTTTCCAGTCTGGTGCATGAGAAGAGGCACTATCTCTGGCTTTGTGTGAACTTTAGGCACTGTTCTTTACTCTTTTTATATTGTTTCCCCCACACCCCCAGGTAGTTTCCACACATATGTACATTAATCAGTACTCTGATGAATATTTAAGGAGACCCTAAGCAGATCTTCAGGTTTCTTTCTCTGTGCAAGATTTTTCTCTTTATACTCTGTCTTGGCAATTCTAGCCACCTTCATCTCCCTAGAAACTTAGCTTTGTCCTCTGAATTCAGGGAGTCCACTAGGCTCTGCCTGGTTTCCCCCTCCCTGTGCCAAAGCCTGAAAACAATTTCAAGGAAATAAGTTGCAGCAACTGTAGGACTTACCTGGTTTGTTTCCTCTTCTCAGAGATTTTTCTTCTTCATTGCCTGATGTCCAATGTTCTTTATAATGTTGCTTATATAGTGTGTGTGTGTGTGTTAATTTATTGTGCTGGATGGGAGGGTAAATCTGTTTTCTGTTACTCTTCCTTGGGCCTATAGTTAACTATTTCCAGATAAAATAATAATGTATTTGGGGTTTAAAGGACATATAGAAGTAGCATTACAGCAATAATATATAAAGGATGAGAGAGTAGAAGTGGAAGTACACTGTTGTAAGGTTCTTACAATATAAGTGAGGTGATATAATATTACTTGAAGATAGACTGTAATAAGTTAAGTGTATATAACGTAAACTCAAGAGAAACTAAGAAAAAATTAAAAAAGCAAAGCTAATAAAGGGAATGACAAAAAAAAGAAAAAATAGCATGTTAAGTTTAAACCAGTGATGTCAATAATTACATAAAGTTTAAAATGATCTAAACAGTCCAATTAAAAGGCAGACATTTTAAGATAGGATAAAAGGGCAAGACCCAACTATGTGTTGTCTGTAAGAAGCCTATTTTATATATGAGGACATGTTTAGGTTAAAAGTAAAAAGATGGACGAAAATATATGATACATACGTTAACCCAAAGAATGCTAGAGTGGTTAGACCATACAAAGTAGACTTCACAACAAGAAATATTACCAGGGATAAAGGGAAACATTTCATGATGATAGATGGGTCAATTAATGAAAAGGACATTACATCCCTAAATGTGTATGAACTGAACATCAAAACTTCAAAATATGTAAAACAAAAACTGATAGGACTAAAAAAATAAAAAGACAAATCTACAGTTATAGTTGGAAATTTCAACATTCTTCTCTCAGTAATTGATAGAACAAGTATACAAAAAATCAGTAAAAATAGAGACTTTAACAACATTATCAATCAACTTGACCTAATTGACATTTATAGAACACTCCACCCAACAAGTGCAGAATGTATATCCTTTTCAAGTGCTTGTGAATGATTTACCAAGATAGAGCAAGCATATTTTGGACCATAAAACCAAAAAGAACAAAATCATACAAAGCATGTTCTCTGAACACAACAGAAATAAATTTGAAATCAATCACAGATACCTGGAAAATCCCCAAATATTTGGAAATTAAATGACATACTTCTAAATAAACAATGGGTCAAAGAAGAAGCCAGAAGGGAAATTAGAAGATATTTTGCACTGGCAGAAAATAAAAATAATGCATATCGAAATTTGTGGGGTGCATCTCAAGCAGTGCTTAGAAGAAAATTTATAGCATTAAATGGTTGTATGAGAAAAAGAAGAAAGGTCTTAACTCAATTATGTAAGTTTTACCTCAATAAACTAGGAGAAGAAAAGAAATTAAGTCAAAAGTAATCAGGAGAAAAAATAAGAGGAGAAATTTTTTAAAGTAGAGGAGGTAGGGAGGGTGGAATAGGAGGGGGAGAGAGAGAGAGAGAGGGAGACTTAATGAAACCAGAAGCTGGTTCTTTGAAAATATCAATAAAATTGCCAAGCTCCGAGCCATACTAGCCAGGAAAAAATAAGGTAGAGAGAGAGAAGACATAAATTACACAAATCAGAAATAAAAGAGGGACTGCCATAACAGACTCTATAGACACCAAAAGGGTAATACAGGAACATCATAAGCAAACTTCGGCCAGTAAATCTGACAACTTAAACGAAACTGACAAAATATTTGGAACACACAAACTACCAAAGCTTACTTCAGAAGAAGTAAAATTCTGAATAGACCTTTATTATTTTTATTGATCTAAAATTTATATAACAAAATTTCAAGTAACAGAATTCACCATCTTAAACTGTACATTTCAATGGTTTTTAGCATATTCACCTCTATTTCCAATATTTCTGTCATCCTAAAAAAAAAATCGTGTACCCATCAGCCGTCACTCTCCATTCTCTCCTCGCTGCTACCCCTGACACCACTAATCTATTTTCTATTTCTATGAACATTCTGAATACTCCGTATAAAATGGAATCATACAATGTATGACTTTTTGTGTCGACTTCTTTCATTTAGCATAATCTTTCAAAATTCATCAGTGTCATAGCATGTACTAGTACTTTGTTCATGTTTATGGCTAAATAATATTACATACCACATTTTGTTTATTCATTTGTCAGTTGATGGACATTTAGGTTGTTTCCACATTTTGGCTATTATTAATAATGCTGCTGTGAATGTGCCTTAACAAATTTTTGCGTAAACGTATATTTTCATTTGTCCTGGTTGTGTACCTAGGAGTGGAATTTCTGGGTTACATGGTAACCTGTGTTTAACTGTTTAAGGAACTGCCGAACTGTTTTCCAAAGCAGCAGCTTTTTACACTATCACCGGCAATGAATAAGGGTCCCAATTTCTCCACATCCTGTTATTTCTGTTTTTCTGTGTTTGTTTTTATAGCCATCCTGGCGGGTGTGAAGTGGTATCTTCTTGTGGTTTTGATTTGCATTTCCCTACTGACTAATGACGTTGAGCATCTGTTCATGTGCTTATTGGCCATTTGTACATCTTTGGAGAAATGTCTATTCAAATCCTTTGCCCATTAAAAAAATTGGGCTGTCTTTTTTTTGTTGAGTTATAGTTTTTTATATATTCTGGATACTAGGCTCTTATCAGATATCTGATTTGCAAATACTACTTCTCATTCTGTGGGTTGTCTTTTTACTTTCTTGATAGTATTTTTTGATGTACAAAAGTTTTTATCATTTTGATGAAATCCAATTTGTCTGTATTTTTCTTTGGTTGGTTGTGCTTTTGGTGTTTTATCTATGAAACCGTTGCCTAATCCAAGTTCAAGAAGATTCACATCTATGTTTTCTCCTAGGAGTTTTATAGTTTTACCTCTTACATTTAGGTCTTTGATGCATTTTGAGTTAATTTTTTTGTATGGCATGGAAGAGATTTGTTTATTCTTTGGTATGTGGATATCTAGTTGTCCCAGAACCATTTGTTGAAAAGACTGTTTTTCCCCCATTGGATGGTGTTTATACCCTTGTTAAAAAACCATTAACCATAGATATATGGACTTATTCGGGACTCTTAATTATATTTCATTGATCTATATCTCTATCTTTATGCCAGTACCCCACTCTCTTGATTGCTGTAGCTTTGTAATAAGTTTTGAAATCAGAAAATGTGAGTCCTTCCACATTGTTCTTTGTCTAGTTTATTTTGACTATTTTGAGTCCCTTACATTTCTGTAAGAATTTTAGAGGCAGCTTGTCTATTTCTGCAAGAAAAGACAGTTTGAATTTTGATAGAAATTTCATTGAATCTTTAGATCAATTTGGGGAATGCTGCCATCTTAACAATACTATATTCCAATGCATGAACATGGGATTTGGTTCCATTTTATTTAGGTCTTCTTTAATTTCTTTCAACAATGTTTTGTCATTTTTACTTATCTATTTTCTTTAGTTTGTCATTTTCAGCATAAAGTCTTTCACTTCTTTGGTTAAGTTTATTTCTAAGTACTATATTCTTTGTGAATGCTGTTGTAAATGAAATTGTTTTCTTAATTTTATTTTCTGATAATTCTTTGCTAGTGTTGGGAAAATTCAAGATTCAAAATTAATTCTTTCAGTAGCCTTTTTTGCCTCTAAAACAGTACCCACTTGTTGCACCAGTCTTACTGTTAATCAACTGCTTGCACTCTCACTTCTGTAACTGTGCTTGCTTATCACAATAGCTACTGCACTAGCTACATAAATGCTGAAAAAACAAAACTTATTACTGCACTAGCCACATGAATGCTGAGAAAGCAAAACTTAAAAAAACCCGGAAGAGTCCGCCTATATAAACCCTGCAAGACCTAAACTTGGGGCTCAGATCCTGGAGCACGAGCTCATCTGGGCCCTCTGGAGTAATAAAATACCTGACTCTCCAACCCTCTGAGTGCTCACTGCTTCCCTGCTGAGTCCATTCCATAACACTAGTATGCAGAAATGCAATTGATTTGTGTATATGAATTTTGTATCCTACATCTTCCCTAAAGTCATTTATTAGCTCTAATCTTTGTTTTCATATGTGTGTATATGAATATGTATGTTCTATACATAAGATCATGTCATCTCCAAATAGAGTTAGTTTTCCATCTTCCTTTCCAGTATGGATACTTTTTATTTCTTTTTCTTGCCTAATTTCTCTGGCTAGAATCTCTAGTACAATGTTGAAAAGATGTGTTGAGTACAGGCGTTCTTATCTTGTCCCACGTCTATGCTTTTAAAAATTGTTCCTATAGTTAAAGCCATGCCCATAAAGAAAATGCCAGCCCAAATGGCTTAACTGGTTCATTATATCAAATGTTTAAGGACAAAATAATATCAGTTCTACAGAAATTCTTCCAGAAAATAGAAGAGGAGATAGTTTTATAGCAAACATTACCCTGTTACCAAAACTAAAGAATTATAAGAAAGGAAAGTTATAATCCAATATCCCACATCAACAAAAAGCAAAATACATTAAAAAAATATTAGTGAATTGAATCTGGCAATATATGAAAAAATACACCATGCCTAAGTGGAGTTTATCTTGAGAATGGAAGGTGTTTTAGCATTAAAAATCCATGTATTTCACCAACTTAATAGACTAAAAAAGAAAACATATGATCATCTTAATAGGTATAGAAATGGCATTAGAGAAAATTGAACACTCATATGTAATTCCAAAAATACCAAAAAAAAACCACCCCACACCAAAAACCAAAAACAACTTCAGCAAACTAGGAACAGAGGCAGCATCCACAATCTGAGAAAGAGCATCTATGAAGAATCAACAGCTAACGTCAGACCTAATGGTGAAAGACTGTGTGTTTCCCCTAAGATTAGAAACAAGACAAGGATTTCCACTCTCATAATTTCTATTGAACAATGTAAGAGAGGTTCTAGTCAGTGCAAGCAGACAGGGAAAAGAAAGAAATGTCTTACAGATTAGGAAGAAAAAGATTAAAACTATCTTTTTTTGCAGTCTATATAATCATCTGTTTATGCGGAAAATCCTAAGGGAGAAACAAAAAAGCTGCTAGGATTGATTAGTGAGGTTAACATGGTAACCAGAATCAAGGTTAATATATAAAAATCAAGTGCTAGAAATGAATAATTGGAAATTCAAATTTAAAAATAACCTTTACAAAGCATGAAAAGTATGAGATACTTTGGAATAAATATAAAATATATGCAGTTCTTGTACACTAAAACTATAAGTTATTGCTCAGAGAAATTTTAAAAATCTAAATAAACAGAGACCTACTATGTCCATGAATCAGAAGACTCGGTAGTTTTAAAAGAGTCCGTGCATATGCTATCAAAATCCCAGCAGCATATTTGGTGAGTTACTTCCCTTTCCTGAGCTTTACTGTTCTTATCTGTGAAATGGGGACATGGAGAGGAAAGGGCAGGTATAGAATCACCTTGGAAGCCTTTGGCTTTTGGCACACACTGCCATACTTCTCCCTATCCCCTCTCTCCCCATCCCATGATCTGCTGGTTTCTATTCCTCCCAAGAGCTGAGTGAAGGGGAAGGGGTGGAGCTGGAAACAAAGATAGTTAGCAGGAGGCTGTGCTGGAGTGCACATCCAGGAGCTTTGCACCCTCAGGTGCCAGGGGCTCCTGAACCTTCTAGGACTCACAAGAGTTGGTTCTTGGGACAGCTGATTCCCTCCGAGCAGGGTCCTGTCCTACTCAGGTACTTGGTGATGGCTCCAGGGACAGGAAGGGTCTTTGCAATTCCAGCTTCCTCTGAAAAGGGAGGATGCCGGTCTGAAGTAGGAGAGCAGCAGCCCTGGGCTCTTGGAGCATGGGTGCTGACAGGCCCCTCCTGGATGCAGGCAGCTGAGATCTCACTCCTGCCGCGTGAATGGCTAGTCCAATACCTACGGCTTGCCACGTGTCTATTCCTTGGCTCCTCTGGTTCTCCCACATGCCGTGTGACTCCTCCGACACATGCAACCACTCTTCCTGCATTCACTTTTCTCCCCCAATGTTACTCTTTTATTAATCCCCTCAGCATACATTGTCTCTCTTCTTGTATGCATTTCAATCCCTAGTACGGAGCCCTGGCACCAACTGTTATTGCTGGAATGCCTGGGGACACCCATGGCACGAGCTGCACTCACTCTGACATAGGACAGAATTCTCTGGGCACGTGCGTGCTCATTCAGTATGCTCTGCACAAGAGCTTGAGTGTCTTTTCTAGTTCTCAGTGCTCACATAACCAGTAGGCATTGTCCCCGTGGCTTTTTCAAGGTCCTGCTGGGGTAATTGGGATTGGATTTCATCTGGCTGTACTGTTCTTAGCAGCAACAATGTCTAGTATTCCTCTCAAGCCTAACCTGGCCAAAACAGAACTTTTGATCCATCTCCCCCAAACCTGTTCCCCATCTCAGTAAGTGGCACTGCCATCTACTTGCTTAAGCCAAAAACCTCAGGTATCATCTTCCCTTTCCTTCATTCCTCACATCCAATTCTGCTGGCTCCCCAGTGACCTTCATGTTACTAGATCACTTTTCTGTGCAAAACTGTATTTGCTTCTTGTGGCTGCTATGACAAATTACCACCAACTTGGCGACTTAAAACAACAGAAATCCTCTCAAAGTTCTGAAGGCCAGACATCTGAAATCAATTTCACTGGGCTGAAACCAAGGTGTCAATAGGGCTACACTCCTTTAGGAGGCTCTACGGGAGGCTTTGTTCCCTGTCCATCTTCCTGCTTCTGGTGACACTGACATTCCTCGGCCTCCATCGTCACCAATGCCTTCTCTTCTTCCTCCATCTGCCTCCCTCTTACGAGGATACATGCAAGTGCGTTTAGGGCCCACCAGGATAACCCAGGATACTCTCCCCATCCCGAGATCCTTAATCACATCCGCAGTTGGTTGTTTTTTTTTTTTTTCCATGCGTCTCCTTCCCCGCTGGCCACTCCTTCTCATTCACCTTGCTTTGAGGACTCCACACGTAGGGTTCTTCCATCCACTCAGTGGCCCAGACTGAAGCCCCATGAGTCATTTTTGATTTCACTTTCCCTCACCCCCGTCCGCGGACTGCCCATCGCCAGTCCTGCCGGCTCAGCCTCCGAAACGCAGCCCAAGTCTTCCCTTCCACACTCCCTAACTTACTTCTCTATGCACCGCTGCCACCCTGTCTGTAGTCCAGGCCACCTTCCTCCGTCACCTGCAACCCACTCCGTGGCCAGAGGAGTGCATCAGAAGCACCAAGACCACTGAACAGCCTCTCTGCCTCCCTCTGATTCAGCCGCGATGGCAGCATACGTTTCCATGATGGTTTCCACGATGGTTTCCACAGAGAATGTCTTACCTCAAGCACACGATGGGTGACTTTTGCTTTCTGCACTCAGGTTTCTCTGATGCCCCATGTAGGACACCAGCAGGAGTCTGCATGGCACGGGGCATGCATGGGAGGGGGAGTCAGCCCCCCAGGATGACCCTCAGCCTCTGGGGGACACACAGTCAATGTATAAGTACTTCTCCCTATGGATCATAGTGTGGAAAATTCTGAGAAACATTCCATGTCCTCCTCAGAAGGTCCCGGCGGTGGGATCAGCCCCAGCTTCCCACGGTGGGGAACAACCCACTAACACACCCTTGCATTGATTGGCTTTTTCGTCTTTTTTCTTTTACTCTTCCGAATCCCTTGTGTTTGATTCCTGGGATCAACTTCCAAATAAACTGCCTGCTCACAAGTCTTTACTTCAGGCCCTGCCTGGAGGAGAAGGTAGGTGAAGCAGTGAACTTTCCAAAACTTAAATGTGGTGACAATGCCAGGCCTCTCTCCCACTCCACTCAGCCTTTCAGTGGGCACGTCCAGGCCAGCAACGGAGCCAGCCTGATGCCTGGGATTCTGAGAGACGGGGCCAGGACGGCCCCAGCCCCGCTCACAACCAAATCCTGGAAGATACTTACTAACCATATTTGTTTCCTTGGGGTGTGTGATTTATCTGCTTATGCCCTTCACCAAATTTCAGTTTAGATTTCTCTAATTCATTTTTAAGAGTTCTTTTTGCAATAAGGACATTAATCTTTGTGTGTTTTTAAAAAATAGAGGATAGAATAATGATTACCAGAGGCTGGGAGGGGTGGAAGGGGAGGATAAGGGGTGAACTAATGGACACTGTGCTCTCTACCCTAAGTGAATCATTATGCAGTATATGCATGTATTGAAAGCACACACTGTACCCCACAAAAATAAATATAAATGAAGGGAAAAAAGCTTTCAATGGCTCCGCTTTGTTCTTGTCTTCATGAGTCTGGAAAGACTGGTCTCCACCTGACTCAGCCCCGTCTTGCCCCACCCCCAGCCCAGCCTCGCTGGCCTCCTTTTAGTGCCCCTCCCTCCCTAGGATTTCTCCCTCCTTGGGGCTTTTGCTCAAGCTGCTCCTTCTTCCTGGGGCTCCCTGCCCCTCTTCTGGATGACTCCAGCTTATCCTCACCTCATGGCTCAAACATTGTCTTCTCAAGAATGCCTCTCTCATCACAGACCAAGTAACACCCCCACTGTGCATTCTTCCAGCACAACTTGGGTAACTTTCCTTCTCTGAAGTGTTGGTTACGGTTGCAGTTTTTGAGTTATTTGATTGATGTCTGCCTCCTTCATTGTATGATAAGCCTCAGAAGGATAGAGACTGTGTCAATTTTTGCTCCCTAATTATCCTCCAGGCCTGGCATATGTTTTAAGTATTAAATATTTGTTTATATTTGTAAATAAATGAATGTATCATTATTCCACAATGCTTAAGGTATACATAGTGCCACCTTTCTTTATTCTCTCTAAATTTAATTTAATTTAATTAACCAAATTAAATCCAGCTTTAGCACCAACCAATAACATCAGTAACTTTTCAGATCTCTTCCTAAGTGTTGCGCCGAACATATGCCCCAGGTTTACAAGAATTTTGCAAAAGCAGAATGGGCCCCGTGGCTTGCTATGTGTATGAGCCACCTCCACACTCCTTGCTCAGCCCTGATTGAGTGTACAATCTGTTTCAAGGTTAGTGGCTCTGTAGGTCCACCCTTCTCCTGCTGGCTGGGCCACAAAGACCTTCACCTTGCCATGCAGCCACCAGTCATTACAGCCGCTCCCCTAGGCAGCCCATCTGGGGTCCTTCTCCCTGGGAGTGGGCTCAGACCCAAATGCCCTCCCTTGCTGAGAAGGCTGAAACACTGTCTGCATCACAGTGACACTCAGGTGCTGGGTTGTTCTTCCCTTTTCAACCTTAACACACATAGTGTTCCTTCCCATGCCACCCTTCCTTCTCAAAAGGCTTGATGATCTCAGAGTCATGCCCAAAGCCTAGAACCTCAGAGAAGCTTGTTTACCTTTACTCCGGGGAGGTGAGTGGTACAGAAGTTTCTTCCCTCCTGCTTCCCTCCGGTGGTAAACTCTCAGTCTTCAAAGTCATCCTCTCTTAAGGATGAACAGAATAATATTTAATCATCTACAATAATGAATTCCTAATGACCCAATCTGTCACATTTATAGACAATTGTAGGTGATTCACAGGTATCTTCAAGGCTCTTTTTGCCTCTGGCCTTGGTGTGTTGCTGTCCGTGGTGCTGAAGCATCCATGGGCTCAAAGATTAGGTGGTTTCTCCTCTTCCTTTGCTCCTATCCAACTTTCCCAGCATTCGCACTTTTTATTACTTAATTTTTTAATGGAAGGTTTTTTAAAAGGTTGCAGCAGAAATAGAACCAGGCCTCTCACTTTCCATTTCTCACTTCTTGTTCTTTTAGCAATTCTATCATATTTCCAAAGATTAAAATTTTCCTTCTGGGAAGTTAGGGGAGGGTTGAAGCCCCTCGCCCATCTGTGCCCTGTTTACTAGTATCAGTGTGTCTTGGGGAGATGCTGAGACTTGGATGGGGCAGCAGCGTATGCCTGCCCAGTAGGAAGCATTGCTGATTTCACTCATTTCCTTTAGCAAAACTTTTAGCATATTCTTCCCACTTGGTTGCCTGAAGTAGAGGCCTCCAAGTCATCTCCACCTCCTCCACCTTCTCACCCCCACAGCCTGGCAATCACCAAGATTAGCTCAAAAGTGTTTTCATTCACTTCTTTTCACCATCACCACTCGGGCCTTTGATCAGACCCTCATCTTTGAATCACAGCAACAGCTTCTAGTGGGTCTTCCTACCCCCACATTACATCCACTAATTGATCCTTTACACCAGCTGGAGGGCTCCCTGTTGTACTCAAGTGTCAAGTTCAAACTCCTTAATGTTACTTGTCCCCAACCAGCATGCTCATTCCCTCCTCCATGCCACTGTTTATGCTGTACCTCCCGCCTTTACCCACTTCACTCCTCTGCCTCGGTCTTTCATACCCAGCCCATATGACTCCTCTTCCCTGGAGCTTTCACTGACCTTCTGGGCTCCTGCAAGTCCACAGCCCCACACCACACAGATCCTCTGTCCTCCCCACTTGGCTCTGGGGCAGGCTTAGGGCTGCCTCATCTTTCTACCACTGACTCTTCACACCAGGTCCAACAAGTTAAAGGTGCTCAGTAAGAAGGGGATGGATGCACCTCTGGCTTGTAGATTATTTTTGGCTTATTGGTTGAACCTCCCTCAGAAGTCGACCTCTCCCATATCTATCCACTAGCCATGCTGGAACTTCTCCCAGCCTCACTCCCTCTCACTGAACTTTCATTCATTTCTTGAACAGCACATAGTAGCCGTCACTCACCTCTTATCTTCTGGCTTTCAAAAGCCCGAAGCCTGTGTGTGCATCACCTCACAACCCACTGTGGTTTCTTTCTCAGGGTAAGAGGATTCCAGTCACTTCTGCCTGGAATAAAAATTGTTTCTGGATGGGGCATTACTCACCTTTCAGTTATAAGGAGCTAAGAGTTTATTGTAGACTCGGCATAGTTGGCCTCAGACCCATATTTTGCTTGCTAGATGATCTTATAAGTTGTTTAATTCAAGAGTGTTGCTTTTTTTTTTTTTTAACATGGAAGTTTTGGGCCAGGGAAGATGAAATACCTGTACAGTTCACAAGGCCCCAAAGCTGAAAATATTCTTTCCTAGGTCAGTACTTTGATCCCTCCACCTCCCCTTCTGGCGTCTAGGAGCTGAGATCTCCTAGCATCTTTCCAAACCTCAGCCTGCCTAAAATGCTCCATGAATCATGCTCAGAATTAAGAAACTAAGTGAAAATTTACTCCATTTATAGAGCAGAAAAAAATCTACCCCGATTGGAAATGTGTCCTAATACCTCCCTGCAGGTATTAGGGGAGTGAATGTGTCATTCACTTAGACTGTAAGACTCTGAGCCTGAAAGCACTTTTACTCTAGGGCAGGGGGAGAAATGAGGGTCTGGAGACATTGGGAAATCAGGCTTCTAGGACCCTCCTGTTGTATGCGTGTGGGGGTAGTATTCCAAGTATTATGGGTCTAGGGTTTGAGATGGAGACTCTGGGAGGGTGTAGGCATCAGATGTGTTGCAATGGAGGGAGAGGGAAGTGTTACAGATGTGGGGTACATGGCTTCAAGAGTGAGAAGAGTGAAAGTGTCCCAAAGCAATGGAGAGGTAGTGAGGTGGGGACAAAGGTTCCAGTGTGCATACGGCAGAATGGAAGGCTCTAGATGTAAGGTCAAACTTTTAGGTGTTGGTGGAGGGGTGCATTCTTGGTACATGTATTGGGAATAGAGTTCTAAATGTGGGATTTCTATAGAAAGGGTAGAGTTCCAGGTGTGATGGGTGGGGGCACAAGGGTATGGGTGCATGTGTGTGTCTGTGTGTGGCTTGAGAGTCACACAGACCAGAAAGCAGACTGCTGGCCAGCAGTGTGAAACACTGAAGCAGGGGAAAGCTAAGACAGGGTTTAAGAGGGGACAAAAGATGGGGCTCACAGCAGGAGTCTGCTGGCCCAGGAGCACAAGATCATCCAGGGGCAGCTCCCTGCCCATATTCCCTTTGGTCTACAGCTCTGCACACAGAAGTCCCCTTCAACCTCCAGCAGTTGGACAGCTGGCAGCCTCTCACTTACTCTGTGTGTCCCCACTCTGGACCACTTGCTTTGGTGGATACAGAGTGAATCATTCCCAGAATGTGTTCTGGGAATCCAGGGAGATAAGATGACCCAGGAGGAGCAGGGACTCAGAGGCAGCCCGGGAGGAGCAGCAAGTACCCAAGGAACATTGTTGATGGGGTTGAGAGAGCAGAGTACAGAGAGCCTGAGGCCCAGGGTCAGACATGATGGCTTCTCCAAAAATGGGCCTTAAAGGACCAGTGGGATTTGGGTACACATGTGTGAGGGGAGTTGTATTATTGCAAGGTGTGAGGAGGCAGAGATTGTGTTTGGGGGCAAGGGGAGACCGAATCAGCCACAGCACATGGTTCAGATGAGCCTGCGAGGGTTGCAGATGCCTGTGCCTGATGGAGGTGATGTGAATGAAGCAGGTTGTGTGCAAGGTGAGATGGACAAGTGAAGAGAGGACCCAAAACAGCTGAGGGCATTCAAGACAAAAAACAAAACAAAACAAAACAAAACACCAGGCAGGCCAAATGGAGTCTAGCCCATGGGCCATAATTTGAGACCCCAGGAGAGTAGCTTTGGCTGACTAAGGGCATATGACAAAGGCCTGAATGCCCAGCCAACTGAAGAAGGAAATTCTGTAATAACACAGGGGTGGGGACTGCCAAGGACCACAAGGTAACAGTTGTTTCTGGGTGGGGCCCTGCTCACCTTTCATTTACAAAGAGCTAAGAGCTTGTTGCAGACTCAGTACAGTTGGTTTCTGGCCGATATTTTGCTTACTAGAAGACCTCACTTCCCTCTCCTTCCAGGCCTTCAACCTGAGGACCCTCCGCAAAGCTCCCCTCCCCAATTCCTCCCAGGCTGGTCTGGCTTTGTCTATGGGCCTTTCATGCCCCAGCCCCGTTACAACACTCTAGCGTGCATTTCGGAGCTGCCCCGGCCTGCCTGCTTCCTGCAGACCTGGTCCTTTGGGGTGTGACCCTCCCTCCCATTGCCTCCCAGACTCACCTAATCCCCTTCCTCTCCCTCTGGCGAGGCAGGCAGAGGAGGGGCCAGGCGCCCCAGCTCCCATTGTCTGTGCTCCTTGAAACGTTTAAAGGGATTAGGGCTGGGGGCTGGGCGAGGGCCGCCTTGAGCGATGTGTGTTCAGCGGGGGAGAAGATGAGATACCTCTTTCTTCCATCCGCTCATCCAGAGGGCTGGTGAGTGCAAGATCGATGGCGTGGATAAGGGGGCATCCAGTTAATTCCAATTTAAACCCAATTTGGTCTCCTTTATAATTAGAACAGCAGGCATGTTTTAATAGTGGATTATCTCTCCCAGGCAGTTGTTTGTCATCACTTTCTCTGCACTGGTCTTTCTGGGCCACCCACCCGGGGAAGGGTAGATGGAGCCAGAGGAGCAGGGCAGGGGCTTACATGGGGAGACCACTGGGCATAGGTGCAGACAGGAGTGACCACAGAGGCTCAGGCCCCATCTCAGCCCAGGTCTCGCCTAAGAGAGTCCTGCTTTGTGCCTCAGTTTCTCTGTCCATAAAATGGGGGAGGGGTATGTTAGCGAGCACTCTTTACTTCAACAGCCACAGCTGAGGAGACAGAAGACACTGTTGGTAGATGTAGAAGGTGAGGCATGAGGGCTTAGAAGAGGAGTTGGAGACACGGACACTGCTGTGTGACCCTGGGTGAGTCGCTGATCCGTCTGTGCTTTAGTTGTCTCGCCTGCCAAATGGGACAATGTAATGATCATAAAAGACATCACTTAATAATGATGTCCTCAAGTGGCCCCACAGCTAAATACTTTCAGGTGATTCTCACATAGAAGACCTCCACCAGCGTCCCTCTCCATCCCCTTCCCTACGACGCCCTTCAAGGCTACACACTAGCCAAAAAACACAGTCAGAGAGTAGGTCCTGGGGCTGCCCCACCTTGGCTCTGGGGGCTCAGGAGGTTCCCAGGGGACTTCAGATATGGTCTTGAGGATTCCAAAGTCCTCGCAGGAAAGATGATGTCCCCCCTGCAGTTACAGAGGTGACATGATTGAGTTGGAGTTCAGCAGCTCGGGTGTGCTGTCTGGGGCCGGGTCACTCCCCTGTCCTGGCTGTGCGAGTCCTTTGCACTCTGGCAAGTACACTTCTAGTCTGTGTTCCTTTGGGCCTTGTTCCTGCCACCCCTCAAGTTGACAAGGCAGTCGTCATCATTGTTCCCATTGGCAGGTAAGGAAACTGAGGCTCAGAGAGGGAAAGGAAATTGCTTAAGGCCAGCTTGTTCTTTAGAGACAGAGAAAGCTCAGCAGTCCTGAGTCCTACTACAGCCTTGCCCTGGACCACTGGTCTGTGGTTCTTTCCTCGGGTCAGGGCCTGCTCCGTGCCCCACAGAGCCCCTCGCCCACACACCCAGCCTGCCAGACTCTCCCTCCCTGCCCCTAAGCACCAGAGCCTCAGCCACTGCCTACAGCCTCACAAATCCTCCCAGGCACGTCTGGGTAATTAGGAGATTCTTCATTTGCTGATGACACTTCTCATTACTTAGAATGAATCAAACTTGTTCCCTCCCCACCACCCAGGCAGGGCTGCTCCTCACTGGATTGATGGGCCAGGGCAGGACTGGCGCCTCCCTCCCCCAGGCCTTCAGTCAGCTGCCTGAGCCTGCTAGGAGCTGGGTCCTGTAGGCACTGGCTATCCCCCTCCACCGAGGCTGGGCCCTGTGCTTGGCACCCCCACGTTGAACCCACACAGCTGCCACCCTCTGTCTGACTGTTGTTGCCCTGTCTTTTAAGCAAGGAAACAGAAGCTCAGAGAGGTCAGACCACTTTCCCAAGGTCACAGAGCTGGTGAGTGAAAAAAACCTAAAATCCTCACCCCCCCCACTCCAACCCCTAAAAGCCCTATACACATATATACGTACACATATATTGGATCAAACTATCTGGGAATCCCCAGTTTTACAACTATATGCAAAAGAAAAGCCAAAATACCTGATTCAGGAGCAGCCAACTTGCCTTCAGAGAAGTGGATCAGGAATCTGCCACGAGGGGCCTCTACCTGGGCCAAGTCACCAGCTCAGCATTGGGTCTCCGATTTCCCTAAGATGGGGGCTTGGCCAGGGCTCTTAAACTGTAGTGCTCTGCACAGACACTCCCTAGGTGGCCTGGCTTGGAGTGTTTTGGTTTCTGTTTCTGACCAGTCAACTAAACTTTGGTGCCTGGAAGCATCACGGAATAACTGGAATGAGGGGGTGGGACTGAAGACCCCGAGGTCTCCTGCCCCACACTCAGCCTTACTATCACGCTAAGGCACTGTATCTTACTAAGAGAAATTCCTGCTTAGAGCTAATATGAGTTTCTCCAGCTGCACTGGGAAGGTCTCCTACACTAAACCATAGGATAATACTAGATTTGGGAGAAGGGATGCTGGGGACCTAACCTGCCAAAGCCTCCACAAGGCTAGAAAAATGAGGCTCCTGGCCAGAAAATGTTTTTTTGTCCTCAGGGACTTGCATAACAGGATAGTTTATTTATACATATGAGTATATGTATAAATAAATAAATAAATGTATACACACACACACACACACACACTTTGTGATATTTGTGTGAACTTAACACACAGCATGAAAGCTTAAAGCAGGGCGTCCCTTATTCCTGATTTATTACTTCACTGGGACTCATGCAGGCTGCAGGGCTGGAGAGCTGGTGGCAGAAAGAAAGCCAGTAACTCAGGCACCAGTTGAATTATGAGTCACAATTTATAAACCATTACATGCTGCGGATTCCAATGATATTTATTGCAACCCCACCACTTGCAATTCAAAACTCGGTTTCACAAATGAGGAGAAAGGAGCCTCAAAAATGTGTTCTAGCACCAGGCCTCACCCGCGGCTGCTCTCATGGCTGCAGGGACAGATGAGCCAGCAGCCTGCAGACCTGGGGATAGATTGACACTCAACCCCTAACCTCTTCCTCCACCCACATACCCCAGCACCCCGACAGTGGCACCCCAGAAGCTCAGTCCATTTTGTTGGAGAAGACAGGAGTAAAGACTTTATCCTGTTTTTAAGAGTAGAATCCAAAAGAAAGATGCAAGAAATCTGCCGTTTTCTTTCTACTATGAAATAGATTTCTTTCATCCTTCTTTGGGATCCTATCAGGCACCTTTTCTTTTCTTTTTCTTTGTTTTAATCAGGAGGTACTTTCTTCCTAACAAGCCTGAGGAAGAAGCATCCTTATTCTCCCATTGACAGCTGCGAAGTTGAGGCCCAGGAGATGCACTGATTTATTCCTAGAGGTAGCACAACATGATGCTTAACAGTGTGGATTTCAGAGCCAGACTGACTGAGGTTCCAATCGTGTGTGTGACATTGAGCAATTGACTAAATTTTTCCGAGCCTCACTTTCCCTAACTGAAAAAAAAATAGGGATTATCCAAGACAATGTGTGAGATTAGCATTTAGGAAGATTCAGTGCATGGTAAGTATTTATTTAGGACTATGTGAAAAAATGGTGGACTTGAGATCGTGTTGAAGCAAATGGGGGTAAAGTAAATGGTGAATTTGAAACCAGTTTTGTGGGGGCCCCAAAGCTCTGACACTTTCCACCCCATCACCCTGCCTGTCAGGTTAAGTGATTTACTCAAGCCCCACAGCCAGGTAGGGCATCACAAGGGGGCCCAGACTTGCTCCTCCAGCTTCTTTCCACTTAGGGTCGTTACCCAAGCACCTCCTTTATCTTGCCACTCAACAGTTGCACTTGTGGCAGAGCGGTGGGTGGAGGTTGGAGAGATGGGGAAATCTCAGCTTGTCCCTCCACAGGTTTCTGTAGAACCCAGTGAGACCTAGGATCTGCAGAACATAGTGAGTGGTAACCATGCCACCATCAAACAATTTGGCACACCCTGGGTCAGTCACAGTTGTACAGGTTTCTCCCTGCAGACCTTCTCAGAGCCTTTACTACACCATGAGACGTCTGTGGCTCTCTGAGAAGGTGCTATGGTCCGGATGTGTGGCCCCCCACCAATTCATATGTTGAAACTGAATCCCCAATGCAATAGTATTAGGAGGCAGGGTCTTTGAGAAGTGATTAGGTCATGAGAACTCCACCATCATAAATGGAATTAGTGCTCTTATAAAAGAGGCTTGAGGGAGGCTGCCTGCCCCTCCATCATGTGAGCACACAGCGACAAGGTGCCATCCTCAAGGAATGGGCCCTCGCCAGACACTGAATCTGCTGGTGCCTTCATCTTGAACTTTCCAGCCTCCAGAACTGTGAGCAATAAACTTATGCCATTTATAAATTACCCAGTTTAAGGTATTTTTGTTATAGTAGCTCTCAGAGATGAAGACAGAGAGTATACGATTTGAAGTCCTGACCAGGGGAGCTTTGTAGGGGAAGGACTCCTGTTAACATGAACAGAATTGAGAAATGGTCTGGTGGATGGCCTGTTTCTTGGGCATCAGGGCACAGTCTCCGCTCTCTGTATCACTTGCTTGACCTCTTGGAAACCCCACTTGACCTCTCATGACTCATAGGGCATCCCCTGGGTGTATATGGGTCAATTAGAGCAGCAGGACAGCAGATGTCAGGCAGAGAAGAGAGGGCCACATCCATGTGGCACTCTGAAGACCAAGTGTCCTGGGAACAGCTGAGCACAGACTGCTGTGTACCTTGGCAAGCCCCTTCCCCTCCCTGAGCCTCAGTTTCCCCATCTATTAGATCCAATGATCTTGAAGGGCCCTTCGGTTCAGGCTTTGTGCACTTGGGTGTCTGCAGGGCAGGAGTTCTGACTTTTCTTGGACTGTCTGCTCCAGCTCCTCCAGCCCCCACCCCCACCCCAGGAAGAATGATAAAGGAGCGAACAGACCGGCCCAGGCTTAAAGTAGCCGGAGCAATTAATAATTGATACATGAAGTGAAAAGATCAGCCTCAGAGGGATGTGAGGAAGGGGAAGGGGGCCCTGGAGGAGGGGCCAGGGCATGTGTAGGAAGACAGTTCTGCTCAGGCTGGGGCTGGGAGCAGGGTGGGCTCTTGTGGCCACATGGTGTTGCTCAGGCATCTGGAGGGGTGGCTGCCCTGGGGGCTCTTGTCAGGCTCTGTCCAGTAAGACCTGAGGGTGTGGCCCTGGGGACAGAACCCTGCCTTGGCTGTCAGTGAGGAGAGGGTATTATGGAGGTCTGAAGGAGGGGGTGTTGGAGTTGTTTCCACTTTGGGACCACAGGGCCCGGGGTAGGTGTACCCTGACCCCTCCCAGTGGATTCTTCAGGCAATCCTGGCTTAATGTCACCAGAACATGGGGCAATGGAAAGCAGATGGGTTTAGGGGACCCTTGGGGTGAGGCTGGCCTGGGGCACACAAGATGCCCTCTGATGTCTGCACAACCTCCTGTCATCCAGAGGGGGCTTGGGCCCTGGCTTGGGGAATCTGAAGGCGTGGGCTAGCCTATGACCTTGCAGGAAGAGCCAGCACAATCTCTTTGTCTCTCTGGGCCTCTGCAGCATGTGGGGAATGGGCAAGTGGTGACAAGGCTCTTTAGGCTTGCTCAGAGCCCAGCCTGAGCCCAAGGGCCTGCCCGGCACAGCCTCCATCCCAGAGATGGAGGTGGAGGGTGGGAGGGGACAGCAGAGCCTGACCCATCCCAGAGGACCCCTGCCCAGCCAAGATTCAAGCCAACTTTTCCCTCAGGGCCTCTAGGAGCTGGCTGGCAAGCCCTCGCATGCTCAACATCTTTACTCCCAGGATTCCAGAAGCAAAGGAGTTGTCAGGACATATCAGCTGCCAGCCCCAGGTCTGTCAATATCAGACACATCAGCACAGCTCAGGAAGAGGTCTCTGCATCCATGCATGCCATGCATCTCCCGTTCTTATGAGGCTGTGCAACCTGCATGTGGTGGCAGGAAGGGCCGCTCCTCTGATGGACCTGCCCTCCCCAGGGCCTCACTGCCCCCTGTGGGAGGTGGCCATAGCAATTGGCCTTTCTGCTGTCCTCATAGGGAGGCCACTGTGATTGTTAGATCCACCCAGCTGCTGGGACAGAAGGAGTCTGCCAGGTTGAGGGAGGAGGGACCAGTGGCCAACAGCAGTGATTCTCTGGCCAGCCCAGGAGAGGAATTGTGTCAAGATGACCCACATGTATTAGTCTGTTTCTGTTGCTTATAACAGAATATCTGAAACTGGGTAATTTGTAAATAAATGAAATTTATTTCCCACAGTTCAGAGGCTGGGAAGTCCACAGTCCAGGGGGCACATCTGGTGAGAGCCTTCTTCTTGGTGACTTGCCACAGCAATGCAGAGTGTCATATGGCAAGAATGGGATGAGCAAGAGAGCTAACCTGCTCACTCGCTCTCCTTATAAAGCCATCAAAGCCATGCCCATTATTCCATGAATGGATCAATCCATTCACAAGGGCACAGTCCTCACAATCTAATCACCTCTTAAAGGCTGCACCTTTTAAACATAATTGGATTTCCCCTCCTCTTAATGCTGTCACAATGGACATCAAGTTTCTAATACGTGAATCTTTAGGGGACACATTTGACCCAGAACATTCCACTCTAGCCCCCAAAGTTCATGTCTTTCTCACATGTAAATACATTAATTCCATCCCAAAAGTCTTAACTTGTTTTAGCTCAAAAGTCCAAAGTCTCATCTGTGAAATCAAACAAGTTATCTGCTTCCAAGATACAAGGGTGAGAGAAGCATAGAGTACATATTCCCATTCAAAACGGGAGAAATAGGCCAAAATAAAGGTGTAACAGGTCCTACACATGTCTGAAACCCAGGACAGTGGGCATTAAATCTTAAAGTTGGAGAGTAATTTCCCTTGACTCCAATTCTGAAGACCTGGAGGCCCAACACACTGGTGGAGGGGGTTGGGCCTTCAAGTCCTCGGGCATCCCCTCTCCTATGGCTTTCCTGGTCTCTGGCCATGCTTCAGCTCTCCAAGGCTGGTGTTGCATGTTGGTAGCTCTACAATTCTGAAGTCTCAGTTGTGGTCCCACTCCCACAGCTCTGCTAGGCATGGCCATGGTGGGCTTTCTCTGATGCAACTGTGACCTCACATTTCTGCTTATCATTGCTCTAGTGAAGTTTCTCTGTGGTGACTCTGCTTCTGCAACAGATCTCTTCCTGGGTACCCAAGATTTTTCCATACACCCTTTGAAATCAGGATTTAGGCTCCTGAGCTACCACAGCTCTTGCATTCTGCTGGCCTGCAGACTTAACATCATGTGGATGCTGCCAAGTCTTTGGCTTGCATCTTCCTAAGCAGTGGGTCCAGCAGCACCTGGGGCCAATTTAGCCATGGCTGGAGAATCCAGAGCATCCAGGGTATGGGGAACAGCATCCTGAGGTAGCCCTGGGCAGTAAGCCTATAGAGGGTGCCTTGGTCCTGTTCCTCAAAACCATTCTGTCTTCCTAGGCTTCGGGGCCTGTGATGAGAAAGGCAGCCTCAAAGATCACTGAAATGGCTTTGGGGTCTTTCTTACATCTAAGACCTTTTCAGAATGGCCTTTATTATCCATATTTCTATCAGCATTCTGGTCACCACCACTTAACCAGTCTCTAAGACCTTTCAAAATTTCCCTGGTCTTTTTGTCTTCTAAACTCTCACCAGAATCTGGGCTTTTTCTAGCCTGCTCCTCCAAATTCTTCTAGCCTCTGCCTATCACCCAGTTCCAAAGCCGTTTCCACATTTTCAAGTATTTGTTATCAGCAACACCCCACTCCTGGTACCAGTTTTCTGTATTAGTCCATTTCTGTTGCTTATTCCAGAATACCTGAAACTGGTAATTTATTTTTTATTTTTATTTTTTATTTTTTGACCGGTAAGGAGATCACAAGCCTCGGCACGGTGTTGTCTGCATCACGCTCAGCCAGCGAGCGCATCAGCCATCCCTATATAGGATCCAAACCCGCAGCCTCGGCGCTACCAGTGCCGCACTCTCCTGAGTGAGCCATGGGGCCAGCCCTGAAACTGGTAATTTATGAAAAAATAAAATATATTTCTTGCAGTTTTGGAGGTTGGTAAGTCTGAAGTCCAGGGAACACATCTGGTGAGGGCTTTATTCTTGGTGGTGACTCTCCACAGCAATGCAGAATATCATACGGTGAGAATGGGCTGAGCAAGAGCACTAGCCTGCTCACTGACTCTCTTTAAAAAGCCATCATAACCACATCCATTACTCCATGAATGGTTCAATCCATTCACAAGGGCACAGTCCTCACAATCTAATCACCTCTTAGTCTTAAATGCCATAATTGGATTTCCTACCCTCTTAACACTGTTACAATGGGGTCAAGTTTCCAATACATGAACCTTGGGGGGACACGTTTGACCCAGAGCATTGCATCACAGCTATGGTTAACTAGGCCCTTACTCTGGCCAACATATGCCAGGGAACCTGGATTGCCTAATTTAATCCTCACAAGCACCCCAAAAGGTGAATATTATTTTTCTTATCTTACCTAAGGCAATGTAGACTCAGAGAGATCACTTGTTCAAATCTGCACAGCTAGAAAGAGGGGGTCCAGGATTTCTCCTTTTGCAATCCCCATCTGTCTGATTCTAGAGCCTGAGTTTTTAACTACTGGATGGTGTTGACTCTTTCACACCCTCGTTCAACATATCTTCATTTGTTAATAAACATTTCTTAGTGTCTGTTTCACACTTACTCAGCCCTGACTGCACATTAGAGTCTGCGGAGTTGTTAAGAGATCCTGATGCCCAGGCATTTGAAAGAAAGGATACAGCATATGCAAAGCCCTGCAGGTAAGAGAAAGCATGGCCCTTTCCGAGGAAAGAGTGGTTGGAGCCTTGAGTCAGAGGCAGGACGTGATGAGAAGGAGGATACAGTGCCATATAATCCATACCAAGGAGCTTGAACTTCATCCTTGGCCAGCAATCTGACATCAGAGGGTTTTAAATAAGAAGGTGACGTAACTGGGCTAATGTGTTGGAAAGATCCCTTTGGCTCTGATATTTTGCATGGATTGAAAGAGAATGGGAGCAGGAGCAAGGCTGGAGACAGGGAGGCCATGGGGAGGCCATGGCATTTATTCAAGTGAAGATGACAAGGACCTGGGCTAGGAGATGACATAGAGGTAACAGGTAAGGACAGATATATTGCAGGTGAAATATGCACAATTATGGTGGCTTGGCTGGGGAGCAGGTGAAAAGGTCAAGGGTGATCCCTAGGATCCTGCTTTGGGTGGCCAGATGGAAGGTGCATGAAACTAGCAAACTTGTCCTCTGGACAAGGAGAAGATGTCACTTCAGGACAAGTGGGGTTTGAGGTTCCTGAGGGAACTCCAGGTACAGATGTCTACTTACTGCCAAATATATGGGGTCTGAAGCTGAAGAGAGACTTAGATGCCATCAGCACAATGATGGATACTGAAATCTTGGGAGTAGGAGAGCTTGCCAAGAAAGAGAGGGAGAAAGCAACAGAGAGAGTGAGAAGAGGAGAAAGTCCAGCCTGGAATGCTGAGGGAGTACACATATGGGCGAGCAGAAAGAGGGTGTCTGAGAAATCGTGGCCATTCATGCAGTCAGTCATCAAACCCAGCCAGGGCTCAAGAGGTGACCAAGACATCATTCTTTACACAGGTTGGCTCCTGGGATGATAACCAGGGGTCTGTTCCTGTGTCTTTGCCTCCCCTACCAGTGAAGGAGCTCACGTCCCCTTGCAGTCTTCTCACTGGGAGAAGGCAGGGTGGAAGTGAGGCCCAGGGCAGCCGTGAATTCCCAAGTCCACAGCATGACTGGAAGCAAGGCCCTTTGGTGTCCCTGATTTTTCAGGGCTAATACCTTGCCCGGGGGTTCTATATGCCCAGATCCTCAGAGCCCTCTGTTCAAAGTATGGCCTCCCTCTTCAAGGGCCCTGGCCTTGCAGGCCTTTCTGTCTGAGTGCAATCTCCAATGGGCATCTTACAGTCCCACCAGGAGCAATGATTAATATTGGAGAGGTGCAGCACACACCCAGGGTGCCAGTCCCAGGGTGCAGTAGCTGGGGTGGAGGGGCATGCAGATACCAGCCCTTGCACTCCAGGAAAAGGCTAGCCAGGAAGGTAGCAGTCCCTGTCCCCTCCTGCACATGGCAGAATGATTATCTCCTGGTCCACCCAGGTGAACCTCCAGGTGAGCCTAGACACATGCTTCTACTCTGACCCACAATGGGCCCCTCCAAATTTTGTCATTCACTTATTTAATAAAAATTATTATGGGTCAGATGCTGTATTGGATTATGGGGATACCCTGGTGATTACTGATTTATTTCTATTGAGCTAAGGCTATAAAGGAGGACTGTTTGATCTTGTGAGAGTTTCTAGTAGACTTGATCTAACCTGGAGAATCAGGGAAGGTTCTCTGAGGAAGTGACACTTATGCTGAGACTTGAAGAATGCTCAGGAGTTAATTAGGTGAAGGGCAAGGGGCAAGGAGGGGTGGGAGTAGGGAGAACACTTTTCAGGCAGAGCGGACAACCTAAAGGAAGACCCAGGGTCGAGAGGAGCCTGGTGTTCAGCGGGGCCAGCAGCTCCCTGGATTTGGGTGTTATGATTCTTTTATCGCATCCAGACAGCAGGGCTGGTGACCTCTGCTTCCTGTTGGTTCCTGCAAGCCCAGAAGTTTTTGCTGAGTCCTGCTCCCTCCATCCTGTTTGTGGACAGTTGTTTTGGGGGCCTGCAGCAGAAGCTGTCCTTGTCTGCCCCTTGGGCTTCCCCGGAGATCACCTGCAGACAGTTCCTGACCATGCAGTCGGCTCCCTGAGTCTGCCTGACTGAGGCTCTCACTGGCCACAGGAGCAGGCTCTGCAGTGCTGCACCCAGGACAAGCCAGAAGTGCTGGAAACGTCACACCTCCAGGGTGACCTCAACTGTGAGGGTGGAAGCTGGTGGAGAAACCTCCCAGCTTCCTTGCTCCCCAGAGAAAGGAAGCTTACTTTCTCAGAGAAAGCTCTGAGGTTGGCTCCACGGTCTCAGAGGGACCCATGGGGGACCTTGTTGCCCACAGCAGCAACCTGCCCATTAACTCCCCTTTTTGTGGTTCTTCTCTCCTTCCTGCCTCCCTTTCATCCTTCCCTGTAGTGTTTCCTGGGATCATCGCCTGAACAAACAACTTGCACTCAAATCCTTGTCCCAGGGTCTGCTTTGTGGGGGGAATTCTACAATAAGACAGGGCAAGAGTCTGGACTTGAACTTGATCCCTATTCAGGGCCACTGTGACTCCTCTCCTTGGCCCAGCCTACCAAGAGCTCTGTGCCTACTGACTCTGTCCCTGGTTCTGCTTTCCTCTCTGCTCCTTGAATTTGTTCAGTGTAGGTCACTTCAGGGGCCCCAGGAAACCACAGTGAGAAGGTGGGGCCTGGGGGCTTGAAGAAGCTCACATCAGCCGAGGTCTGCAGCACCCGGACAACCTGAGCTGGGCGGGGCAGAACCGCTGTGTCTGCAGAGGCAGTTAATGCCTCTGATTGTAGAGGCCATGTGGGGCTGGAGGAGGAGCAGCAATTAGCTGCTGTGTGACAGCCAAGACAAGGCTGCTAAATGGGCCCATTAGAGGGCATTAGTGAAAGGACAGGATGGTGGCCTCAGCAGAATCACACCACCCTCGGCTGGTTTGATGGGGCTGGGGTTGGGGCTGGGGCCTGGGCCTTGGGGTAGGTTTACTTGAGACATGTCGGGGAAGGTGGGCCCCCAAGGCAAGACCTTTAAAAGGGGGGGTGCCTCTCTCCTGCAGCCACAGCCTTCCATGGGGTGCCCATCTGTGGTCACTCCATTCCACTTGCAAAGTGATACCTGCCCAGCCCGCACATAATGACTTTAATGGGGCCTTGCACATAGAGCACTTAACAGGCTTCCTAGAGCCCTGTCCCAGCCATTAGCTCATTAGCCCAAGCCTCTGAGGCCCATTTCACAGATGGGGGGAGGAGCCGAGGAAGTAACATGTTAAAGGTTAACCAGTGAGTTGATGTGAGCAGAATCCCACCAGTTTCCTTATCCAAAACCAAACCTGGATGGCCTTGCCCCAGAGACTCTTATGCCCCTTGAGACTTGGGACTGGATTTTATTTGTCACTGTAATCCCAAATTCCGGTGTTAGGCCTGGCACAAACAGAACAATTTTTTATTTTTTTAAAAATAATTGAGAAAGGGGCCGAGCCCGTGGCGCACTCGGGAGAGTGCGGCGCTGGGAGCGCAGCGATGCTCCCTCCGCGGGTTCGGATCCTATATAGGACTGGCCGGTGTGCTAACTGGCTGAGTGCCGGTCACGAAAAAGACAAAAAAAAAAAAAATAATAGTAATTGAGAAAGAAGATGAGACCCCCAGTGCCTAGACTGTGTGGGGCAGTAGTCACAGAGTCCAGCAGACATGGGTAGAATCCTGGATGCATCACTTACTACCTGGGTGGTCTCAGCCAAATTACTTAACCTCCCAGAGTGTGGATTTCTTCATCTGTAGAATGGGGCTAATATTAGGACCTGCTCATGGGATATTGTGAGGATTCAGTGACATATTGTGTGGAGGGAACTTAGCGGAGTACTTAGCACACAATAGGTGAGCTGGGAATGGTAGGGAGGGAGGGAGGTCACCTTTGCTTCCTTGATTACCACTCATCAGTACTTGTCCAAACAACAGCAACTGTGGCTCCTGAAAGGTGACCGGGCTGGACTTACAGAGGCAATAGTAAAGAGCAGGAAAATCCCTGATGGAAGCACAGGCTGGTTCCATGGCAAATGTTCTGGGCTGTGGAGTTCTCCTCTGACCCTTGCAGGGGGTGAGGCTCCATATTCTCTAAGGGCTTCCAGCTCCAAAAGCCTCAGGGAAGGCCTACTGTGTGTCAAGGGCAGGGCTGGCCCTGCTGGAGATGGGAGTTACAGGAGGGGAACAGCCAGAGGAGCAGGTCTGCCCCAGCATGGGCCAGATTGTGGGCAGCTCAGAGAGAACCACAGCCCCAGCTCCACCACCTCGCACAACTCCAGGGGTCAGGCTGTGAATATATGTTTGATTCCTTGGCTTGACCTCCTCTGCACCTGTCATTGAATTCTGGCTGCATCCAGAGAAATAAAATGGGGCACTCTCTCGAGTACACAGAATGGGAAACTGAGGCAAAGGAAAGATGGGCGGCTTGCATTCACCAGCCACGGTTCCCACTTGTGATATTCACCACAGTTCTGTGAGGAGCTGAGGGGGGAGGGGCACACAGAGGAGCAAGACCGGCCCTGGAGAACTGGAGGGAGTGCTCTGTGCCCACTCTTCTTGGCTCGCAGCCTGCTTTCGTGCACCTCTGACCCTGTCTGCAACCCTGGGGAGAAGGCAGGACGGGAGACTTAATAGGCTTAACAGATGAGGGAGGACATGGAAGCCCACAGAGGAGCTACACTGTACTGAATGCTCTTATTGAGCGCTGCTTATTTGTAACAAAAATTATGAGCAGAAAACCACAATGATAATGTCTCGAATGTCCTGGGGCTTGAAGAGGGAGTGGTTTTGTTGTTGGTAGTTTGCCACCTTCCAAGGCTGTAAAGTGTCCAGAATTTGTCAGTTCAGGGCAGACCCTGGGTGGGTCACTGTTTCTGCCGTGGCTCTGGCAACCACAGGCCAGTTTCGGGAACAACAGTGGGCTGAGCTGCTGGCAAGGGGACCCCAGTGGGTTGGCCATTGGTCACTCTAGCCTGCCATCCTATTGTCCGACCCTAAGACCAAGGGGCAGGGACTGGATCCCCCCCACCTCTGTGTGGTGGCTCTGTCCTCTTCCCACGCTGGAGCCAGTTCAGCCTTGACCGCTGTAGGGCAATCCTACTCCCACCTCGAGTAGCCCCCTCGCCACTGTCTCTTCCTGCAGGTCGTACATGCCCAACACCAAGGAGCACCATTTACAAAGAGCAGGATGTGAACAGCTCCCGGAGTTGCCCAGGACACCCCACACATGGGACCCCACAAGCCACCGTTCCCACTTGGTTTTGATGCCATTTGAGCAAAGGAATCTGACGTGCCATGGCACAGTCTGCCCTCTGGGTTTCCCAGCTGCTTCCTAAGTTCCCCGCTGGTTGTCAGTAGTAGCTCCTGAACACCTCAGTTCCCAGCCTGTAGAATGGAGAAGTGGGTCGACAGTACCCCTGCCCGCTGGGGTCACTGTGAGGGCTGGAGGGAAGCACGCAGGGACACAGATGGAGTGCTTGGCTGAGGCAGCTCTGTGTGGTGGTGCCTGTCCTTGGCATGATCACCCTGTGCCAGGGCACCAGGGAAGTGGGCACAGATGCATGGTCCCTGTTCTTCAGGGACTCAAAGCCTGTCCTTCCACCACAGCTCTGATGTGGCCTCCTCTGCAAGTCCCCACCCTGTCCCATTCTGCAGGCTAAGTTGGGGCCCTTGTGCCCCTCACACCCAGCATTGCTACCCCACAGCTGCCTGCTCTGCCAGGTGCTGAGACCCGTAAGCCAGGGGCCAGGGATGGATTTTAGAGTGTCCCCAGCAGGCAGCACAGAGGAGAACTGAGGAGGTGAGCAAGGAATGAATGAACATTGACCTCCTATCTTCCTCCAGGGCCCATTCATCCCCGCTCTGTGCATGTGGAACCCCCCATGTGTTTATATCCATTACTTCATTTCACACTTGTGACAACTCAGGAAGATACTGTCTGCATCAACAAGCTCAGAGTAGCCAAGTTATTTGCTGTACTCAGAAAAGAGAAAGGTGTCGAGTGTTTAGGACAGGGGGACCAAGAGCAGGGAATTGGTTTCACAGGTGGTGGAGGTGAGAGGGCACACAGGGAAGGTGTGGCAAGGAGGCTGCCAGCCCGGACTGGAGGGACGCAGGGAGAACCTGGAGCCTCGTGGGCGTGTCCTGTGGGAGCTGGAGTCGTGGAGGAGACAGCCACTGCTAGACAGGCCACCCAAGGCAGAGGGAGGGGAGAAACCGCCTTGGCTTTCCTCTCCTCCTGCGCTCAGCCTCCCCTGTGTGCCCCCCCATTGGGCCCCGCAGCCGAAAGCCAGCTGAGCCAGGGGCCAGGGAGGCTCAGCCCGCAGGAGTCAGTCCCCCTGCCCTAGAGAGTAAAGCCGACAGGCTGAGGGACAGGTCTCAGGATGGACAAGCCCAGCGCACTCCCCACAGGCCCCGGAAGAAGAGCCACGGCACACGTGCTCCAGGCGCTGTGGACTGCCTGTGCCTTCCCGGCCGAGGCTCTGACATTCCTGTTTGTCCCTACCCCTCAGCTCCCAGAGGACCTGCCCCATACCCAGGACCAGCCCTGTGGCCTCTTGGATCCAGAGTCCCCAAGGGCAGCCTGGATCCTGAGCATGGCAGGAACAGCTACAGTCCCAGCTGTTAGCCACCTCCAGCCCAGGGCCACTCCACAGTCAGTGAAATGTGCCTGCCCAAGCAACACACCCATGTCCACCGCTCATGGCCACAGCGCTTCTCACGTCACCCTTTCCCTACCTCCCTGCCCTCCCAACCTCGACTTCCAGTTCTGCCCTCTCTCCTGCACCACGTGTCTTTCTTTCGAGTGGATCATTCTCTTCAGCCTTCAAACGTGCCCTCTTCCTCCCACCTTCGGTAACTCTCCGTTGACCTCACACTCCCCTTCAGCTGTCTGAATAGCAGGACGTCTCACACGGCCATCTCCCAAGCTGTCACACGGCCATCTCCCAAGCTGTCCTCTCTCTCCTCTCCCACTGCAATACAATGTGGCTCTCGTCAAGATCGCCGATGACTGTGACTTACTCAACCCAGTGGTACTGTCGCTGTCCCCATCTTTCCTTTCCCGTCTCCCCACTGTTTCCTTGTGCAGGTTCTACATGCCCAACACCAAGGAGCACCTCCAGCAACATCTGGCCCAGTCAGCCATCGGCCACTCCCTCCTCCTGGGGCCGTCTCTTCCCTGGCTTCCCCACCCTTTGGTTCTCCTACTTCTCTCCCTCCTCAGCCACCTTATGGACTCCCCACTGCCCAGCCTCTTGCTGTAGGAGAGCCCCAGGCCTCAGTCTGCTCTCCGCTCCTCTCTTCTATCCACACTCCCTTCCTAGGTCATCTCACCAGGTTCCCTGGTTTTAAAGACCAACTCCTCGCTGATGGCTTCCATTTGTCCCTATAGCTCTGGCCACGACACAGCTCCATGTTCATTTGCACAACATCTGCCTGCCGTGTTCATGGATGCGTGGCCACGCAGGCATTTAAAATCATTGTGGTCTAAACAGAATTCTCGATGCACTGTCACCGCTCAACTACACAAGCCTTCTCCTTTTGATAAATGGCACCATCCGTGCACTGCTCAGTCCAAACTCCTGCAGGTGTCCTCAGTTCCTCCCTCCCCCTGACCCCTGCAGCCCATCCATCACAAGTCTGGGGCTCACCTCCTGAATTATCCCCCAAACCATACCCTTCTCTCCATTGTCACCATCTTTGTCCCAGTCCAGGCCACCTTCATTGCTCCTCGGGACTGTTAGAATAGCTCCTTATCGTCCTTCCACTTCCACCCATTTACATGATGCCCAAGTTATCTTTGTAAGATTTGAGTCAGGGACATCTCTCCTATCCTTAGCACCCTCCACTGGCTTCCCCTTGCATCCAGAATGAAATCCAGAATGAAATTTACTGGGGCCTGCGAGCCTCTCCTGGATCTAGCCCTGGCTTCCTCTATAAGCCCCCTTGCTCACGGAGCCCGACACAGAGGCCTCCCCTCTTCCTGTCCTCTGAGCACGCCCAGCTCATTCCTGCCCCAGGCTATCCTTTCCCAGAGGTGCTTTGCCCTGGTTCTTCAGGCCTGCCCTGCCCCCAAGCCTAACAGAGCTTCCCCCATCACTCAAGGATGTAACCCTGCTGCCCACAAGCACAGATATGCATTCCATGAGAACAGAGCATTTGCCCTTCTTGTTTTCAGTGGCACCCCCAACACATAATAGGTCTGCACTATGTATTGGTTGAGTGAACGAATAACCCCATTGTACAGATGAGAAAACAGTTCTAAGCAAAGGCTGCCATTTGGCGGTGGTTACACAGCTAGGAGCAGCTGAGCTGGCCCAGGTCCCCATGGCCTGCCCTGCCTCCATCTAGTCCAAAGGGGCTGGTGGCCATGGGTAGGAGCTGCTTGCTCAGTGAGCTGAGAGGGAGGGCTGGGGACAGGAAGCCTGAGAGTGCCTCTGATGTGCCCACAGACCCTCCCTCCTAGTGCCTGTCTGCCTGTGATGGATTCTCTGCTCTGGGATTTTTCCCCTTTATTCCTCCTCTGTCTCTCTTTCTCCCCACTGGGCCTCTTTAGGCAGTAATTACAGCCAAAGTGGACAATCTGTCTTTTTATTTTTAGGCTTTGACACTCAGACACCAGGCCCTGGACAGCAAGTGCAGCCTAGAGATAGGTGGCTGACGCCTGAGTGGGGTTCTACTGGGGACGATGGGGGCATGGGTGGTGGGGTTGGGGTGGGGTGTGGGTGTTGATGTGCACACTTCTGCAGTGGGCTGGAGCAGGGGGAGAGCCTCTCTCAGGGAGCGAGGCGACCTGCGGTCTCGTCACTTCTGCTCTGTGACCTTGGGCAAGTCCCTGGCCCTCTCTGTGCCTCACCTTCCGGCCCAGGCACAATGAAGGGTGGGGCTAAATGAGCTCCTGCAGTCCTGAGGTTTCCAGGGTGGAGGGCTCTGGGGCTGCTGGGAGGGGCTTTCCTGGCGTCACTGTGCTGAGATAATGGGAAGGATGAGCCGCCCCGGAGAGCCACCTGGACAGGGTGTCCTGCGGATGAGTGATCGTCCTTTAGACCTTTCCTGTTCCCCTCTGCATCTTCCTGTGGCCTTCGCTCTTTCATTGTCCTAACGTTATATCTGGCTCATCCTTCCTCCTCGGGCTGCCCTCACCTTGCTCCCCTACTCATTGAGGGCTCAGGGGACCAGACCACCGCCCACCTGGGCAGACAAACAGGAGGCGCCAGCACAGGCCTCCTGCTCCAATGGGCCCAGCTGTTTCCTGGGGTGCCTGCCCCTGCCCAGTGGCCTGACCTTCTCTTCTGCAGGCTGCAGTGGTGCCATCCCCTCAGGGGGTCATCCATGTACCCACACACTCATTCATTCACTTACTCATTTTAAAAAGTTCCTCGGGTGCCAGGTGCTGGAGCTATGGCAGTAAACAGATTAGCAACTTTCCTTTCTTGCTGCAGGAAACAAACACCACATCGCTTCTCGGCCTTTTGGCTAAGATCAAGTGTGGAAACAAACACCACCACCATAACTAAACAGAGAAGTTTTAGGTAAAGATGAGTGCTATGAAGACAAGATAAAAAGCTAATGGCACTGAGAGGTGGGCAGGAGAGTGGCTGCTTCTGATGGGGTGGGCAGGGGCAGCATCGCAAGGGAGGGCACATTTGAGGGGGGACTGGCATGATGGAGAGGAGGTGGCTTAGGACCATCAGACCCCTGTGACTGATGTGGAGAGGTGTGGGTTCCCCTCTCCTCTGGGAGACTGGGCTCTGGGGCCAAGACGTCTTGCTGCTGATGAGGACAGGCCAGCTGTCCCCCAGGGATTCTGGGACTCAGCCTCCATCATTCTCCCCGGCCTAGGGCTGAAGAAGCCCCAGGGAGCTTTAGGAGAAATCTCAGCTCAAGACCTGCCTCAACCAATGGGCTCCTCTGGGTAAATAGGTCCAGGCCTGTGATGGTGGCTTTTCCCTCATTGCTCTTTGGGGGTTATGTTTGGAATCCCAGAGGGATGAGCTGGAAGGCTGCTCATGGAGAAGAAGCTGCATGTGACCCAGGTCACACAGCCAGTAACAAAGTGGGGGCTATCTGGGTCTCCCTGCTCCAGCTTAGGGTGTCTCCCACTGGCCCCTGCCTCCTGCCGAAAAAGGTTTAGGGAAATGAAGAGGGGGCGTTTTGAGGGTCCCAATGCAAACTGGCAGCTGCCTTTGCCTCCAAAGGCAGGAGGGACATCAGGGGTCCCTGAGGCTGCGGTGGTGGGAAATGAGGCTGGAAAACCGGAGAGGCACAGCCCAAACTGCCCCAGGCCTGCTCTGACCCTGGGGAGCCAAATTCCGTGATTCCCAGCTGCAGGATTAGCCAGAACTTATCTGTCCAGCAAGTCCTGGGCCTTAGGCAGGGATGGAGCAGACGACTTGTTAGGCAGAAGGAAGCAGCCAGTCCTGGAGGCTGTGGGCACCATGGCCATGCAGGGAGTGCCGAGGGGGGATCCTGGGTGCTGAGGCCCCTGCGACTCCAGGCTAGAGAGTGATGGGGGTAGAGGCCTGAGCCAGCAGCCTGAAGGTCTGACCACCCAGTTATCTGGCAGGCTCAGGGAAGGAGGCGCGTTTGCTCATGGCAAAGCCCCCTCTCTACGCACCACAACTACACAGGGACCTTTAGTTTGCATTATTTTTGTCCACTAGAAGCCATCCTCTAACAAGGGGCTTTTCTGTGTTCTTATTTAATCCTATGTGCGTGCATGTGAGTGTGTGTGTGTACGCCTGTGAGCACAGCTGGATAGTCAGACTCCTGGAATGAGAAGGAATCCACAAGTCACGTCCTCTCCCCTCCTCCCACCACACCAGTTCAGAAATCCCGTCCACACCTTCTCTGACCTATGTTCCCTTAGGCCTGCTCACCTGCTTCCTGTCACTAGCTGAGAAGTCTTGGCTGTTAGGAGGAACGTCCCTCTGCCTTCCCTCCTCCCCCACCTAGCAGGCCCCAAGTCAATACAGCTTTCTGGAAGGAACAGAGGGGTCTGGCTGCAGCCTCTTCCTCTCCAGGGAACCCACCCTAGGTCACCCCAGCCCCTCGACTCTCTCTCTCCTCTGTCTGTCTCCCCGACCAATAGCAATGGTCTCCCCCAATAACATTTCTGTTTATCCCCAGGTCTCTCGTCATATGAGTCCTGTCTCCCCAGCTAGACAGGGAACCTCACGAGGACAGAGGCCTGTTTCCTTTGCCATACCCTGGACCGGGACAGATGATAGAGAAAGTGCTGTGAACAGAGCCTAGCTCTGATGTGTCAGTGTCGGCTGCTATGGTGAGAGACACTGATCTTCTTCCTGCCCCCGGAATCTCCATCTCATCCCCACCCACCACAGTCTCACCTGTGGCATAAATGAGTGCACTACACACGGACCATACAAGCTGCACCCTCACTTGGCCAGGCCAGCAATAATAGGGCACAGAGATCTGGGACCCTCACCATGTGTCAGATACTGCTCTAAGCATTTAAGTGTGAAAACCCTGTTAGTCCTTGAAACCTATAATGCTCCCATTTTACAGATGAATGAACCAAGTCAGAGTGGTAAACTAACTCACCCAAGATTGTACACCTGTAAGTGGCAGAGCCAGGCAGTCTGTAATTAGACCTGTGCTCCCAACTGCCTCGAGCGCTGTGAGGAAGGGTTGATCTTTGAGAGCCCACACGTAAGCAAACAGAGGGGCATCTCTAGGACTGGCCCTCCAACACCGAGCCTCTAGGGCTGGACAGGAGCTGAGCTGTCGTGGGGCCCACCCCCTGTCCCCACCCCAGTAGAAGTCATTGAAGTCCTAAGGGACTTTTGAACACAGTGACTTTGTTAGGCAGCCCATCTTCCTGGGGTGGGCACGAGAGGGAGGGGGGCTGTGATGAGCAGGGCGCATCAGTGTCACTCCTAGGTGACCTAGGAGATGAAGACCTTCCTGAGAAGCAGAAGCCGCCCAGCTCTGGAAGCTTGTTCCGCATCACAGAGTGACAGTGTGCACCATGCCTGCAGCCGCGCACACATGCACACGATATTAAAGTCATATTTTTGGTTGCTGGGAAGGCGCGGTTGTCACTTCCTCTGCCCTAGGCAACCTGCTGGCCCAGCTCCCCTTTCACTTCCCCGCCCCACCGTGGAGCGCCATCCGTTCGTATTTATATAGATAAATCGGCCTGGCTAATTAAAGTTCTCTTGCTGGAGAGTGAGGGAATTAATAAAAGAACTTGGAATAGAGCCCACTGAAAGCTGGGGCGCGAGGATCCAGAGCCAGAACCAAGGCAGCAAAGGAGGCCAGAGGGCCCAGCAGGCACGTGAGTCGCCCCAAGGTGGCCCAGCTTCCAGCCCCCCACCTCCCCTAAGGATTCAGGGGGCCGTTGGTGAGACTGTGGTGGGTGGGGATGAGATGGAGATTCCGGGGACAGGAAGAGGAAGATCAGTGTCTCTCACCATAGCAGACGACACTGACACATCAGGGCTAGGCCCTGTTCACAGCATTTTCTCTCTCATCTACCCCTGTCCAGGGTGTGACAAAGAAAACAGGCCTCTGTCCTCATGAGATTCCCTGTCTAGCTGGTGAGACAGGACCCATATGACAAGGGACCTGGGGATAAACAAAAATGTTATTGGGGAGACCGTTGCTATTAGTCAGGGAGACAGAGGAGGGAGAGAATTGTTGGGCTGGGGTGACCCAGGACAAGTTCCCTGGAGAGGAAGAGGCTGCAGCCAGACCCCTCTGTTCCTTCCAGAAAGCTGCATTGACTTGGGGCCTGCTAGGTGAGGGAGGAGGCAAGGCAGAGGGGGACGTTCCTCATAACAGCCAAGACTTCTCAGCAGGTGACAAGCTGCCCTTGGAGGTGGCGTGCTTCTTGTCATGGGAGGCAGGTGAGCAGGCCTAAGGGAACATAGATCAGAAATGTCATGGAGGGGATTTCATAGGATGTGACTTGTGGATTCCTTCTCATTCTAGGAGTCTGACTATCCAGCCATGCTCACAGGCGTACACACACACACACGCACACACACACACACAGAGGCTGCTACTGCCCAGTTATCTGGGAAGCTCAGAGAAAGAGGCATTTTTGCTCAAGCCAGGCCCCCTGTCTACACCCCACCACTACACAGGGACTGTACACCCTGGTCCCCCATTCTGCCAGGCAAGTAATGATAGCGCGCATATTTATCGGGCCCTCATCACCCTCCAGGCACTGTTTTAAGCATTTTAAGTGTGACAACCTTAAATCCTCACAACCCATAATTCTCCCATTTTGTAGATGTAGGCTGGGTAAACTGAGGCACGGAGTGGTTAAAATAACTCACCCAAGGTTGCATAGCTGCAAGTGGCAGAGCTAGGATTCACACTCGGGCGAGGCAGAGTCCGTGCCTCTAACTGCCTCTAAGACACCCCACCCCATGAAAAGGGTCATCCTCTCAGATGGTGTTTCTCTGCTGTGGCCGTCAGTCAGACCTGTCCTTAGTGGTCAGGGTCAAAAGCTGGTGCTAGGGAGGGAAAAGAAAGGGCAGTAAGAAGGCCGCAAGTGGGCAGTGGGGAGAGCAGAGGACCCTGTGTCACCTTGTGGGTGTTGCCCTGAGGTCAAATCCCACCTCCTTCACTTAGCAGCCTCGGGACCACAGGTAAGGTCCTTCTCCTCACTGATTCGATCATCTCGGCTGTGCCAGGGGTTGGGTTGAAGATCTGATGTACAAAGGGTGTTCAGATGGGCTGAGCACCCAGAGGGGTGTTCAGCAGTATCTGTTGAAACAGAATCCGGGTCACAGGCTTTTCTCGGGTGGCCGGTTCCCCTTGACTCCTCCTCCTGGGCCTTGTTTGGAGCTCAGAGATGGCCTGGTGGGGCCAAGGAGGAGGCCCCAGGGCCCTGGGTCTGGAGCGCCATGAAGCACAAACACAGAAAACCCTCATTGTGGCAGCCTTTCCGAGCAGAGCCCAGGAGCGGCAAAGTCTATTCTTAGCCAGTGTCCCATCACGTGGAGAGAAGCTTGTCATTAGTGGGGAGTGAGGGAAGAGCAGCCGGATTTAACTCTACAGGGGCCAGGGTGCCTCAAAGAACTGGAGAAGAAACCCACTGCAGCTGGGGGAGGGGAGAAATTTGAGTTGGATTGAGTTGGAGTCAAAGGCGGTCCCCTGCAGGGAGCATGCCTGGACAGATGCAATAACCAGGGCCCCAAGAAGGACTTGCAAGGGAGGTAGGTGGCCCTCTGAGGGGCCAGGAGTTGAGTATTCCATCAGCCTGTTGCTGGGCAGGAAGTTTCCAGAAGCTGACTCTCTAAGAGTGTGGAAAGAGCCCTGATGGGAAACAGAGACCAAATCTAGTCCTGTCTCTACCACAAATGTGCTGTGTGGCAAGAGACAAATCACAGCCCTTCTCTGGCCCTTGGACTACAAATGAGGCAGTTAAACTCAATGATAACCCCTCTGCTCTGGCATTTTGTGGCACGGACACCACAACTCAGACCCAAGTAGGGTCAGAGCTGACAGCAGCACCCGAGACTCTGGCCAAACCCCTCCCATGGCCTATGAGCCACCGAGGCATTTATTTTAGAAGCCATGGCTTGCCCTGGGTGCTCATCCATGCTGTGATTTAGTCTGATGTGCCCTTTGGCAGTGAATGCAGCCGTGAGGGGCTGGGATGTGGGTTAGACTAGGGTGAAGGCACAGGAAGGATCCAACTGAAACAGGGCCTGAATGGGGCTGCAGGGTGGCAGGGGCACCTGGGTGGGCAGCAAGAGGTCGTCAGGGAGGGATACTGAGGGGTTGACACATGCCTTGGGGGACCAGCCTTACAAACTCCCTGGCTCCCTGTGTGCCCACCTGCCGCCTCCTGTCAACTGTGTTCCTCTGGGCCCCCAGCTGGGGTTCCCCTCCTCTGTGTGAGCACGGTCTTCTCTGTCCAGCCCAGGTGTCAGTCCTGGAGACCGGGCACATGTCCTCTCCTCCTCCCCGCTCGGAAAAGCCTGTGCTTGCTCCAGCCCTGAGCCCACCCTCCACCTCCCCCGGTCCTGCCTGCCTTGCCCCTCAGCCCCGGTCTGTGCTGGCCACTCATTTCCTTTGTAATTAATCACGGCTGGTCTCCAGCGGTGTCTTTTCCTCCCCAGCTCATTTGCCTAAAGTGAGTTGCTTTTCAGCTCTATTTTCTTTTTTTTCCTCACTCCTCTCCCCAGGTCTCAGAGACATGGGGGCCAGAGTCTTCTCTGGGCCTCTCTGGGACAAAGAGGAAAAGGCACAAGGATGCAGAGAGGGCAGCCTCAGTTTCCCCACGTAAACGAGAACAAGCAATTCCCAGTGGGCCCAGAAAGAAGAAAGTGCTTTGCGGCCATGGTGGGAGTGGGAGGGAGAGGGTGGTGAAGGCCAGGCTTTCCGTGCATTAACCATCTCCTGGAACCTACCCCACCCATCACTGCCCCACCAGACCAAAGCAGCTAGAATGTTTTGTAAAGCTAATGAAGTTCAAATCCCCAGACAGAACAAACTTATCAGCTGGCCTCTCCCAAGCAGATACCAAAGCCTCACAGTGCAGGATGTGACTCATCCTGTCACAGGGGAAGAGGGAAAGAAGACAGTATCTGGGGGACTCTGGGGGTTGGGAAGGAGGGGGCTCCACCATGGAGGGGCTCCCAGGACTCTGGCACTGCCAAGAGACCTGCAGGGGGAGCCAGGCCTGCAGTTCTCCCCTTTCCTTTACCAAAACCCATAGGACAATTACTCTCCCAAGTACAGCGCACACTCTGGGGACTGGGTCAAGAACAATTCCTGGGGTCTACCTGGACTCAACCCAATAATCAAGAGGACTCTGAGGTCAGACAGGCTTGTGTCCAAACTCCGTAGCAGCTGCGGGAGCACAGGCAAGGACAAAGTCTCTGAGACAATGGGGGTGACGGTAGTCCCAGCCTTCCAGTGTTGCTAGAGGAATGACATGGATCCTGCAGATAGAGCACTCAGCACAGTGCCTGGCACATAGCGATCACCCCATAAACACTAGCTATTATTTATTATGTTTTTATCAGGGGCTCCTTGCTTTAGCACCAGGATGCAAGCAATTGAGAGAGGTAGCATTCCAGGGCAGCCTTGAATCAACTCATTTATTTTTCAAAAGTAAATCCTGTGCAAACTGCTATTCTGTGATTGCTGGTGAGAATGGCACTGAAAGCCCTCCTGGCTGAGGGAGAGACAGCAGGGGGTCCAGCACTAGGGCTGAGGGCTGGGCTGGCTGCCCCAGGCCACCAGAGGTGCAGGGCTCATGAGCCACAGCTGCAGAGAGGAAACTCCACCCGCCAGTCCTGGAATCCACAGTCCTGTGAATTCTATGGTCTCACCAGGTGCCTGTGTTGTTTTAGCCATCCCATTTGGGCCTGGGGGTCCTGGAGGGGGCTTCACCTGGGTCTGTGATGGAGCAAGCTGCACTGACAGAGACCCAATCCTGAGCTGGGATGCAGCCTCTGACCCCAGTCCTGAACGGGAACTTAGCCAGCCAACCTGCCTGTTCTGAGCCTGGGGTGCCCCTCATCCCCCACCATTTGAGGTCCAGGTTTGAGTCTCTGGGAGCACCCTGGGCCCCAAGGGCTGGGGCTAAGGTGAGCAAAGAGCTGACTCTAGAAGGAAAGACTGGACTGAAGCTCCTCTGTGATGTAAGCTCCCTTCCAGCTGGAACAGCTGAGGAGCTACAGCAGCAGGCTTGAGGCAGAGACCGCTGGGGAGGCGGGCAGGACCAGGCAGGCAGGAGCCTGGCTTCCCTGCCTGGGAAATGGAGCTATCCCTCTCCTTCCTCAGTGTGGTCCAGGCTGGAGATGACATGGGGACTTCAGAGACACTTCCAGCCCTGGCTTCTATGAACTAGGTGATCCCAGGGTGCTGGCAGGTAAGATCTAGACAGGGCTGGGATCTCTCTGGGATGAAACCTAGTAGACACACCTGGGGACGTGGCAGGTACAGGCCTGAGAAGGAGGATGTGGGTGACCAGCTGTATAAAAGCAACCTTATGAATAACCAAAATTAATATTTATGTAGCATGTTGCAGTTCACAACACAGAAACATCTAGTATCAAATCAGCCCAACCACCTCATGAGCTCTTTCGCACCGTGTTGATGCATCAGCAAACTCATGCTAATGGGTTAAACTCTCTCCCCAGAAAAGAGAGGACCTTCCTGGCTTTACCATCATATCAGAGGCCCTCTTCCGGCTGAGAGAGATCTCAGGATTAACTTAGGAAGTTAAATGCTATTGCAGGGCTGCCACATAGAATTGGACAGTTTGCTAACTGCACAAGGGTGCTTGGTGGAGCGATTATAGGGTTGGAATCCAGCCTCTCTCTGTTCACCAAGCCACACAATCCAGTATGGGGCTGGGTCTGCCTGGAGCACAAAGGCGCCATATGGGCCAGTGGTGCCACTGGGGGAGGGGCACACTGTGGAGGTGCTCCCAGCCTCAGTTTCCTGAATTGAAACACAAGAGTAATCCACCTTCCTCCAAACTCTTCATCCCTCAAGGGAAGCGTGGCCAGTGAGTGGCTGAGAAAATCAATACACTACAAGTGCTTTGAGCTCCTCGAAGATAAGCTTTGCGACAAAGAGGGATGGGATTAAAGGCAGGAGCACTTTCTCTGTGGCACTGATAGGGATCGCAGGACAGGCAGGGTGTCTGGGATGTGTGTGTGCATGTGACAGATACCGGCCTGTGGACTGGTGTTTGCATCCATCCCTCCTGCTGGACTAGTGGCCAAGGCTTGAGTCTCCCTCATTCCTGAGCTCCTCGGTGTCTCTCCCAGTGGCTCGTACATTGGGGGAGATCGATACACACTTGTTCTCACTGAACTGAATAGTCTGTACATTCCTAACATCGCTCTCTTCCACTCTGCTCCCTCTACAAAAACACAGTAAGCCACAAACACACACCCAACACGGGGCTGGGAATCTGGAGACTTGTGCTCAAAGCCTGACTCTGCCCCCATAGGCTGCAGCCCCTCCCTGGTCCTCAGTTTCCCCGTGTGCAAAGCAAGGCATTGGATAAGGTGGGTGGTGGGGCTCCTTCCCTCCTGGTACAGTCTGGAGCTGTGGCTGCCTCATCGAGTACATGCGCCTGCACAGAGCTCCCCTTTTGTCTCTGAAGGAGCCGAGATAAAACAGCCTAATCCACGCCAGGGAGACGGGTTCTATGCCCGAGGGGCCGAGGGCACAAATTGGGCCGTCGTGTTGCATTACTTCCGCCAAATTGGGTGCCACCATCTCACCTCTGTACCCAGCGAATGGGGACAGCAATGGGGCAGACAGCACAGTGGGGGCAGCGGCCCCGTGCTGCCCCCAGGCCCCCTGACTCTGCCATCAAAGACGATGGACGAGGGAGGGGGCCCAGCCAGGGAGGATTTTTAATGACCCCAAATCCTGGCAACTCATTACGTCTCTGATAAGGCAATGGGAGCTGTCACTCTGAGATGCAGCCAAGGCAGCTCCCTAGAGAAATTTTGCCGCCTTCTTGCTAATCTTCTTATAAACATTGTTATTTATTTTTTCTTATTTTATCCGACATGTGTCAAGCAGCCCCTGCTAAGCCTATGACATCTCCAGGGAAGCTGGAGCAGGTTTGAAGATGGCCTGCCGCTCCCCCAGCCCTGGGCAGCATGGCCCCCACAGACCTGTTTTTTGGCTGGCCAAGGTTCTGCCCAGGCTGGCGGCTTAGTGATACCCACAGGAGCTGGGTCTTGGGCCAGGACTGAACACCTGGGAGCCTACGATCAAGTTAGTGGATCACAGGCTGTGCCCACTGGCACTGGCTCCAGGGAGGAGAAGGAAGGGCTTCATGCCACCGTGGGCATTGTGGTGTACAACATAGCTGCACCAGAAGCCCCCAGGCTTGCCATGGGTGTGTTTGGTTAACAGCAAAAGTAGCCAGCATTGTATCTGCCCCTGATGGAGACCACCCTGTCCCAGGCACTGTGCTCTGTGTTCTTCACTCATTAGGCTTCTCTCACTCTCATGAAGCTGGTACTGATGTCCGTCCCATTTTTAGTGAGGGAACTGAGGCCAAGGAGGTCAAACTGCTCTTCAAGGCTGCCAGGCAGGAAGGGGCAGACTAGAGTTTTAAACCCGGTGCTCAGACGCAGAGCCCATGCTCTGTTTTCTTCATACTTCTCATGGACAGCCTCCTGTGAACCCTTCAGAAATCCTGGGAGAGAGGCAAAGCCTGGAATCTTCTCCCCATTTCACAGATGAAGAAACAGACGCAGAGAGGGCACATGGCTTGCCTACGGCTGCACCACCAGGACTAGAACCCAGCTCTCCTGGCATCTCGTTCAGAGTTCTTTCTGGAAGGCCTCAAGACATCCCAGGCAGCATCTCCAGGATTTTGTTCTGTGTTATGGGGTGCTGAGATCCATGGGGCCTTCTGGCCCTCTGTTACAGGGGCTGGGACAATGCTGGAAGGGTGGGGAGACCACAGAACTTTGACAGGCCACAGAGAAAGTTCCAGAAGATCTAGGAAACCCCGTATCAACTGTAGTCCCTGGCAACATTTGTAATGAACCTCATATATTTCTCACAGTGGGTTATTATTAATAATCTGGCTATAAAACAGTGCATACAGCATGATCCCATTTTAGTGATATATAATTGTACGTAGGCAACGTATAGATTGCAGAGGGAACAAAAGATGGGATTTGCTGCTTTTAAAATAGCTTTGCTCTTTTACATTCCTCTCCCCACTCAAGGCCAATATTTCAACATTTTGGGGATCCTGGACCCAGAACAAGGCACATGTTTCTTAAAAACGATTTATTTTTAAATAATTTTGGATTTACAGAAGAGCTCAAAGATAGCACAGAAAGCTTCCTTGCACCCTTCACACAGCTCTCCCTCATGTTCACAATGTTCCTACGGGTGGAACACTGCGGGTTCTGCCGTGGGTTTCCGTCACAACACATCAGGGGTATACGACATCATCAGGGCTGGTCACTGGTGATGCTAACCTTGACTGCTTGGTTAAAATGGTGCCTGCCAGGTTTCTCCACTTCAGTGAGGCAGTTTTTCCCTGTCCATATTCTATTCTTAGATGCAAGTTGCTAAGTCCAGCCCATACTCAAGGAGAGGAATTAAGCTCCACCTCCATCTTTACATATGTAAATTTGTGGACATAGATTAAAACCACCACAGTGATTAATAAATGGGGAGGGGAGGCACACTTTAAGGTAGTGTCCTGTTTCTCTTTAAAGTTTTTCCTGCTCATTTAGCAACCACCGCTGTATCCTGTCTGCAGCCATTCCTACTGTAGTGTCCTAATGGTGATATTCTATTTCTTTCATTCCTTCTAGTTTATTTGTTGCAATTCAGTGTTCTTGGTACTTATTGTGTTGCTCAAATTGTTGCAGTTCTGGCCATTGGAAGCTCTTGCAGGTGGACTCCTCTGTTCTTTTAACATAGTCTCCACCTTTTTTTGGATACAAGCCAATCATTGTGTTGCTTTATTATAAAACCACTTTTATTATTTCTTATTATTGTTAGCACTACCTTACTTTCTGGCACCATAAAATGCTCCCAGGTCATCTAATATAGTCTCTTCCCAGCCCTAGAATCAACCATTTCTCCAAGAAACCCTGGTTTCTCTTATTGACTAACAGTACTTAGAAATCAAGGCCTAGGTGCTAGAAAGGCACACATTTTTGAAGTCAATTTCTACACTGAAAGAGCATTTGAAATTGATATTGGAAAAGAATTGGCGTCAGGTGTAATCAGTGTTGTCATACCTTTGTGATAGTGTATGTTTATGTAAACACTCCTGGATCTCCATGTCCCAATCATACCTCATCCATAGAATAACTTTAGAAGTTCATTGCAAGGGTGAAGGATGGTGCTCTAGGTTCACATCCACATCACTGATATTGCAGTGCCACTCTCCAGGTGGCCTCTGGTATAAACATCAAACTCTTCATCTGCATGGTCTGGATGTGCAAGCCAAAGAATTTGACATGTCTTCAAAATGTCGATGAACCATATGGGAAATATTAAATCATGATTTAACAATTCTCCCCAGGTTTTACTCAATTATAAATTTAATATTCTTGACATTTCCCTTTCTCTTATGGAGTCTCTGCAACTCCAGAGACTGGGGAGAAAGCCCCAGACACAAAAGTGTGATCACAAAGGAACCAAGGCAGGCAAAGTGCCTTACCTCTCTAACTAGCTTCCTACTTGTAAGATGCAAATAATGAAAACAAAGAGGGAAGAGTAGAAAGAATGTAATGCTTATTGTTTTGAATTGTTGCTGTTCTGTTTGCATGACATGAAGAGTTCCAGCTCAGCATCCAGATGGGTCTTGGCTCAAAACCTGGCTCCATCACTGACACCAGTGTGGCTATGGGCATGTGAGCTCACCTCTCAGGGCCTCAGTTGTTTCATCTGTAAAATGGTTTATCAGTTCCTTCCTCAAGGGGTTGTCATGGAGGTCAGATGAGATGATCAGAGTCAAGTGCTTAGCACAGTGCCTGAGAGATACTTAGTGATTGTTAGTTAGTAGTAAGAATGATCACACTAATGGTAATAACAGAGTCCTGAAGAAAAGTCAGTGGGAATGTTATCAGGATTATGTTGCATGAATTTAAGATCAAAACAGGAGTCAAATTTAGTTATTTTTCATGCACACTTTGTAAAAATAGACTTTACTTTTTAGAGCATTTTCAGATTCATAGCAAAACTCAGCAGAAAGCACAGAGATTTCCCATATCCCCACACGTGCACAACCTCCCCCACTATTGATGTCTGGCACCAGAGTGGTATATTTGTTACAATTAATGCACCTACACCAATACATAATTATCACCCAAAGCCCATAGTTTATATTAGGGCTCATCTTGGTGTTGTAGATTGTATGGATTTGGACAAATGTATAATGACACGTATCCACCATTATAGTACCATACAGACTAGTTTCGCTGCCCTAAAAATCCTCTGTGCTCCACCTGTTTACCCCTCCCTCCCCTGCAACCCCTAGCAACTGCTGATATTTTTACTGTCTCCATGGTTTTGCCTTTTCTAGAGTGTCATATAGTTGGAATCATACATACGTACGTAGCCTCTTGAAACTGGCTTCTTTCACTTAGCAATATGCATTTAAGTTTCCTCCATGTCTTTTCATGGCTTGCTAGCTCATTTCTCTTTAGTGCTGAATAATATTTCACTGTCCAGATGTACCACAGTTTATTTATCCATTCAGTTAATGAAGGACATCTTGGTTATTTCCAAGTTTGGGCAATTATGAATAAAAGTGCTATAAATATTTATGTGTAGGTTTTTGTGCAGACATAAGTTTTCAATTCATTTGGGTAAATACCAAGTAGCCCAATTGCTGGCTTGTGTGCTGAGAGTGTGTTTAGTTTCATAAGAAACTGTCTTCCGAAGTGGCTGTACCATTTTTCATTTCCCATTTGCTGCACACCCTTGCCAGTATTTGGTGGTGTCAGTGTTTTGAATTTTGTCTGTTCTAATAGGTGTGTTGTGGTATCTCATTGTTGTTTTAATTTGCGATTCTCTAATGGCATATGGCATGGAGCATCTTTACCTGTGCTTACCTGCCATCTGAGTATCTTCTTTGGTGAGGTGTCTATGCAGGTCTTTTACCCTGTTTTTTAATCAGATTGTTTTCTTGTTGTTGAGTTCTATGAGGGTTTTTTTTTTTTTTTTTTTTTTTTTGCATATTTTGGATAACAGTCCTTTATCAGATATGTCTTTTGCAATTATTTTCTCCCCATCTATGGCTTGTCTTCTCATTCTCTTGGCGGTGTCCTTCACAGAGCAGAAGTTTTTGATTTTAATAAAGCCCGGTTTATCAATTCTTTCTTTCATGGATGATGCCTTAGGTGTTTTATCTAAAAACTCATTGCCATAGCCAAGGTCACTAGGTGTTCACCTGTGTTATCTTCTGAGAGTCTTACTGTTTTCCATTTCACATTTGGGTCTATGATCCATTTTGAGTTCATTTTTGTGAAGGGTATGAGGTCTGTGTCTAGATCCTTTTTTTTTTTTTTTTGCATGTGGATGTCTAGTTATTTTAGCATCATTTGTTGTAAAGACTATCTTTGATCCATTCAGATATATTTTTATCTTTTAGTTTTCAAGGACATCCCTGAACAGAGTCCCCAACTTTCCCCAAATGTCCCATATTCACAGCACCATTCCAGTAGGGAAGGACCCTCTGGAGGGAGAACTTGGGTCTGATAGCCAGAGCCTTGACTGGGGAGGAGATTTCAGTCAGGTGTCCTCTCATGATCAAGGGCTGGTGCTGTGTGATGCACCAGGTAACCAGGGTTGGGGGCAATTGGTTCTCAGTGCAGGACTACAGAGGGGTGACCCATCTCCAGGTCAGAAGGAGGAGGCCTGACCAAGGGGGCCCCATGGTAGGGGAGCTTACAGCCTCAGGCCCTCATGGAGATGAGCTGCAGAGCCTGGGGTGGGCGACCCAGCCATCAAACTCATGTGCATATACACACGCTCACTCCACCTTCCCCAGGAGCATGGACAGCTGCTTATCAGCCACACCAGACCTGGCCAATTAAACTCTCCTGCTGCCATTCTTGCAGGGTTTAATTTGGGGCATCCAGCTCCTCTGTAGACTGGGGTAGGGGAAGGCAAGGATTTCCATTCTGTGCAGTTCTCAGAAGGTTGTTGGAGAAGCAAGGTCTGCAGACACGGAGGAGCTGCTTTGTCCCACCCCTGGTCAGCCCCCTGGAGTGGTCCCTTCTTCAGGGCCTTATTCTCAAGGCCCTGGTGCCTGTTTCCCATCAGTGAAATAGGCAGCATAAGATCTCATCTTTCCTGGTGACAATGAGCCATGGTCCTCTGAGAATGAGGCAGGGCCTCCATTCCCACCCCCAGCCCTCATCTGGGCCTAGCCCTCCACATCCAGGTTGAGGCCTGGAGGATTTATGTGAGTTCCGGCTAGAAAGGGGAGCTCCTGGAGATCCAGGCTGCCCTACTCCCTCCCAGAGCTGTCTCCTGTGCAGAGGAGCCAGGCTGCTCACGGCAGGTCCACCGTGAGCCCAGCGCCATGCTGGCCCCTTCCCTGCCACGGGGTCACATTCATCCCATGCCTGAGGCAAGCCTGCAGAGCTGGCAGCAGTCTTCTCTTTCTACAGACACGTGGCCCAGGAAGGCAGTCCTGTGGGGTGGGCAGAGCCACTCACCAGCTCCAAGCGTGTCAGCTCAGAGTGTCTCAGTTTCCTCCCCTGTAAAATGGGATTATCACACGTAAGATAATGGAGGTAAAGTATGCAGCTGCAGCTCAGAGTAAGTGCTTGAATTCCTGTTGTTGTCAGTGGTGGCCCCAGCCTGGAGGCTCATAGTTTTTCTTCTACCCACACCCCTGCCCCACAAGAGACTGCCAGTGCAAGTCCTTAAGAGGGCTCCCGGCCCTCCTCTCAGGGATATGCCGCCTGTGGGAGCATGTGCCTGTCTGCACAGAGCTGAAAGCTGATGGTGCAGGTCTGGGAAAGCCCACACCCATGGTTCCAGACTCTCGTATTTCTCTGCATCTTTTCTTGCTTGGGCAGGAGCCAAGCCCAGAAAGGGCCTGGGACCAGGCCAGGGTTACACAGCAGGCTCCTGGCTCTCAGTCAGGGTACTCCCCAGAGGAGCCATCGCTCCTGACCAGCAAAGCCCTGACACCTTCTGCCCTTTAACCACTGACCACTCCGAGCACGTGCCCATCCAGGCTGGACACAATGTCCCCAGGGCACAAAATTCATTTTCTTTATGTCTTGTGGAGGACTGAATACTCAGCTGAGGTCCACCAGATCATAGCGCTTGCAGAAACAAGCATGGCGGCAGCCCTGTGCACGTGCAGCACACATTCAAACCTAATGCACACTGTCACACTCCTGTGCAGGCTCACATGCTCATCCATGCAGGCACACTCATGCCCACTCAAATCCAAACACATACACTGCTCACACTCACACGTACTCACACTGGCTCACACTCACTTGCTCAAAGCCTCGCAGATACTCCCCTCCCGGTTTCTCACACTCACACGCACTCACTCAGTCTTACATACACTTTGCTCTCGCTGACACACAGCGTCACACAGTTATGCACACTCACATACTTACACACTAACATAAAACACACACATTCACACATGCTCACACACTTGTGTGGCACTTGACTCCCATTTTGGCAGCAACAGCGATACTCTCCCAAGCATGGGGACGTCTAAGCAGAAGCTACCTCCCATTCCACTCCCCAAGTCTCATCATTAGGCTCAGTCCCTCTGAGCCTAATTCCAGACTCACCTCCCCCAGGAAGGCTCCCAATTGCCTCCGGCCTCCCCTTCCTCTCTGGTCTCCCATAAAGTCCACGGCAGCATAAAATTCTCCTCTTGTCCAGCAGCCAATGTTTGTGGAGCACCTACTATGTGCCAGGTGTAGTGAGTACCATGGCCTCCTCCCCCGGATGGAGAGAGCCCCTTGAGGATAGGGTGGTGTCATGTTATCTGTGCCCAGCCCTCAGGACGGCCAGGCACAAGGTACCTACTCAAAGCCCCTGAGTAGAGTGGATGAAATTGCACCTTCTCCAGGCTCCTGCCAGCCAGGGATCTGCCGTGACCAAGCGCTTCCCAAACCCAGCTCTTGCTCAGGCAGTTCCCACTTCCTGGAGCCCCCTTTCCCTCCATGCCCATTTCCCCCTACACATCTGTGCAGATCCCCCCCCAAGTGCCATCTCAGAAGCCTCCAGTGAGTTGGCCTCTGACAGCCCTTGTCTGCCTCCCGCAGGACCATTGGTGCCTCAAGGGCAGGACTGGGGTCCAGGCTGCTCTGTGTCCACAGAGTCTCCCATGGAGCAGCTTCCGTCATGTTTTGAGTTGAGCATCCCAAGACGTGCTTTCTCAGTGGACAAGCCTATCTCTCCAGAACAGCAAGCGCTGGTCACAGCTTCCAGATGCTCCTCTCCAGCTGAAGCCCAGGTCCCGGGGATCATGCAATTTGCAAAGTCTTGAGTGAAACTTCCCTTCAGAAGCTCTCACCATGCTGTGAGTCCTTGCCCTGTCACGGCGAGGAAACTGCAGTGTCCACAGCAAAGCTGGGAAAGGCAGGCCCATGCAGCAGTGTGAGCTGAGGCCTGACCTGGTTTGCCTCAGGCAGACCGATGGAGGGGACGCCGCCGAGGGAAGCAGCAACCTGGCCTGGCTGAGTTTTTTCTGAAGGCATTTTTGGGGGGAGGTGGAGGCAGCAGCAGAAGGCAAGTTATCAAAGGAGGAAGATGAAGCTTTATCACTGGTGGCAGCAGCCCAGGGAATTAGGGAATTAGCAGGACTCGGCTCTCCTGAGGCCATGCCTCCTGGGTGTGGGCTTTGTTTGTCCTTCCTGTCCCTGGGAATGGCCTATGGGTAATCTGGCCTTCAGCACAGATGATCAAATGTGGGATACTCAGGCCCCTGAGAACATGCTGGGGCAGGGGATAGCTGGGTAGGGAATGAGCTGAGACTGCAGTCCCAAGAAAGGGACTAGACTCACAGGTCCAGGAAAGCCCAAGGTGGCCACTCACCCAGGAGGAGTTGCCTTGTAGAAAGGAAAAACAAACAAATGAACAGGACTCAACAGGCATTGGAAGTTTTGCTCCTCTCTCCCTTCCCATAGCCTTTATTGGGCACCTGCTGTGTACCGAACACCTACTAGGCCCTGGAGATGCTGCAGGGATCAGGTCAGACAAAACATCTGTTTTCATGGTGTGCACAGGCTGGGATGACAGATGCAGAACAAACATAGAGCAGGATAGGGTATGACAGGGCCAGGGGACCCAGAGGAGGGCACCCAGATAGATGTGGGATAACAGAAAAGGATCCCTGGAGAAAGTGACATTTAAATTGAGACATGAAGGAGGATGTGGTGAGTGGGTGGGGCCTCAAGCCTGAGGTAAAAGAGAGGGTGGCAGGTAGGAGAGCAGGCCTGGGGTCCTAGGCAGGAACTGAGGGCAGCGCCTACTACCCAGAAGCAGGCAAAAATGCACACTGAAAACATCACTTCTGCACAGGTGGCCCACCACAGCCACCACCACAGCCATGGCTGCCACAAAAGCAGCCTGACTCCACAGCAGTAGCCACAACCACCATGTAGGCAGCCCACCAGACACTTGACTACATTAACACAAGGAGAGTCACCAGTGGAGACTGGAAAAAGAAGAGGACATCTCTCTCCTCAAAGCCTACTCCAGAGTATTAGAAGAAGGAACTGCTCTACCAGATAACCAGACATCAAAGTACAGATACTAGAAATAGGAAAACCCAAGAAAATATGACACCACCAAAAGAATACAGTAATTCCCAAGTATCAGACCATATAGAGAAGGAAGCCCTTGAAATGACTGAAAAGGAATTCTGAGTAACAATCTTAAGGAAACTCACTGAGATACAAGAAGACTCCATTAGACAACACAATGAAATGAGAAGAAAAAAAAATCTAGGATATGAAGGAGGAAATGTACAGAGATTAATATCTTTAAAAAGAATGTAGCAGAACTCATGGAAATGAAAGATTGAATCAACAAAATAAAAAACACAACCAAGAACTTAAGCAGCAGACTTAACTCAAGCAGAAGAAAGACTTTCTGATCTTGAAGACAGTCTTTCTGAAATAAACCAGGTGGACAAAAAAGGAAAAAAGAATTTTAAAAAATAAAGAAAATCTCAGAGAGCTAGCAGACAACCTTAAGCACACAAACAATCAAATCATAAGTGTTCCAGAAGGGGAGGGGAAAGGAAAAGGCACGGAAAACCTACTCAACAAAATAATAACAAAAAACTTCCCAGGTATAGGGAGAGACAAGGACCTTCAGATCCATGAGGCTCAAAGATCCCCAAACAGATTCAACCTGAGAAGATCTTCTCCAAGACACATTACAGTCAAACTGGCAAAGCTCAGAGACAAAGAGAGAATCTTAAAAGAAGCAAGAGAAAAGTGTCAAGTCTTAGTCCATTTGTCTTAGTCTATTCAAGCTGCTGTAACAGAATACCATAGACTGGGTGGCTTATAAAACACAGGAATTTATATCTCACAGTTCTGGAGTCTGGGAAGTCCAAGACCAAGGCACTGGCAGATCTGGTGCCTGTTCCTCATAGATGGCATCTTCTTGCTGTGTCCTCACATAGTGAAAGGGCCAAGGCAGCTCTCTGGGGCCTCTTTTATGAGGGTACTAGTCCCATTCACGAGGGCCCCACCCTCCCCCATGACCTAGTCACCTCCCAAAGGCCCCACCTCCTAATACCACCACCTTGGGGGATAGGACTTCAACATGTGAATTTGGGGGGACACAAACATTCAGCCCATAGCACCAATCCAGGGAATGTTTTTGCATCACTAACCTGCTGAGGCAACTGAGGCTCAGTCCTACAGGAAACATATAGCATGCTGCTCAGAAGCTACCTCTGAAGGACGGAGGCTGGAGCGTTTATTTATCAACACTTGCTCCCTGTGGATACGGTTGCCTCCAGAGGCCATAACTCCCTGACCCCCCAACACTCCCAGGCTCTCCTATGCAGGCTGAGTGAGCCCTTGGGGCTTCCCCAAAGATCACATGAAGGAGAAGCAGAGAGGAGAGGCAAGCATTTGAGGGTGTTTGTCCTCGATTCCTTGGGGCTGCTGCTGAAATCACCAGTGGGCTGTGGGCTGTGGTGTGGGCACCAGAAGCATCTGTCACAACTCTCACAGCCCCATCCCCACCCCTTGCCCATCAAGAAAAGGACCACCAGGGTAACCTTTTAAAAACAAAAATCGGACCCTATCACTCCATTGCCTAAAACCTTTCCAAGGTCCCCATTGTCCCTGGGAAGAAGCCTTTTCTGTGGCTGATCAGGCCACAGGTGACCTACCTGCCCCTCGGCCCTCATGCCCTACTCCCTGCACTCTGGGCACACTGGTCTTGCTGGCCCCTCCACCTGTACCCCTCTTCCCAGTCTTCACACGACTGGTTCCTTCCTGTCATTCAAGCCTGAACTCACACATCACTTCCTTAGAGAGACCTTCCCTGACCACCTAATCCAAAGTAGTCCTCCTCCTTCCCCATAGCTCTCTAGCACTTTCTTCCTTTCCTTTTCCTCAGAGCACTCATATCTAACTCATTTACTTATTTGTTTAATCTACTTATTACCTTTTTCTCCCATTAGAAGTCACTGCCACTTGTGTATCTCCAGGGTCTAGCCCAGTGCCTGGAATGTAATGAATGCTCGGTAAATATCTGCTCAATCAATACATTGAATGAGTCAGGTTCTCCCAGAAGCAAGCAGAACCTGAATCAGGGTTTTTGTGCATCTAACAGATTAGGGAAGGCTCTCAGACGAGCCCCATCATGGAGTGAAGAAAGCACCTTAGGGCAAGTAGCAACCTAGGCAAAGAAGTGGGTGTGGCTGACGTCAGGCCTCAGCCCCACACCATGGGGGCTTCTGGAGCATAATGTGCCGTCTTCAGGAAAGGGTGCCAACCTTTTGTAGCCTAATCAGTCGGTCATGGCTGAGGGCTGCCCTGGGGAGGTAGGGGGGTGTCAGCTTCCAGACATTTCCAGGTGAGCCTACTTCCTTCTGCCCAGTGCAGGAGGTCAGGGGAAGGCATTAGCAGCCAACATTCCCAGCAGCTGGGGGAGAGGGGCTGAGCCTGCTGAAGAAATCTGTGAGGAGCTCTGACATTGGTCCTTTCAGAAGGGACTGTCTCCCTGTGGCTCACAGACCCCAGGGCTGAAGAGGGCTCTGTAGCCTGGATATCTCAGTAGCAAGTCAGGCTTCTGACGACCCATCTCTGTCCCCAGATGCCACCTCATATCCGCCCTGCATCCCGCTTGCTGTTTTCCAAGCCCATTTTCTCTTTGTGTTTTCTCACTGGCTATGAGAATGATGAGTGAGCATTTCCCCCAAACAACCCTCAGAGCCCCCACCCCACGTGTAGGTCCCGTCAAACCATCACTGACAGCAGCGGTGCCTCACTCAGCATCAGCTCAATTCTGCCTATTTCCTGACAAATTAAGGCCCAGGAGACAGTGCTGCCATGGCCAAAAGTCTGAGGAAGCCACAGAAGACGCAATGCCTCTCGGCCCCCCTTCTGGGTGCATCCAGGTGATGCTGAACGCAGGTCAGGAGGGCAGAACTTGGCATTGACAAATGGCCCAGCCCACTGACCCTGCACTTCGCCTCGCCTGACAGCTATTGATGGCTGGTGGGGCACTTGAGTTTTTCTCTTTTCTCTGTTGGCTCTTTTAATTGAAAAATATAAAGAAAACGCCTATTGATTCTGTGTAACTGATAAGCTCCCCACTCTTGGACCTTGTTAATCAGAAGCCTGAGCCTGGCTTGAAGCCCGAGGGAGGAAAAGGAGAGGGAGGGAAAGAACACAGCGGATCCAGGCTCTGGGGGGCTTCCTGCCCCTCCCAGCGAACTCACGCCCAGGCCTCCAGGACTGGGGATAAAAGAACAATTGAGGAACCTTCCCCCTTCCAAGGAAATCTGTCCTAATTTTTGAAGCTCACAATTGTCCCTAACATTTACACAACACTTTGTGTTTACAAAGCAATTTATATTTGCAAAGCCCATCCCCTTATTGTCTCACGTGATCCAGCTATTTACTGCAGAGGACAACTGGCCCAGGAGTCCTCCCTCCAAGCTTTGCATCTGGGAAACGGAAGCCCTGCTCCCAACAGTCCTGGGATGTAGCCTAGGTAGAGATCAGTGTCCCATCTTATAAATGAGAATATTGAGGTTCAGAGACATTGTAACTTGCCCAAGGTCATACAGCAAATGTGAAAAACTGGTCAGAGTGAGACCTCTGAACCCCTCCAGGTGCTCTGCTCCCTAGAAATGGGGTTCTGGGGTCACTTGGTTGCCTATCAGGCTCCTGCTTAATATGAATCACAGTCAGATCTGAAGAACTTTAAAAGAAAAAGGGTAACTGACTATTGCAATGAGCTAATAGATGATTTCACCTACCATAGAGAACTCTCATCTCGGGCTAGGGCCCTACAGCAGGGGGATGGACCAGACGACCCCTGTAAACCCCTTCCAGCACAAAAAGGCTATGATTCCCAGATTGCCAGGAGAATGGATACCCATCAGCCTAAATGGAGCCAACCTAGCCTACTTATCTTCCTTCTGGCACACACCAAGACATAAGTCATAGAAGGTACAGGGAAATTTATTGCATTATCAATATTTAATAACTCCAGGGAGGTGACATCAGCAAAATTGCCTGGCCTGGCAGAGCCATCTAGGTGGACAGTGGGACAGGCCCTTCATCTCCCTGGATACTCCATCCTCTCTACATGGGGGAGAGGTGAAATTTACGGGCTCCTGGAAGAGGATAAGCACTGTGGATAGTGGCATGTCCCTCCAGCACCTTGTGTGCCAGCCCGGGGGTCTTGCTACCCATGACTCTTTACCAGGATCAGCTGGTCCAGCAGGGCTGGGGACCAGGTGATTATGCCTTAGGAATGAGACTTGGGGTCCCTGGCTGTTCTGAAGTACCAGTGAAGTGTGGGGTGCTTTGCAGTGCTTTGCGATGACCCCAGGCTGGGGCCCTGGACCACGCAGCTATGAATTACTTGCCTTCAGATGCACCCAGGACTCTGATGTTACCCAAGCCTGAGAAAAACTTGGCAGGTGACAGGAGGACATAAAATAAGACAGGGAGTTAATGCCACATGGCCACCTTCACGCCAGTCCTGCCCAGCCACACTGCTCTTCTTCATCAGCCAAGTGAGCGAAACTCTCTGGAACTCGATTCCTTCTCTGTAAAATGGGTATGGTCTCTGCATCATGGGTCTGTTGTGAGAATAGAAATGACATCCCACTTGAGATGTGCATGGCCCAGGGCTAGCTTAGGAGGGGTCCAGTCCACCTGTGGTCTCAGCCCTTTCCATTCTGCCCCAGGGGAGCAGGTGATTTTGTGGGGGGCAGGATGTATGAGAAAGGATTAGCCTCTATATTGTTTCTGGCTCTCTGGGTGCCTCTCCTTAGTCCCCATTATTTATAGCTGGGGAAACTAAGGCTCAGGAAGGCTATGTGACATGTCCAAGTTGATAGGTAGTAGAGCCAAAATCTGAACCTATGGCTGTTTGGGTCTTTTTGTGTCCTTAAATTGTCCCAAGTCTAGATGAGATGGGGGAAACTGAGGCAGTGGCAGAGGCTGGTCCCACAGAACATCCTAGGGTCCATCTGTTCCAGAGGGAACTCTCTTTCCAATAGCTTCCAGCCCTGCCTAGGGTATGGTGCCCTCTCCCAGGCCGACCAGTGTACTGTGGTGCCTCCAGCAGGAGCAAGTTCTCCCACCTGAACTCTCAGGACTCCACTTGCCCAATCCTGTGGGCTCTTTAAGGCCTAAAGTTCAGGAAGTCCTGAGGTGCCCAGGAACTGGCTCTTACCTCCCTTAGGGGCACCAGAAAAACCATTTGCAGATGCTGTTTCAACTGCAGGAAGAACCTCGACCTTGCTCCTCACTGGCTGTACAACTGGACAAGTTTCTTCTGCTCTCTGGGCCTTAGTTTCCCCATATGTAAAGTAAAAGTTTGGGTTGGGTTGTCACTACCTGCTTTCCTGTGACAACATGGTCTCTGCCCACAGGGAGTTCCATCTGGGCCAGAGATTCTCAAATAAACTGGTAGTGACAATGCTGCATGTGACAAGCTAGGAACAAGTGCTACCAGGGTGCTGGGGTCATCCAGACGAGGGGTGCTAGCCCAGCCTGCGGGGTCAGGTGAGATTGATGGGACAGGGCAGCTGCTTGAGAGGATATGGTGTTTCCAAGCATGGGGGTGGCTCAGCCAGACAGGGAGGTGCAGGGGACATACAGGGAGCTTCCTGGGATGCCGGGGGGTCCACAGCAGTTCTGGGCCCGAAGGTGAGAGGATCGGGCAGTGACACTAGTCAGAAGTAGAGTTGAAGGCAAAAGAAATAGCACACAAGGGACTTGAGATCAAGTTCTGGAGTGAGGGGCCGGAGTGGCTTAAACCCCTTCCACTTCAGGGTGGAATGACCATGGTGGGAAGGGGCAGACAGGTGATTCCAGCTATGCAGAGAAGAGGCATGTTAGTTTCCTAGGGCTGCCATAACAAGTCATCACAAACTGTTGGTTTAAAACAAGATTTATTTTCTTGCAGTCTACCAACGAGTGGGCAGAGTCACACTCCCTCTGAAGGCTCTAGGGTAGAGTCCTTCCTTGCCTCTCCAGCTGCTGGTGATTGCTGGCACTCTTCATGCTTCCTTGGCTTGAAGACGCATCACTCTAATCTGCCCCCGTCATCATGTGGCATTCTCCCGGTGTATCTCTCCTCCGCCCAAATTTCCCTTTTCCCACAAGGACATTAGTCATTGGATCCAGTATGACCCTAATTCAGTATGACCATGTCTTAATCAGATTATATCTGCAAAGACTCGATTTCTTAAAAAGTTAACATTCACAAGTTCTGGAGGGACATGAATTTTGAGGGGACCCAGAAGAGGAGGGCTGGCAGCAGAACAGGAGCCAGGAGGGACTGGCCTGACTTGAGCCTGTTCAAGAAGCATCATAATCCTGCTGAGATCTACAGCTGCTGGTTTCAGACAAGACTTGGCTGGATTGGCTGGGATGCTGGGTTGGAGCTACTCACTGGAGCTATCCCAGAACCTTAGGGCCCACTTTCAGTGAAAGCTTGCCCATCTGCATGGCTCCTGGTCAGTGTAGGAAAATCTGAGCAATGGGCCAAGTGGGCCAGAAGAGTGTGAAATTCCTTCTGCAGAGCAGCTGGGGCAAGGCAAATATAGGACTCAGGAGCTCATTCTAATCCTGGCCATGGCCTGCCTTCCTGTGTGACCCTGGGGAAGTAGCTTTCCCTCTGTGAGCCTCACCTTCCCCTTTTGAGACACAAGGACTGGGCCTAGTAGACACCCACAGGCCCTTGTATGAGGGGAAATTTGCATTATACACCTGATGCTCCCCAGGATAAAGGAGTCAAGCCCAGGGAGGCTGGGGTCTCTCCTGAGCCAGCCTCTGGAGATAACTGCTCCCTCTGGAAAAAGCTAACCACTTGTTAGCCCCTGTCACAGGCAGAAAGTGCCCCACCCTATCCCCCACCCCCAACACTCAGCCAAGCTCATTGTTTCATTTTTAGAGAGAGATCAGGACATTCAGTGCAGCTGGGTGGCACAGATGTGGGGCAGGGGGACTTTCTGAAAGGCAGCGGGCAGGGATGGAAACCGTGCTTCTCCTAGCAACCTTGCCTCTGTAGCTTCCTGGGCCTGGGGCTGCATGAGAGACACCATCCCCAATCAAGCGGATGTTAAATACATGTGGGCTCAGCCTGCCCCACACTGAGCCCCTCCTGGGGCAGAGCAGGAAGCCACGTGACAGCATGAAGCACTCTGCCACACCCCACACTCATGACCCTCCCTCCCCTGCCCAAGGCCCCATTCAGTTCCCAGGAGGCTGGAGTGGTCCTGCCAGCATCCCTGAGCATGTCTCAGCTCCCGCCTCCACTCTGAGGTGGCATGCCTTCTCCTCCTGCTGGCCAGCTCTGGGGTCTGCAGGAAGCCGTGGGGCAGGACCAGTTGATCAAACTCTTATAGCCAGAAGCCCCTTGACTCTGAGTTTATGTGGAAACACACACATACACACACAATGTCATGTGCACTGTCCCACATGTACTTATCTATAGACATGACCACCTATCATGTGTGCCCCCCAACCACAAGTTCCCACGACCAGTCCCTATGTCAGCGCAGGCATGGTTAGATGTGGGCTCCAAGTACGTGCCCTAGAGGACGAGGGTCTCATCCCTCCTGCCTTCCTGCTGGGATAGAGAACCTCATGAAGGCTGGGCTCAGGAAAGATGTGCAGCCAAGTGACTTCTGAGGGCGCTTGTTTCTCAGCCTTCCCTGCGCCTCACCCCTGTGCAGGGCAACACCAGCAGGACCTACCCCCTATGTCACCCTGTCTTAATTTGAGTACCCATACAAGCAGCCCTGGGACAAGAACCTGTGTGCAAGTACAGTGGTCCCTCAGTATCCATGGGGCATTGGTTCTAGGACCTCCCTCGGATACCAATATCCATGGATGCACAAGTCCCTGGTATACAGAGGCATAATATTTGCATATAATTTGTGCACATCCTCCCGTATAATCTAAATAATTTCTAGATTACTTATAATATCTAATACAATGTAAATGCTATGTAAATAGCTGTTATACTGTATTATTTAGGGAATAATGACATGAAAAAGAAGTCTGTATATGTTCAGCACAAAAGCAGTATTTTATTTCAAATATTTTCTCTCCCCAGTTGTTTGAAACCACAGATGCAGAACCCACGGCCAACTGAGTTTATTTGAGGGATGAAACTTGTTGGGGGAGGGAGGTATGGGTCCTGGAAGGGAAGAAGGGCAATGAGGGATATGTTCACGAGTGGGTTCTTGCTTCAGTCCTGCTCAGAATCTTCCAGAAGACTGAATAGAACACACCTCAAAACCATTCCCCACCCGAAGGGCAAGGATGCTCAGTATTTACCTGTTCTCAGCCCTCATTGCTTGAAGATTGTCAATGCCCTGGAGCCTCTGTCCTGCCCTGCTGGAGGCCAAGCATTCTCTCTTACTCAAAGAATTCCCTCCAGAAGAGAGATGTGGGATCTGTCCACCAGGACAGCAGGTGACTGCTGGGGTGGACCAAGGGGGATCATCCAAATGCCTGCTGTCCCTGTCCCCACCCTGGCCATGTATAAACATCTGTGTGTAAGCCAGCCACCCCCCCCCCCCCACACACACACAACACACATCTTACCTATTCTCCCTCCTCTCCCCACCTTGGTCCTCTCTGCTCTTGACATCCTGTTCACTATTTGGTGCAGGGATGCAGGGGATCTGGGCCTTCCATTTCCAAGAATGCTCCTGTTCTCCTCTTGGTGCGAGGGGAGGCCTGTCTCCCCCAGCTCCAGGAACCCTACTTCCCCAGGGCCCCTCCCACCACCACTCAGCTCTCGAGTTTCAGAGCCTCGCGTTGGCTCAATCTATCAGCAGCAATCTCAGGCTTTGAAGCTGGAGACTCCCCAGGCAGACAAAGGGGCGGCTGTGAGGGGGGCCTCTGGGGGTGCCAGTCCAGGTGTGCAGCAATTATCTTGAGGGCCTAATCAAGGTGCCTTGTCCCCAGCTCGGCTAGTGAATGACTGATACCCCTGCCCCTCCCACCAATTCCCCCCATGCTGACTGCCAGGTTGGTGAAAGACACCTGCTAGGCGACAGACGCCTTGCCTCCCCCTGCCTGGCCTCTTTTTGTACCATCACAAAGAGTGACAAAGCCAGGGCCCACCTGGTGAAAGGGAGGCCCCAAGTCTCCCTATTTCTCATCTGTGACCAGGCTCCCCCAAGTACAAGTCAGGGGTGGGGGGAGAAAATGCTTGTGAATGCCAGAATTTTGAGAGGTTGGCAGACAGATGGATGTTGGCCCAGGATGGGCAGCTGCCTAGAGGAGATGTTCATGGGTGTCGGGTGCACAAGACCAGGGCTCTGCTTGTTGCTGAGCTGGGTACAGGCCATTCTCCCCAAGAACCCTGATAAGATCTCCTTTGTCCCCAGGGCCCAGGTGGGAAGCAGGGCCTGAGCCAGCCCAGCCCCATCTTTTACAGAAGCAGTTGGGAGAAATAAAGCTCCGAGAAGTTGAAAGAGCCAGCCATATTCACACCACACCGGGCTCCGAAGCCAGATGTTCGGTGCCTGGCTGGGACACCTCCCTCAGACACCCATCTTAGTGTCTAAGGCAGGTTGTGCTCCTCAGGGTGGGATGTGAGGAGGAGAGGGGGAGTCTAGCAGGAGCTGGGAGGGACTGGCGTGAGCTGTCCGCGAGCAGTCTGCTGGCCGGTCGCCGGCCCTTGTGCTGGGGCAGCCAGGCCCTTGCCTCCTCCTCCTCCTCTTCTCCCTGCCAAAGCGATGATGGCCAGAGAGATGGGCCTGCTAGGCTCCTCAGCCTCCAGGCCGTTAAGATGAGCCATGGCTTCCCCAGGACCATCCTTCAGAGTTGGGAAGTGGGGGGTAGCGAGGGGGGGAGGAGCACATTATTCATAGCCAAAGAAAGACTCGTTAGTTTGCACCAGCCTTTGGCTGATATTGAATATGCCATCGCTCCCCTCTGAACAAATGGCTTCTTGAGGGTTTAATTAACTTGCTAGCACCCTCGGGCAGGCAGTCTGGCCCCAGCAATGGGAAAAGCCTGAGTCAGCCATGTTGAGGGCAGTGATAGCCTTCAGGACAAGCACCTCCTGCCAACACGGAGGGGACAAGGGAAGGGCAATGTCCCCACTTGACCTCAGCCAACCTGCTCCGCACAGATGGGAACACTAAGGCCTAGAGGGGAAAAGGCAACTTGGGCAACTTGCTCAAGGCCACACAAGGAAGGGGAGGCCTAGGCAGGCCGAGAACCCATGTCATGAGCAAACAGAAGGACCATTCTGGAGGCTGAGCCATGCAGTCCCCTCCCAAGGTCATCAGCTGCAATGAATACACACCACAGAGTGATTCTGCAGTTACTGGATTAACTTGATCAAGACTCATGGCAGAGCTGGCCTGAGATGAAGTCCTTTCAAGCCATTCTCCTCTTTCTCCTCATAAACACTTATTAAGCCCGTCCTAAGTGTCAAACACTATGCTAGCCCCTTTCGTGTATTCTCTCATTTAAGCCTCAAATCGATCCCATGAGTCTGGTATTATTACTATCCCCAGTTTTCAGATAGGGAAACTGAGGCTCAGAGAGATTAAGTAACTCTGAAAAGGTCACCTTGCGTGAACCACTAGGCTATACCGCCTCTCCAGAGAAGAACTCACATCATTGGACCCATTCTTTTCATTGAAGGGGAAACTGAGGACTTGCCCAAGGCCACTCAGTTCATAAGTGGCCCCAAACACATAGCTTCAGATTCTAGCACAGGCCCTTTCGACCACACCCTATTTGTAGCCTATGTCTCTGCTTCATTCCACAACCTTCCCCTACAACTTAACCTCCTTTTCCTCTGGTGGGGCCAGGCCCCCAGCTCCCTGAATAGCCCCTTTGCCCGAAACTCAGATTGGACTCGAGTGTCAGGCAAGACCCATGTTGAAATCCTGTTCTGCCATTTTGTGCTATGTTCCTTGGATAAGCCACCCTCTCTAGCAGAGCCTCTATTTCTCCATCTGGCAAATAAAAACGTGACACATAGAACTTTTGTGAGAATTAAGTATGTGCTCAAAGCACTTAACCCGGTGTCTGACACATTGCAGAATGCACTCAATATCAATGTCATTAGGATAAGAGTCTGACCTGGCCCAGATCCCCACCTCCACCCTACACCCAGCTATTGCAGTCGCCCCTCCAGGAGAGCCCATCCAACACCTCCCCCAATTAGAATTGGGGCAGAGAAGCCCTGGAAGACACTAGATGCCAGAGCAGAGCCCTCTCTGCCCAGGGGGGGAGAGAGGGCCACCTCCTGGGCTGTGGGCTAATTAATTGTGCCAGACTGACAGCAGAGAGGAGCTGTGCTTTTGCCGGCAAGTCCAGAGCAATGATGGGATAATGGGTTCTAATGCACTGGGCTTCTCCGGGGACCTGTCTTTCATCCCCAACAAAACTAATTAATGATAGCAATAAATAAACCAATCCAGCCCGCGCTGCCCGGAGCAGCCAGGGCTCTTGGAGAAAAGCCTGTTGCTGGCTAGACTGTAGAGTGCTGTGGCCCAGGGTCTTCTGCATGGTTGGGGGCAGGGCAAGGGCCCTATGATGTCATGGGGCAGGGAGGTGGGAGGAATCAGGCCCAAGAGATCCACTTGATCCCAGCTGAAAAGCTGACAGCTATGAGTTCTATCTAATCCAAGACTAGCCACCATGACAGCGTGTGACCTTGCCAGGCCATTGCACATCTCTGAGCTTGGGGATGTTAACCTCACTGAGTTAAAACATGTGTAGCCCATAAGCCAGGGAGGGCCACATTTCCTTTTAGTGCAGAGAAAGTGGGATAATACCGGATACTTCACAGGAAGGATGTCCCACCATGGGCCTCAGGTCAGTGCGGTAACACAAAAAGCACTAATGTCAGCAGTTCTCAACTTTTAAAACACACCAGACTCCCCCAGAGGGCTTGATGAAACCCAGACCTTGGGCCTCACCCCCAGAGTTTCTAAGCCAGTGGAACCTGAGAATTTGCCTTTCAAACAAGTTTCCATGGGTGCTGAGGCTGCTGGTGGGGGACCCTACTCTAGACTGTCACAGACTTGGGTTTTCATTCTTTCTCTGCTTCCAGCTGGATTAGGGTCCCTCAATTCCTCTCCCTGGGCCTCAGTTTCTCCATCTGTAAAATAGAGTATGTACATGTGAGTATGTATGTGGAGGGGGCAGGCATCTTTATGACTCTGGGGCTCTGCTCCACCTTTCTAAGCAGCTTGAGACATCCCATGTGACAATCAGGCCATTTTATGTGCATCTCAGTCTTCTTGGCTGAATTGGTTCAAAGCAGAGGGACAACAGAGATCACAGTAGAACCAGCACCTTTCAGGAGCTCCCGCCCCCACTTATAGAAAACCTTATGCCCCTAGGAGATGGAAAAACCCCTACTCAGTGTGGGGATCCCCCCAGTCCTTCCCCACATAGTGACCCCCACCTCTCCTTGCACACCTCCACTAACAGGGAGCTCACTTCCTCCCCTTGCAGGGTGCTCTATCCCAAGGTCATAAAGAAGCATTTAAAAAAAAAATTTTTTTTTTAAAGCAAGTTCAAAATCTGCCTCCCTATGATGGACTCCCTTGGCCACCCCCATCCTGGATCTCAGGTTCCTCAAAAGTCTCCTTCAGCTTTGACATTATAAAACCTGTACTGGACACCTGTCTCCTCTATTCATTGCTGTGGGACCTTGGGAAAGCCAGTGTGAGCCTCTGAACCCCATTTCCCCTCTGTAAGACGGGCAGAAATGAGACAAAGAGGTGAAAATGTAGAGCACCGTGTAAACATTAGAGCTTCTAATCACTGTTATGTGATGACATGGCCCTTGCCTGGGACGGCGCAAGGCAGGAATCCCACGTGGCCCGTGCTCTGGAGCGGGCCTCCCCCAAACTCTTCCACTGGAAGTGCTGACTCCAACACCAGAGGCCTGGGTGTCCACAGATTTGGTGCTCACACCATCATCGGTGTCCTGGTCCTAGCTTCCCCGAGCAGAGATCTCGCCAGTGTCTGAGCCCAGCAGCAGGTGTGATAGAGATTCCATATTCCTGTGTGTAAGGTGAGCTCCTCTATGCTGGCAACAGAAATCAACACTGAGCAGAAATAGGATCTACTGAACACACAGTGGGGACTCGGAGCATCACTGGGAAGGGCTGGAACACACAGTGGCTAGACCATAGGCCAAACCACCACACCACCAGACCAGGTTGGGGAGGATGTGGCTACCACACACAGAAGGACACCCATTGCTCTGCCTACAGGGCCACGAGACTGTCATTGCTGCCCACTGCCAGCACTGCTCTGGACACTCATGTAGCTGCCCAACTGCCCTGCCCCTGCCCACCACCAGAACGTCTTTCCCTGCTTCTGCTGATGTATGGTATGGACCATGTAACTGATCTCATGTAATGAGTCTGCACCTGAGCTTCAAGGGAGGCTAGGAGAGCGAGAAGTGAGATTTTCAGCTTCTACAGCAGCAGGTAAGAGTGGGAAGTCCTCCAAATACAGAAGAAAGGTTCAGATCTGGAGCAGGGAAAGCATACTAGTGATCGCTACTATTCAATGCAACCTGCCTCTGGCAAGCATCCTCATGCAGAAAGGTAACAAGTAGGATGAGGATAGAAATAACGGCTCACTCTGAATACCTGCAACATGCCAGCTGCTCTCGTGGGTGCTTGTCTAGGATCATTTTGTCCAAGCCTCTCAGCACCCTCATGAGGGAGGTTCCTTTATTATTATTATCATGCCCTCTGTTTCACTAACAAGAAAACTGGGGCCCAGAGAGGTTGCTCACAGTCATGCAGCTAGTGAGAGGCAGGCCCTGGGCTTGAACTCCAGATGTCTGGTTCCTGGGCTTGTCTGGGCTGGGCAATCTCTCTCTTCCCCCTCTGACTTACATGCAGAAGACACAACAGCCATCCTTGGGGAGCAAGAGAAGTGCAAACTGCCGGAATACAAGGCCTTGGGTGTAGAGAGGTGTCAGCTGTTATCTCCGGGATATGTGGGGGTCTCTGTAGGGAAGGGGCAGGGACAGCTGGGAAAGGGTCCTTCTCCATGAGCCCATCCTGCTCATGGGGTTTCCTGGCTCAGGGCCCATCCTGACTTCAGAGACTCATTCATGACAAGGATGCTCAGGGTGGTGGGAGCTGTCATGCTGGAAGGTAAGGGTACTTTCCTATAGGGTCACCATAAGGCAAAGTCGATCCAGTCCTGCCCAGCCAATGCCAGCTGTCCCCACTAACCAGAGAAGCACTTCTGGGATCATCTGTGAACAAACAGCATCCAGAGTTGGCCTGGGTAATTCCCAGTGGTTTCTAATCCTGGCTCAATGTAATCACCTGGATATTAAGTGTATATCTATATATCCACGCCTGGGCCCTACTCATAGGGGCCAGGGTTTAATTCAATGGTCAGGGTGAGTCTTAGCATCAGTAATTTGAAACGTTCCCTAGGTGACTCTACGGTGCAGCCAGCATGGAGAACTCCTGCCCCTGGGAATCTGGACTTCCCCCAGGCCTGGGGAGGTCTGGAAGGGTCTCCTCACTGTGCTTCACCCACTGCTGTGTCCCGGAGGAGGCGACTCCTGGAGCGGACGGCTAGATGCCATCATGTGGACTGAGAATAGGAGGCTGGGAAATGACCCTCTCTCTAAACAGAAATAAATCCAAGGCACTCAGTGTTCCAAAGCAGCCTGGAGGAAGAGGCCAAGGGCTCTTGGCAGAGCCAGAGCTGCCAAGCGGAGCCACACCCAGGGGAAGAAATCCTGACTCCCGTAAAGGCCAACTCCTCTAGAGAGCCCCTTGAGTCCCAGTTCAGAGCTCTTGCCCTCTGGTTTCCTCCAGCCCTGACCCATAGTCTGGTAACATAACAGATGAGGAACGGCTCTGACTAGACAATGTCCTGCTGCAAAAACTTCTTTAGCTCCTTGTCGCCCTCAGGATAGAGTCCCAATGCCTTAGCCTGGTGCTGAAGACTCCCCTACTGGCTGGCCACTACCTACCAGTCACCCACCACTCCCGTTTACGTATATGAAAAGAACCTGGTAGTGTTGGAACCCTACATACCCAAGTGTCTAATACGGTTGCTGTGAGAATTTAATAACCACGGAGGATGTAAAATGCCTAGCACAGGTGGTAGCACAAAGAAAGTCCTTTTGAAAGTACAACTATCACCATCATTATCATTATTGTCATCTTTATCATCACCACCACCACCATCACCACTACCACCACCATCATCACCACAATCACCATCATCTTCATCATCACCACCATCATTATCATCTTCACCACCACTGTCATCACACCACCATCATCGTCATCACCACCATCGGTGCTACCACCACCATCATTACCATCATCACCACCATCATCATTATCTTCATCATCATCACTGCCACCGTTGATGCCTTTGCTTATTCTGACTCTTTCTCCTAGATTGCTCTTCACTCCTTTCTCACGTATGAGGAGGTATAAGTGAGCATAATTCCAGCTCATCCTGCATGACCCAGCTCAAACGTAGCTTCCTCCATGAAGCTTCTCTGATGCCCATGTCAAGGAATGCAGGAAGCCTACCAGTGCCCTGTGTGCGTGTGTGTGCATGTGTGCTTGTATATGTTCTTCTCCCTTGTACCAAACTACCAAACTTTCCAGTTCACCAGCCCCTGCTCACCTAACACCCTCTTTACTTCCTTCATGTGCCCCCTATTTCTCTGAACAGCTTTCTTCTCTTGTGTTCATTGCTATGTGTCATTCCTGTCTCTCTGGCCCCTATTAGCTGCCTCACAATATTCGGATGTCCCTTCTCAATGTTACTGTCTGCTATGGGCTCAATGTGTCCCCCAAAAGTTCACATATTGGAAACTTGATCCCCATTGTAACAGTGTAAAGAGGGTGGGAAACCAATTATGGTATTTGAAAGGTGGGGTCTTTAGGAGGTGATTGGATCATGAGGACCCTGCCCTCATGAATGAATTAATCCATTAATGGGTTAATGGTTTAATGGGTTATCAGAGAGCAGACTGGGGGCTTTATAAAGAGAGCAAGTGAGCACATTAAAGTGCTCTTGCCATTCTCACTCGGTGATATCCTGTGTTGTCACAGGACTCTAGAGAGTCCCCACCAAGAAGAAGGTCTTCACCAGATGTGTCCCCTGGACCGTGGACTTCCCAGCCTCCCAAACTATAAGAAATAAATTACATTTTCTTATAAATTACCCAGTTTTAGGTATTCTGTTATGAGCAACAGGAAATGGACTAATCCACTGTCCCCCGAGCCTACATCTGTACTGCAATTCCTCTTGTGTCTTAGATGATGGCACATCTGCATTCAAGTCTGAATTATGTCGCTTTCTGGGCATATGCTCCTCTTTGGGGGACTGGGTTTTCTCTCCTTCCACAGAACACGTAGATACGTGGATAGATTTCCCAGCCCCTTTCTGACTCAAGCATTCTAAGTGTCAGCTTAGGTAGGAGAGGGGTTTGGTTCTGCTCACATGGCTCTCCTCCCCTTCCAAACTATAGCTGTTGTGTGCGGGTTAAAGGCTCCTTTCATAAGGCTCTGCATGGATTAGGCCCTCTCCCCACCCAGAAGGGCAGCGGCAGTCTCTCCTCTGTTCTGGGGTGGTTGGCTGAGCTGGGGGCTAAGCCAGGCCGCATGGGAGGCCCCTCGATCCCCTCTCAGCTGAGAGGCTCAGAGCTCTGGGCCCAAAGCCCAAGGGGAAGGATATTTATGGTTTAATAACTGGCTTATTGATTCTCATTTATATGCCGTCAATAGGGCTTGCCGAAGAAGTGAAGGCAAAAGGGCTGTGTTTGTAAATAAGTCTCCAGTTGGCCCCATTGCTCAGCCAGCCAGGCTTGCTTCTGAACAGGGTGGAGAGCTGTATTAATATACTGCACTGCCCTCTGCTTGGCCAAACCCTGACATGAAGCCGCAGGGACACCAGCCATCCAGGCCAATCCCTGGGCACTTCTGAACCCAAAAGGAAAGGGCCAGGCAGGACTGAACCTTGGACAATTTTGAGGGATGCTCTCAGTTAGTTATTGCTGTGTAACAAACCACCCCAAAATTTAGTAGCTTAAAATAATAACTAGTATTTCTCGTGAGTCTATGGGTCAGATGTGCAGTTTGGCTGATCTGAACCAGGCTCAACTGATAGGGGCTGGGCTTGCTCGGGTGTCTGCGGTGAGCTGGAGGATTAGCTTGTGCTGGCTGCTGTGGGATGGCCTTGGCTGGGACAGCTGGGCTCTGCTCATGTGTCTCTTATATCCCCCTAGCAGGCTGGCCAGGGCTTGTTCTCGTGGAGGTAGCAGGAGTCCGAGAGAGGAAGTGGAAATCCCCAAGTGCCTTTAGAGGCCTCTGCTTACAGCAAGTTTGCTACTATCCTGTTGGCCAAAGCAAGTCAATGTTGGAGGGCAATCAATACTTGAAGCCATAGATACAGCAAGGTGTGAAAAAATGGGGCCATTAATGAAATCAGTCTGCCACACTGACCTGAGAGCACTGCTCTTTCCACTATTCTAAACATTCTGCCTTTTCCCTTGCACAGAACTGAAGCCTTGAACCAATAGGAAATCCTGTTGTCTTTCCCAAAGTCTGGTTATTAGGTCAGCCCTCTTAAGAAGCATGAGGCTTGATCTGGGTGGCACCAGAATGCAGGACTGAGACCTAAAGGTATGAGCTTAAGACATGGAAACACTTTCTAAGTTCTGATGCTGCCCCACAGTAGAAAAGGCTCCTTCAAGAAGTAGTGATCTCCCAGTCACTGGGAATGTGTAAGCATAGACAAGGTGCTGATGGCATGGCTGCAGGAGGGATTCTCCCTCCAAGGAGACTGGGTGCAGACCAGATAAACGTCAAGCTTCCTTCTAGCTCCATAAATCCAGAAGCTTATGCAAGGGTGGGCCAATTACTGCAGACTCAAGGCCAAGGAATGCTGCTATCCAACCCCTACTGCCTCTCCTGGTCTGGCCCCAGGCAGAGCAGGTTCCAAAGTCATGTCCCGGAGATAGCCGCTTTCTAGTAGCAGAGACCATCAGAACATGAGAGACCTCAAAAGTCTCCTCTCCTGCCCCAGGGAAAAAAGGGGAGTGTGGGGCTGGGAGCAGAAAGCCCCACCAGCACCGCAGAGGCAGCCGCAAGTGCTGCAGCAGACACGTCTGGGTTGAGTGGAGCTCGGGCAGACCTTTCTCCCTGAATCTCAGCACCCTCACCTACAAAAGGGGACAACACTCCCTTTCAGGGTGTTTGGGAGGGTTCGATCAGATCATGTAAATAAACTCCCATGAAATGAAGGGTGGACTCAGCAACTGTTATGTTTTTCTTTTCGAGTCACAGCAGATAAAAACAAGAGCTGACATGAGATCCACGTTCCCTCATGTCCATTTTCGCTACGTGCTCCCTGCCCGGCTTGTGCAGAGCGCCGACTTGTGGGTCTGGGTGAGGGTCATGGGTCCCCAAGGAAGGGTCAGGGGCCAGGCCAGGGACAGGGGTTCCTGGCCAGGACGCGCTCCCGCCCCGCTCCCCATCTCGGGGTGGAGCCGCTCCGCCCTCCTCCAGTTCCCGCCTCGGGAGCGCCCTTCTCTGTGGCAGGAACCGCGTTCACGGAGGGGGCGTGCGGAGGAGGCGGCAGAGGGGCTGTCGATGGCTTTCTCCGCTTCCGAGCCTCGGGAGGCTTCCCGGGTAATAACAGTCACAGCGCCTGGCGCCTCGAGGGAGGCCCGAGCGCTGCCCGGTCCGCTCGCCCTCGGCCGCCTGCCTGGCGCGGCCCCGGCCGCCACCGACGTCTGACGGGCTCTCGCCGACGTGCGGGCCGCGGACGTGCGGGCGCCGGGTAACCGTCCCGCTGACGTTGATCCCACCGACGGACCGGCCGTCTCTCTGAGGCAGGACCGACAAACTGCCTGTGGGACCGGGTCTGACCGACGGACTCACGGTCGCCTGAGGGAAGATGGGCTGGCCGACTAACGGGCTGACGGAGGCTGACGGTGTCTGACAGAGGATTCCCGGCGGCGGTGCCGTCACCGCCGACCTGGTCATTGGCTGACTGACGCTCTCTGACGTGACGACCGGAAGGACCGACGGGCGCGCCGACGACGCGCTGCCGGCCTTTCACGCCCACCTGGCGGCGGCCATGGCGGAGGGGCGGGCGAGCGCTAACGGCCTGCGCGACCGCGGCTGACGCCTGAAGCGCCGGCTGACGCTGCGGCCGGCCCCGCCGAGTGCCGGCGTCCTTAGGGCTCCGTGCTGGTTCCTGGCCTCTTATCGCCCTGCTCGGCTTCTTCGCCTCACACCCTTATTATTTTATTTTATATTTGTGTGTGCATCACACGAAGGAACATAGACAGCGTACAGGAAAATCCTGGAGAATGAAAATAAGGCGAACATCGACGTGTCACCAGCCAGGTGCGCACCTGCCGGCAGTACGACCACCCGGGGCTTTCCACATCCCAGGGCCGCTCGTTACACCCGGTCCGGCTGGGGCCTGGCCGCAGTGCTTCTGAGAAGCTCCCGGGGCGATTGTGATGAGCAGTGAGGGTCAAGCATCCCTGGGCTGCACCATGGCTGCATCTTGGCTTAGCCTCGCCACCTGAAGTGTTGGCCGAACTTCCAGCCTCAGCCTCGCCTGGAAGCTTGTGGAAAACGCAGACTCTCAGTCCCCACCAGAGATCCACTGAGTGAGAATCTGCCTGTTCACCAGACCCCTGGGTGACCCGTGTACACGTTAGACAGGCACTGCTTCAGAAGGTCCTTGCAGGCCCCTCACCAACCCCACAGAGGGGACCACTGTTTCCAGTTTGCCTCATCACTCCTTGCCTTTATGGTCTCACCACCCACATGTGCCCCTAAACTATGATATTCCACTTGCCTGCTTTGCTTCTCTATGTCGGTGAGATCACTCTGCACACATTCTTCTGCGATACTTTCCTTTGCCTCCTGTTATATTTTCTAGATTAGTCCATGTTATGGGCCACTGTAACTCCATTTTTCACTGCTGTAGAGCACTCTAGTGTGTGACCGTACCCCACTATTCATCCATTCTGGAAGTGGTCACTTGGGTTGTTTCTAATTGCTGTTATTTGGGGTTGTTTGATGGTTCACAGCTTGCTGCTGCACATTCTTCTGAATTTCTCTTGGCACATATGAGCAACAGTCTTTCTATGGGATAGGTGGCCAGTGGGATTGCATGCCCAGGAGGATATGTGAACGTCTGGCTTGCTCCCCATACCCATCTTGAGTATCCTCTCCCTGTTAGCCACAGCCTGGCTCTGAAGCTATGACCTTCAGTCTGCCACCAACACACCTTTCGGTGGGACAAGTGGAACCACAGAGGAAAAGGAGACTATTCTCAGGAGGCCTGGGAAGATGTCATAGAGAAGGTAGACACTGAGTGTATTAGTTTCCTGTGGCTGCTGTAACAAATCACCACAAACCCAGTGGCTGAAAACAACAGACACTTGTGGAATGTACTAACATTAATAAAGCAAATATATTTCACAGGGCCTAGCTTCCAAAGCCCTGTAGTTTTAACTTTTTAAAATTATGGATAGACATGTTAAACGTGCAAAAGACAGGAAACTTCCCCCAGGCTAAAGTCTCTGTTGTAGATAAAGAATTGTAACACAGCAAAATTGCTGGCTCCAAGGGCAGATGTCCTTGGTGCAACTAAACCTAATGACTGCTGACATGACAATTATCTTATTGTTCTTTTTGTAATCACCTATGTTCCTTTTCTGTAACTTTCTGGCCTGGAGAATAAATACTAAGAGAAGACCCCAGTTCAAGGTTAATTTTCCAGGGAGGAATGCCTCTCTCAAGGGTTTGTGGAAAATTAGCCTCTTCAGGGTTTCTCACTGCTCAGAAGAAATGGGCTTTGAGTAATCCTTTGTGTCACCATCACCCTGGGGAGAGGTGACAAAAATTGGGGGAGAGGTGACAGATACTTATTCTCTCCCAGTTCTGGAGACCAGAAATCTGAAATCAGTGTTAGCAAGGCCATGCTCCCTTGGAGACTTGAGGACAGAATCCTTTCTTGTCTCTTCCAGCTGCTGGTGGTGGCTGGCAACCCTTGGCTTGAGGCCACATCACTCCAATCTCTGCCTCCATGGTCATATCACCTCCTCCTCCTCTCTGTCAGATCTCCTCTGCCTCATTCTTATAAGAACCCTGTTATTAGATTTAAGTTCCTCCTGGGTAATCCAGGATGCTCTCCTTATCTCAAGATCCTCAACTCAAATACATCAGCAAAGACCTTTTCTCCAAATAAGGCCACATTTATAGGTTCCAAGGATGACAATGTGGGCATAACTTTCTGGAGGCTACCATGCAGCCCACTATTCTAGGGATGACAAGCCAAGCAGGAACAGGAAGTGGTGGATGGGAAGACATCCCAACAGGAAGGAGCTGCATGTGCAAGATTCCATCAGGAATGAGTGGGGAGTATGAGGTAGATGATGACGCCAGAGCAGCAGGCTGGGGCCAGACAGCAAAGTCCCCACTGAGCAGGTGGAGAAATTTGGCCATTTTCTCTCCAAGCAATGGGGAATCCAGATGAGTTCTCCAGCAGGGCAAGGCACCATCAGATCATGTTTGGGTGGTTGTGTGGAGGGGGATGGGCCAGAGGCTGGGGCACCAATAAGAGACAGTGAGGACCTGACACCAGCAGTGGCTGGGAGGATGCAAAAAGGAAGATGGATTTGAGAGCTCTTCCACCAGCAGAACTGGCAGTAGAGGGAGGACAGGGAGGAATCCAGGTGGACCCCAGGATTCTGACTTAGGGGATAGGAAGAAGGGGAAGCAAGAGGAAGAAGCAGGTGATCTCAAGGAAAGAAGAGATCAGTTTGGGGTAGATTGATTTTGAGGCTCTTGGAGAGACTACCAGTGCAGTTGTCCAGCCCTTTGGGTCTGGAGCTCAAGTGACTGGTGGAAGAAAGAGTTTAGGGGAGCCATTGGCATGAAGGTGACTACTATTAAACAAGGAGGAAATAGTGAAATAGTGTCCTGGAGCCTGGATATGAAGCAGGGTGGAGCAAACCTGCCTGTAAGTGCTCGTAGGAATGGTCCCAAGTTTCAGGTTAAGGTGCTGGCATCTAGTTGTGGCCCCTGCACTAACTTGCAGTGGGCTTTTCTGAGCTTTCGGTCTCCCCATCTTTCCACTGAGGTGACTGAACGAGAAGATCTAGAGACATTTATTACCTCCCATAGTGGTTGTGTCCTGAGCCATCCACTGCCCACCTGCCAGGTCACTACAGGTAAGGGGGCCATGAGAGGGGACCCAGGCTTTGGAGCCAGGATGAGCTCCTGAATGATCATGGTCCTGGGGAGAGTTCCCATAAAGGAAAGAAAGGAAGGGAAGGACAGAGGGAGAAAGGGAGAGTGGGGGTGGGGGAGAGGGAGGATTGGATATGGCCAGTGGAGCTGCAGAGGAACTGGCATCCTATTCTGGTTAGGGAGCTCATGGTGTGATTGGTAGAAAGGCCGAAGCTTTGTTGCTAAGCAACAGGTGAGCAGGTTAGTACTCAGGAATGCAGCCGTCAAGCTGTGATGTTTGGATCCACCTGAGGGGTTTTTTTTCTTTTTATTTGCTGTAGATTGGATGTCCCCCCACCCCCAACCTCATTGAGACTTGATCCCCACAGTGACTATTAAGAGGGTGGAAAATCCTATTACAGTGATTGAAAGGTGGGGCCTTGAAGAGGTGATTAGATTCTGAGGACCATGCCTAGTGAATGGATTAAAAATGGTGGTCATGGGTGTGGTTCTGAAGGCTTTAAAAGAAGAGCACATGAGAGGTTAGTCTCTCTCTGCTCCGCCATTTTCTGCCATGTGAGACCCCTGGGTCACTGTCACCACCACCAAGGCTCTCACTAGTTGTGTTTCCTGAACTTTGGACTTCCAAGCCTCAGAAACTGTAAGCGATAAATTTTGTTTTCTTTATAAATTACCCAGTTCCATGTAAGCAATAGAAATGGACTAATACATTAATTAATTTTACTTTAAAATTATCACACAGTAAAATTCCTATATTGTTTTTGGATTTTTTCAGCTTTACTGAGTTATAATTGGCAATTTAAAATTGTATATGTTTAAGGTGTACACTTGATAATTTGATAGACATTGTGATATAATCTCCAGTTTTATGAATTTTAACATATATATATAGATCTGTGTAACCACCACCATAGTCAGGATACAGAACAGTTCTATCACCCACCACAAAACTCCCTCATGCTATCCTTTTATAGTCACATCCCCAAGGCAACCACCAATATATTCTCCAACACTATAGTTTTGATTTTTCAAGAATGTAAAACAGATGAAATCATACAGAATGTAACCTTTTGATACTGGCTTCTTTCACTCAGCATAATGGTTTGCAATTCATACAATTTGTTGCATGTAGTCTGTTCCTTTTTACTGCTGACTAGTATTCAATTGTATGGATCTACCACAGTTTGTTATCCATTAACCTATTGAAGGATATTTGGATTGTTTCCAGTTTGGGGCAAAGGATGAATTAGAGCTTCTGTAAACAATCACATACAGGTTTTTCTGTGAACATACATTTTTATTTCTCTAGGGTAAAAGGCCCAGGAATTGAATTGTTGGGTCAAATGGTAGTTGTATGTTTAACTTTATAAGAAAATGACAAACTTTTCTGGAGTGGCTGCACTATTTTGCATTCTCACCAGAATTATATGAGAATTCCAATTGTTCCTTATCCTTGTCAGGACTTGGTGTAGTTGTTTTTTTTAAATTATTATTATTATTTTAGTCATTCTAATAGGTGTGTAGTTTTAATTTGCATTTCTCTAATGACTACAGATATTAAACATTTTTTTGTCCCCTTATTTACCACCCTTATATCCTCTTTAGTAACAGGTCTGTTAATTCTTTTGTCCATTTATTTATTTTTTAGTTTGTTTTCTTACTGTTGAGTTTTAATAGCTTTTTACATATTCTGGATACAAGTTCTTTGGCAAGAATGCAATTTCTCCCAGTTTGTAGTATATCTTTTCAATTTTTTAACTTTTAGTTTTTATGCAGTTTAAGTTAACTGTCTTTTCTACAGCATGCTTTTGGCATCATGTTTAAGAGCTTTTGGGCTAGTCCTAGTTTTCTCTTATTTTTTTCCTAAAAAGTTAGAGTTTTATGTTTTTCATTTTGATTTGTGATTCATTTGAGTTAATTTTTGTATAAGCTATGAGGCTTAGGTTGACGTTCATTTTTTTCAGATGGGTGTCCAATTGTTCCAGCACTATTTGTTGAAAAGACCATCCCTCCTTCTCCATTGAATCACTTTTACACCTTTGTCAAAAATCAACTGGCCATATTTATGTGGGTCTATTTTTAAACTCTTGGTTCTTTTCCATTACTCAATGTGTCTACCCCTTTGCCAATACCACACTGACTTACTATAGCTTTGTAGTAAGACTTAAAGTCAAGTAGTGTAATCCCTACAACTTCCTTCTTTTTTACACTTGTTTTAGTTATTCTAGCTCCATTACTTTTACAAGAATCCATTACAAGAATCAGCTTGTCTATATCTACATAAAATCATGCTGGTATTTTAATTGGAGTTGTACTAAATTTATTGATCAATTTGGTGAAGATTAATGTCTTTACTGTGTAGAGTATTCTAACTAGTGGACACAGTATGTCTTCTTTGATTTTTTTTTTTTTTTTTTTTTGTAGTTTCAAGCATGCAGGTACTATGCATGTTTTGTTAGATTTAACTTAAGTATTTAATTTTTGGAGCTATTGTAAATGATACTATTTCCTTGTTTTCAATTGTACATTGCTAATATATAGGAATACAAATACAATTGATTTTTGTGTGTCCACCTTATATCTCGAGACCTTGTTAAACTTGTTTATTAGTTCTAGGAATGTCTTTGTGAATTCCTTGGGGTTTTCTACATAGTTAATTATATCATGTGAGATTAGGGGGTGTTTTTTTTCTTTTCTTTTTCAATCTACATGTTTTTTATTTCTTTTTCTTGCCTTATTGCATTGTCTCGGACTTCCAGTACAATGTTGAGTAGGAGTTGTGAGGGTGGACACACTTGCCTTGCCCTCAGTCCTATGGAAAAAGCACTCAGCATCCAATCTTTCACCATTAGGAATGATGTTAGATGTAGGCTTTTCCTCGATGACCTTTATGAAAAGCCCCCACAACAAATTATCCAGCCCCCAATAGCAATGGTGTTAATGTTGAGAAGCTTGTTCTATTTCTTTATTAAGAGTTTCCATTTTTTGCATTTGTTTGAAGAGTGTTTGAGCATTTGTATAATAGCTGCTTTGAAGTCTTTGTCAGATAATTCCAACACCTGTGTCACCTTGGTGTTGGCACCTGCTCCTTGTCTTTTCCCCTGTGAGTTGCAATTTTCCTGGTTCTTCATATGTTAAGTAATTATGGATTATATCTTCAATATTTTGAATATTATGAGACTCTGGGTCTTGTTTAAATCTTCTGGCTTCACGGTAATTCAAATTCTGGTCTTTTTCAATCCACCTGCTTCTTTTTACTTTTCAGAGTCCTCAAATAGCTGTTCCCTGCAGTCTGTCCAGGTTTTATAAATTGTATTCATTGGGAGAAACAAGTTAAAGTATGCTTACTCTGTCTTTCCCAGAACCAAAATCCCCACGTGAAGTTTCTTTTTCACAAATGCTGATTTCTGGGCACCAGCCCAGCCAAATAGAATATCTGTAAGTGGGGGCCCGGGGATCTATATTTCCACAAGCTCCCTGGGGGATTCTGAAAGATCTTAAGCATTTGCATTCATAATCACAGACTTTTAGAACACATTAGAGATCAGCTCCATCTCCACACTGCATACATATTTCCTCTTTGGCTGCCTAACCAAGCAGTGCCTTGCCTCTGCTGGCATGTCCGATGTAATGGCAAGATCACCACTTCCCCAGGAAATTAGTTTTAATGGTTCTTTCTTCTTCTGCACTGAGTCTGCCTTCCTAAAACTTCCAGCTGTAGGTCTGGGTTCCTTTGTCTGCTTCTGAGGCCCATGGAGTGATGAGTGCCCTCCAGGGCTGCAGTCAGAGCCCCTGTGGGGCTTTAACAGCATAAGGCCTCCCATTGCCCTCCTGAAACCTATGCTGGCCTCCTCTCATTTATAACTGACACTTCTCAAGTGTTGTCCATGCAAATGTCTTTTCCAGAGAGGTATCAAAGTAGAATGGGAAAAAGTTTAGAGTCAGTTCTCAAATGATAACAACAGGAAGCTTTACTTGAGCATTTACTACGTAACAGACACCATACCAAACATTTTACAAACATCTCCTTTTGTCTCCACAACAATCTTATAATGAATTAGGTCATATTCCATGCATACACAAGAATATGTGTGTGCATCTCTGTATATTTCCTCACAAAATGTAGCACACTGTGCATGCTGTTCTGCACCTTGATATTGTTCTCTCAGCAACATATCTTGTGGATTATTCTGTTTCACTGTAGAGTGTACGGTTGTGCCATAATTTAGAAAACAAACCGCCCTTGCTGGACATTTAGGTTTTTTTCCAATATGTCTTTTACTTGGTTCATTTTTTAAAAAATTCCTACAAGTTGGATCTCAGCATGACTCCAAGTCACTCAAGAAATTGGAGCCACTGGAGTGGGGTTCAAGCAGGAAGGTAAGTCAGACTGTGACTTAGAGGAGGAAGGGATGAGAAAGAAGGGGGAATCGGAGAGGGGAAGGGAGGGGGGAGAGTACAAGAGTGGGTGGAGGGCCCCATTTCTGGAGGCAGCAGGGTGGAGCCGGGGCTGTGCACCATGGGCTGTGCAGGTGGGTGGGGATGGGGAAGGAGTAGAAGAAGGCGCAAGGTCTGTTTGAATCGCCATGTCCCTCCCACCATGTCCCTTCCTCCCCCATGCCTCCCTCCCACTCTCCCTTCCTCCCCAGCTTGGGAAAATCCAGTCAGAATTAATAAAAGCAGCAGATTGCTTAGAGAAGGAGGGCGAGGGATGGAGACAGTTTGGGGCCCTGATATTTCCCTCATGTGCAATGATCTGGTGGTGAGATCTGGAATTAAAATCCCTTTCTTGCAGCCTTTATTAACATTAACTCCTAATGCATAATTACCTGGCAAGCCCAGGAGGCTGATACTTATGTCGCCCCCTCCACACCTCTCCCCTCGGCTGGGCCACCTGCTCCATGGGGCCTCGGGAAGACAGAGGCATTGGCAGAGGAGGAAGGGCTAGTGCTCCTACCACAGGTGGAGCAGGTCTGGTGGCCCAGGCTCTTGAGCTACTAGCCTCCTGGTGACCTGAGGACTTCACTGTCCCTCCATAACCTCAGAGGGACCCGCGGGGCTCAGGCCCAGGCTGGGCTTCTAATGGAGGAGCCAGCAGCAGACCCAGCATGGCTGCCCAATCCCTTCAACCCTCTGGGCTATTGAAGTGGTCACCATGGTGGCTGTGGGTTTGTGAGTAGCACAGCTAGGTGGCTGTGAGTTCTGGCTGCCCATCCATCTCCAGCCAGGAAAGCTCCTACCGCATCCTCCTGACTCTGACCGTAAGAGACCACTCAGGCCTGAGAAAGGGCTGGGGATCAGCTGCAATCTGTCGTCTTCTCTGATGGCAGGAGTCTTGTCCCTGCAGGGCAGGCCTCAGCTCTGCAATGGTTGTTCTGCCAAATGGGCTGGGTGGGCCTTGCCTTCTCTCATCTCGGTTTCCCCAGGAGGACGATAAGGCTGCCGCCTGAGGCTCCTCCTTGGCTACTCATATGAGTGTTCTGAGTCTGTGCAGGTGTCAGGAGTCCCAGAGTGGGCAAAGACACACTGAGCAGATGAAAGACCAAGGATGGGAGCATTCTGTAAGCCTGCTCTCCCAGGTCCCCTCATTAAGTACCAGGAGCTGTACTGGCTGCAGTCCTGACTCCCAGCTAGATAAACAGGCAGATTACACACAGTGGGTGGAGGCACCTCATTGTTCCCTCCTGCCCCAGGGCCTTTGCTCATGCTATTCCCCCTCCCTGGAATGTTCTGCCCTTCCCTCTTATTCGTATTCTTCCTTCAGATCTCAGCTCAAGCATTGCTCCCCGCAGGAAGCCTTCCCTGACTTCTCCCCCAAGATGCCCCATACAGCTCCTTCACAGAGATTCTGAGTTGATAAAATCAGGGGCACAAAGAAATGTGAGTGTATTTTTCTGTAATTGAACTTAAGTTCTGTTATAAGCACCCATTCTGCCAGGAGGCTGCAATGCACCCTAAGGCAATTCAGGATCCTCCTCTTTCTCTGGCGTTTCTTGGGGGGCAATGGAGGGTGGGTCCCCAATGCTTCAATGTCATTGGTGAGACCAGCATCTGTTCAGCTGGCATCCTCTGGTACGTCCTCATTTCAGTCCCATCTCAGACCCTATGGTCCCATTGTGTCATCATCAGCCTAACCCCAAGGCCCTTCCAGGTCCCCTGCCACTCTCCACGCTGCTCTGGAGAGACCCTACACAGGCATTTCTTCTGCTGCCGTGTGATACTGGACACAAGGAAACTCAGAAGTCCCACCAGGTAGAGCAAGCAGGGGAGAGGCCGGTGCAGATTCTCTCTGCCTAGGGAGACCCCATGCAGGGTGGGGGTGGGGGAGGCAGGAGAGCAGCAGCAGGGCCCCTCCTTGGGGACCCACCAGCTTTCACTCCTCTGTCTGGCCTTTTCACTCTTCTCCCCTCCTCCCTGCCTGGTGCTGAGACTGTTCGTGGACTCTGGGAAGAGGGTGGGCTGACACCCAGCAAAGATCTCCAGCTAAACTTGTAAATCTGCTGCTACTGCCAGAATTGTCCAGGAACTGACTTTGTTCTGTTTCATCATCCTGATGGTCAGAAGGGGGAGGAAGGAAACCAGAAATACCGGGGAGAGAGCAGCCTGTATTAGGCACACGAGAGGCAGAGTAGCTTAGTGATTACAGTAAGTGGGGGTTCTGGAGCCGGACAGCCTGGTTTCAAGTTCTGCTCTGCTGCTGGCCAGCTGTGCAAACTTGAATGAGTTACTTCACCTCTATGGTCCTTGGTTTCCCCTTTCATAGACTGGAACATCGACAGTGTCTGCCTGAGTCAGGATTAAATGAGGTAAGGCATACCAAGTGCTTGGCATAGTGCCTGGCACATAGAAAATATTCATGAGATAATTGCTATTCCCTTAAAAACAGTACTTTTCTTCCTACCCCACCCCAATAAAGCATTACATTGTTTGGTGAGTATTTGATTAATATCTGTTTCCTTTGTTACACTGTAAACTCCTGGAGGGCAGGGACAAGTTGCTTGGTTGGGCTGCTTGCTGGTTGGGGGGGTCACAATTGTATACCTAAAATACACTAAAGAGGACTATGTATGCTGCTGTCCTGTATACACCTATGACCTTGCCCACCTGTCCTGCTTATGCCTCTTCCAGGAAGCCTTCCCTGATACCCTTTTTTAGATAAATTTCTCCTCCCCACAATCCACCCAGGCTCTTCACAGTCCCCATTGAGTGTGGCTCCCTCTTCCCCAAAAAGAGCAAGCCCCCTCTGGCCAGGGGCTGCACCTAGCTCTTCTGTCTCACAGACTGGCCCTGCTGAGGGGCTCCAGGTAAAGTTGGCCTCAATCCTCTTTAGTGTATTTAAGCCTAGAAAAGAAGGCAAAGCAGAACTTATCCCCATATTATGGATGGAACTGAGACTCAGAGAGGTTAAGTTACTCAATATCACACAACTGCTGAGGGGAGGAGTTGGGACAGGGACCCAAGGCTTAGGACACCCAGCCTCTGTTCCCCGGCTTGCCCCAAAGAGCTCACACTCTAACTGGGGGGACACAGGATGAGACAGAGGAATCATTAAGAACACAGCAATGTATATAAGAACGAGGTCACCATGAGCTGGTGTGGTCCTGGGACTTTCACCATGACATCTAAGGCCCAGAGAGAGGGAAGGGACTCCTTCAGACAACACAGCAAGGAGCAACCAGGAGCTCTCTGGGCAACCAGGAGCTAGGATGCAAAGTTTCAAGTCAGCCACTCTCCAGCTCCAAACCCAGGCTGGCACCTCAGGCCCTCAGCCCCACAACAGGCCTGGCCACTGGCTTTTTGCAGCTGGACTGAAAGGCATCTCATGCTGCCCCCTGGCTGGGCCGACCTACATTAGCAGAAAATAACTCCCTTCAGGAAAAATAATCCACATGCATCACCTGCTCCCTGCCCTGTCCCCCAGGCACAGTCACTGAGCTGATCCTGGGCCCAGGCTCTCAACCCTGCAGGAGCTGAGAGGACAAAGATGATAAAGCCCCCTGGGTGGGGACCATGGCCTGAAATGGGAACCACACACCTTCTGTGTCATTTAGTCTCATTTCATCCTCATGTAACCAGGAAGTGGGCATTATTGGCCCCATTTTTCTGGGGAAGAATCTGAGGCTCAGAGAGGTGAAGTGATTCGCCCAAGTTCACAAAGCAAGCAAATGGCTAGGACACTAGTCTACCTGACTCCAAAGTGGGTACTGGCTTAATGGCCTGCACTGTGTCTCTGAAGGTTCTGGAAGTCTTGCTCAGACCCACTTCCTCAGGAGACCCTGAGACCTAACCCCATGGAGATGTGGCCTCCTGGGACACCTGCAACCTTACTTCTTTCTCCTGACGCCCCCCAAACTCACTCTGCCTGCTGGGTGAGGATGGTGGCCAAGGGCTCAGGCCCTGGGCTCCAACTGCCTGGTGTTGGATCCTAGCTCCACCTCTTAGAACTGATTTGGGCCTCAGTTATTTCATCTATAAGATGGGACTGATAATAATAGCACACACCTCCTGGGGCTGAAGCAAGGTACTTGTGAGATGATCGGTGGTATGTGGGAAGGGTGCAGTGGATGCTGGCAGCTGCTGCTGCTGCTAGTGCTCTTCTCACGGGGGTGAGCTGGCTTTAAGCAAGGTAGCTGGTATCCAGGAGCTCCCTCCCCCAATCACTTTCCCTTTTCTGCCAGCTCCCAGCTGAACTGCAACCTCAGCTGCACACAGCCCAGCCCCATGCTGGCTATTCTGTCACTGCTCAATTGGCACTGAGTGGGTGGGTGGGTGGTGGGTGATTGTTGCCCTAGGGTAGGGGTGGGGATGCCAATGGCTGGAGTGGGAGGGGAGCTGTGTCCAGAGCATCCCCCTTCTTGGGCCTGATGAGGGAGCTCTGGTGTGTGCCAGCTATTTGTTGAGTGAGGAATGAGCAAACCAATGGGCTGGGGTGGAACTCTGGGCCCGGGGGTAGATGTGGGGATTCTTCCCAGTGAAGGCCACCCAAGAAATTCTCTAGTTGGGTAAGGATGCCAGTCTACTGATGCCAGGGCAGAGGCTCTCCCACAACACTTCCAGTGGCCGGCCAGCAAGCATCCACTCACATACCTCCCCTGATGGGGAGCTCTTTCTCGTCCCCCTCACAGGCAGCCCATTCCATCTGGACACCTCACACAGGATGAAAGGTCCTATTTAGCTTGAGCTGACGTCTGCCTCCTTGTAATTTCCATCCCAGGCACTTAGCTGTGCCCTTGGAGCCAGCAGGGACATAGCTGTTCCTTCTCCCACATACCTTCCTTCAGCTGGGTTATGCGCTTGGGCTCTGGATCCAAGTACCTGGGTGTACCTCCTGGCTCTGACATTTCCTAGCAGTGTGGACTCGGGTCAGTTACCTGTCTTCTCTGATCCTCAGTTTCATCTCCTATAAAATAGGTATTTAAAAAAAGACTCTTCATAGAGTCTTCTAAGCTGGTACTCCTCTATACCAGATTTCCCTTCCCTATATGTGGGAAAGAGTGCTAGAAGCTGGCCTCAACCTACCAGGCTCCCACCACTCCTTTCACAGAGGACAATGAGGAGCCACGAAAGGCTTTAGAGCAGGAGCATGGCCTCACTGGAGCCAGTCTCCCTCTGTTATGTCACCAGGCTGTCAGAGTTAGAGGGTCTCAGGAGGGGCAAGATTCCTATGAGCAGGGGCTCAGGGGAGTCTTCCTTTGGAAGTCTGAGCAGACAGCAAGCTCCCTGACATTGGCACAGCTCCTGGTTGGCTGCTGTGACAGTATTTCAAACTCCAAGGCAGTTCTGTCTGTAGTGGCAAATGCTGTCTGTATTTGTTTCCTGGTGAAAGACAGGGTTGTCTCCAATTCCAGCTTACACACCAGTGTGTCCACCAGGTGTACAGCCAGCAGCCCATGAACCACTTCCTCCTGTGAGCCTGGAGGTGACAGACCAAGGGCCTGGCAGTGAGCAGGGTGGGGCAGGAACCCCTTCCTAGCTTCCCAGGGTGAGGCAAGGCCCAGCTCCTGAGGGGATTCTATCCCAGCCAACCAGAGACCACTTTTATTCCTAGAGGATCAGACAAAAAGAGAAAACCAGAATGCTGGACTGGAGCAGGCATCCCTGGGTCCCAAGCCCAGCTTTGTGACTTATTAGCACCCTGATGCTCAGCAGATCACTTAATTTCGGTGAGCTTTAATTTCTATATATCATCTATTTTTATCCATCTGTCAGTTGATTAAAAGCCCTCATTGGTCTCAAACGGTTGTTATGAGCATCAAATAAAATAGATACAAACTGTAAAGCCCTGTCCCTGTAAATGAAGCCATTATCACTGTGCATTTATGTATGGAGAGAGTCCGGATAGCACTTCAGTGAGATGTGGGGCCTTGGGAAGACCCTCCCTTTCCTGAGCCTCAGTTTCCCTGCCTGTACAGAAGCACTCTAGGGCTCATCTGGCTCTAAAACGCCAGGCAGCCGATTCCTCCATGGGAAAATGGACGTGCTGACAGGTGCTCTGTGTCTGCAACATGATCTCCTCTTGGGTGACACAGGTTCCCCGCCGGTGCAGCTGATGATTAATATGCTCTGAGTGGGGCCCCTGACCCCGTCAGGGACTTCAAGGTAAGTGCCCATCCACAGGCTGAGGGCTCCGTCGATGAATAAATAATAACAACAGAGAAGTAATGGGATCCAGGGAGGGCGCTTAGGATAATGGAGCAACAGACATGGCGTCGGAGCCCCAGGGACCAGAGCGTCTGGAAGAGCTGCCGGAATGGCAGCAGGAACATGGCATGTGCATATCGCAGCTATCATTCGTCTGCTGACTGTGATGACAATCAGCCCCTGCCTCGATCCTAGGTGACTGCTGCAGCATGGTTCATACTGAAGTTACGAATGCAGGCTCTGGAGTCATGCAGACCTGGTGCTGCTTGGCCTGGCTGAGCCTCAGTTTCTACATTTGCACAATGGACAGTATAATAACCATCTCATAGGGTTGGAGAGAGGAGGAAATGAGAGCCCTTCAGGCTCGCCACGAGCCCCCTGCTAGTTCTAGCGCTGATTGTCCTGAGAGTGATTTCACCGCCTTCAGCTCCCTGAATTCTTAATTCAAAAGTACCCTGTGATCCAGGCAGGGCAGAGATGGTGCTCATGTGCCAGATGTGAACACTGTGGCTCAGAAAGGCATCTGCCTGTCTCCAGAAAATCTTAGCTCTACCCCCAGCTATGTTTACCCAACGCTGTCCCAATTCCTGCTTTGTGCTCAGCTGTCTGCAGGCCCTTGGGTGACACCAGTGAGTCGGTCTATGTCCCAGAAGATCTCACAGTCAAGAGGGGCAAGTAAGTCAAAGGATGGGTCCCCCAAATAGGCCCCAAATTAAAACCACAATGAGATATAACTACACACACTAGAATGGCCCAGTGAAAAAGGTTGACAGTACCATGTTGACAGGAATGTGGGTTGACTGGAATTCTCACACATTGCTGGTGACAGTATAAAATGATACAACCACTTTGAAAAACGAGTGATGATTTCTTATAAGTCTAAACATATAACTATCCTTGACCCAGCACAATTCCACACCTAGATATTAGCCAAGAGAAATGAAAAATACATGTCTAGGCAAAGGCTTGTACACAGATGTGTATAATAGCTTTGTTAATAATGGCGAAAGCCTAGAAATAACCCGAGTGTCCATCGACAGGTGAAGGGTTCAACAGGTTGGAGTATACCAGGCACTAAACCAATACTGACACATGGAGCAACACGGACCAATCTCAGAAATATGATGCTAAGCACAAGAATCCAGACACGACAGTGTACATGCAGTGGGAATTCATTTATATGACATCTTGGAAAAGGAAATCCAGTCACTAGAGACATAGAGGAGACCAGAGGTTGCTTTCTGGGGTCTCTATGGAGACTGACCATGAAGGGCAGGAGGGAACTTTCTGGGGGTAATAGAAATATTCTGTATCTTGAAGGTGGTAGGGGTTACATGAGTGCATACATTTGTCAAAACCTATGGAACTATACGTTTTTATGCGTGCATTTTATTGTATGTCAGTTTTACTTCAATAAAGTTAATTAAAAAACAAAACCAAATAAAACATAAGCACCAAAAAGAAAATTGCCAGCCAGAATAATTCAAACATCTGGCATGCCACAAAGAGCATATGACCCGAAAGAGTGGCCAACTAGAAGCCCCAGTGCAGATTACCTGTTTGGCCTGGGGTCTGTGGCTGGCTTAGAGGGAGGGAGAAGCTTTGCAATCCTTGGGCTGCCCTTCCTCCAAGCAGATACAACTCCTTGCCACTTGGTGGGCAGAGCAAGGACTTATTCCAGCCCCGACTCACCCCTCAGTCCAGGCCTTTCTGCACGACGCCACCTGGAGGTTTCATGCTGAGCCTCCTTCCTGGAAACTGCTCTGCCTTGTCTGTCCTTGAGCAAGTCCTTGCCCCTCTCTGGGCCTCGTTTCTCCCATTTGTCAAACGGAACTGAACAGTTGTGAGGATCTAATGAGATCAGAGAAAGGAAGTTGCTTTGAAGAATGTAATACACTTGACAAATGACAGTTTCTCCTTGGCCAGTTGAGCGGATGGGTGGCCACATGGTTGGATGGGTGGATGGGTGGGTGGATGGATGGATATATGCATGGATGCATAGTAGGATGGGTGGGTGGAAGGTGGAAGAATGAGTGGTTGGACAGATGGATGGATGGATAGTATGATGGGTGGATGGATGGATGGATGGACGGATGGATAAATGAACGGATGGATGGATGGACAGTTGGATGGATGGCTGAATGAATTGACAGATGACAAGATAATCTCTAAATTCCAGTTCTATGTTCTTTGTGCTCTTTAGAGCAGTGAAAGGCAGAGAGTGAGATTTGGGGCCCACACATCATTGTCTTCTGACCTCCCTTTTGCCCCCCCAGCTATGGCCAGCTATGTTAACCCCCAGCTCTTGCTTATTTGGGCCCCAAATTCCATGGACAAACGTCCTCCTCAGGCTGGTGGGAACCAGTTTAGCATGAGGATTGTGGGAGTTCAAGGACTGAGCCTGTTCCTCCCCCAGCCACACCCCCTCCTTCTGTGGGGTGGAGGGCCCTGATCTATAATGAGATAACTGATTGTTCTTGCCTCTTAGTCTCTTTCTCAATAAAGGCATAGACAGAGATGAGACAATTAAAGGGCGGGTTCCCAGCCACCCTGGAGAGATTCAATGAATATTAACAGACTTCCAGCTGCCGTCTGGCTAAGCCTTGGGAACAGACAGCTCCAAAAAGGCTTAAGGGGCCCAGTGGGATGACTTAATTTTCAAGAGAACAACGGCCAGAGGGAGTGGAGGGCCAGCCCTCCCCCTGTCAGGATGATCACTGAGCATCTCCTTCAGGAGGGACTGTTCCCCAGCTCCCCCACCTTCCCTCCCAGGCGGGGAGATGCAGAGAGCAGGGACTAAACTCAGCAGCTCAGGGCCACATCCCAGCTTTGGCCCTACCCTAGCTGTGTGGCCGGACAGGTATGAGAGCCTTTCTGAGCCTCTGTTTCTGCATGTGTGAGACAGTGTGACAACCTCACAGGCCAGCCCCACCTGTGCACTGGTGAGATGCTCTGCTGTATCTGGAGAAAGCAGTGGAGACCTTGTGAAGGGCTGGGATATACATGCCCAGGGTCACCAGGTCACCCTCTTGGTGCCTGAGAGTCTTTCTTTGGAGAACAGGGACAAGGGTAAGGGAGGGAAGGCGCGTGTCACCCATGCTGGCACATATGCACGCCTGCACGCCCACACACACACACATGCACACAAGCATGCACGCGCACACATGTGCACACCTGCACACACCCACACAAGCATGCATGCACACATGCCCACCCACGCCTGCATGCCTGCACACATGCCTGCCCACACACATGCACATAAGCACACACGCACATGCACGCACACACGCAACCCCCCCACATGTGTGTGTGCGTGCATGTGCACACGCACACATACATGCATGCATGCCCCCACACACACTGCCGCACACACACATGCACACCCACATGCCCATGCACACACATGTGCACAAACGCACACACACACACACGTGCACAAACGCACACACATACCCGCGCACACGCATCTCCTCTTTTCACCCCCGGAAGCCCCTCCGCCATTAGCTCCCCCAGAGCCTGTTACATCCGCCTGGCCCTCAGGTCCAGCACAGAAGACTGAAACCAGGAACTCAGCACAGGTGGCGGCACTGGCTGTCAGTCCATGGTGTACTTCACAGACTGAAAACCAGAGGAGAGAAGTGGCTCGCCCAAGATCCCACAGCTACTGAGTGACCAAGGGAGGAGATGGTACATCCCCTAAGGGCATTTTGGAGGTATTCCCAGTGCCTAGCACAGTGCCCATGCATAATAAATTAGTAATAACTGTTTATCCAACTAAATTGAACTATTCTTTGCAACACCCACCCCCAGCCTTTCAGCTCCCAAGGGCGGGGGTGGGAGTTCCTGCAACAGTAGCGATCAAGCCCAGCCCTAACCCGAGCTGTGGCTGGGCTGCAGTGGTCCCCTCTGACCAACTGATGTGAGCACTAGGAAGTGCAAAAATAACCTCATGATGGAGCCGGTGGCGGTGAGGTGAGGACAGATGGAGAGCCAGGGTGAGTGATGAGCTAATTAGGGAAGGTGAGTAAAGAGCCCATATACAGGTGTTTGTTTAGTGAGTGGGGGGTCTGGGAGGCTGAGAACAGGCCTGCAGCAACGTCCTGCCCTGGCACGTGGCTCAGGCTCTGGCTGGTAGAAGCCTCAGTGCTACTGAGAGAGATGACTCAGGAGGTGCTTGCTCCAGCCTCACCCACCCTGGCCCTGCCCTGGCCTAGGCCTGCTGGGGGCACCTTCCCAAGGCCTCTGTCACTCAGAGAACTATGCCCTTCCCCACAGAGGCCAGGTGTTCAGGGCTCATCTCCCAAGAACTCCTTCCTCCTCCTTCCTCACCCTATTCCTCCTCTCCTGGGCTGAGGCCCTGAAACTCGGCCTGGGCCTCCAGTTCCAAGGAAAGGGCACTGTTTTGGGAGTCCAGGCCTTCTGCCTGGCTTTGGTCGCACAGCACTTGACAGTTGCAGAAAAAGTGCAAACAAAAAATTAAATCAGCCCTCAGACCCATGCCCCATGTTAGGCAGATCCGAGACCAGGATCTCCATTCTAGACACAGGAAGAATTGAGGCCCACTAAGCAGAAGACAGTGTGTGATGGGGCTGGGTATAAGCCCAAGTCTGCAGACTCCCAAGCCAGTGCTCTGTATTCATCTGATCTCTGCTGCCACATTGCCTGCCCCTCTCAGAGCCCCAGTTTCCCCATTTGCACAAAAGAGAGTTTCCTAAAGGAACATCAGCTTCCCCTGCCTTACCTGTCACCAGCCCCTCCATGACAGAGCCCAGGAGAGCCCATGGCTGTTGAGAAAGACAGGGCCATGACCACAGCCACAGGCCCTGAATCGGCATTGGTGTTCAGGCAAAGGCAGGGCTGGAGGGCTGCCAATCATCCTCAGCATGGTACCCCAGGCTCTCCTGGACCCATCCACCTTGGGGGAGGCCACACAGAGAAGGGCTTGGGAAAGGGCAGCCAAGACCAGTGGGTGAGGGGGGCAGGGACGGTGGGCAATGGATCCCGGGCTCTCGGCTCAGAGAAGGGGAGACAAGGCCACTGTCTGCCCCTGGCTTTAGAATTTTCTCTGTAGGAAGAGAGAGCACAAAGAGAGAGCACTTTTCATTTCTCTTCCTGACCCTTCCCAGGCAGGGTGGGGACAGCCCAGAGGTTTGAAAAGTGAATGAACGTTGCCAGAGGAAATGCAGTCTGAAGGTAACAGGTGCTTGATCCAGGGATGCTGGGGAAGGGGCAAGGCTGTCCTCCCCCATGGTGGGCTTCTAGCTGAAGACGCAGGACGGCCACCTTTCAGGCCTGCAGTAAAGTCAGCCTGCTGGGCTGGAGGCTGCCCTGCAAAGGCCTGCCGTATTCCTAGCACACTGGCCTAACCATCTCCTCTCTGTCTTTCAGATCCAAAGCTACACGAAGTAGGACAGGCTTTTCCCACTGGGGACTTGAAAGGGGCAGTGACTGGCTCAAGGTCACACAGCAAGCCGGTGGCAGAGGCAGGACCAGAGATGGTCAGGCCCCATTCCTGTGAGTCCCTGTTGCTGGTCCCCACACTGGGCGGCAGGGACCTGGAGAAGAGAACCAGAGGCTTTGGGGCCAGCTGGGCTTGGGCAAATGACAGCTCCTGTTTCCTGGGTGGACGCAGCCTGAGCTCTCTGAGGGGTGCTCCTGGAAAATGGTCTTTGCTCCACCCAAGCCCTCAGGAAAGTGCTGGAGAGGACAGGCACCAATTAAGTAGTCAGGCCCATGGCAAAGTCATCGGAACTACCAGGTAGTGGGAGTCCAGACTGAGAGAGAGACGGAAAAACTGTTGCAAGAATAGCAGAAGGAACTACTGACACCTGGAGAAACAGCCTCACATGGAAACGATTCTTGTGAGCAACTCAGGGTCCCTCAGGGTCCCTCTTTCTGGGAGTTTGCCGCATTACCCTCGGCTTTCTTCCACAGGGTCTCCATTTCCATGATCTTTGCCACTAACCAAATTCTACTTCTCTAGGGTTGGCTGGTGGTGACTTTCCATCAATGACCATCTCTTTGTGGCCCCCACGTGTTAAAACTTCTCTGAGTCCAGCTTCCATGGAAGCAGGACACAGACCTGGAAACAGTGAGAAGCAGCTTGGAGATGGAGCACACCCAGGGCCCGACTCACCTTGAACTGGGCTGTCTTCCGTCACCTCCCCGCCACTTCACCTGGGTAACTCCTACCCGTCCTTCAGCAGGCGACGGAGTCACCACTTCCTCAAGGAAGCCCTCCCTGATCTCGCAGACTAGGGGAGTCCTACAGAGTATCTTCCCTCAGAGAATTATGGTATTATTTGTGTGATCATTTGATTAATGTCTACCTCTCCCCAAAGACTGTAATCTCCATGAGAGCAGGGTCACTGCTGCATACTCAGAGCCTTTATGCAGGGCATGGTGCACGAAAGCTTGATAAATATCTGTTGAGTACATGAATAAATTAACAACACATGGTCAAGAAGGAGAAGGTCACCGAGGGCTTCCTGGACTTTGGTAGGCCCTTGGGAGTCTGGGCTGGCAAGAGTAAGGTCAATGGGTAGAAAAGAGCTCTCCCTGAAGCAGGAGCCAAACCAGTGTCCGGTCCGGGGGCTGTGTCAAACTTGGGTGAAACTGGTGAGTTGGGGAGAGATGCATCGGGGTCAATTCAGCTTACTCCCCCCACTTCCTACTCCCAGGGAAATGCATCTATTCTATTTCCCCTGGTCCCCAGGCTCTTCCAGACCCAGGCTCCTATCCCTGGTTCTGTCCCTACAGGTAGTAATCCCCCTGGGATGGCTAAGAAGAGAGACTCTTCCACAGAATGTGTCATCCCATCCTGGGATGTGCTGAGGACCACTCTATGATGAGCACTAAGGTGAGACTCAAAGATCCACACACTTTGAGCTCATTCTCATAGGCTCATCCATAGCCTTTTCCCTAGACTTCTCTTGAATCCAATTATCCAAGCTTGCTCCTTCTACAATCCTGACCAACCAGCTAAGCTATTTGCCACTTCCCAGAGTCCATGTATACGTGGATCACAGGCCTGTCTCCCTGCACAGAGTGAATGACCAAATGTACTGCATGCATATCTACCCACAGGAGGATTTGTCCTCAACACTGCCCAGTAGGCCACCTGGGTGTGGCTGTAGTGCAGCACTAGCACTGACATACTGCATGGATCACCTGCGAACCAGGCCAGAATCTTTTATTCTCCATTAGTTGGTTTTAGAGAACTCTATAACTTTGAGTTGAGGGAGACACATTGGTGCAATGGGAGTTTGAGCTGCCTTGTCATGTAATTTCCTTGTACTTCTTAGTACATGTGATGTTCCTGCAAGCCAGGGGTATTTATCACCCCAATGACCACCAGCAATGAGTTCCTCATTGCTGTCTGACTAAAGAGTGACCAGGCTCCAGATTCCTTCCTGGGGATCTGTTTTCTGAGGGCAGTCTGGCACTTAGCCTGGGTTCCCTGCAAGCAGAACCTGGGGGTGAAAATCTAGCTTAAAGATAGTTTGGGGAGGTGATCCCATAGAGCAAGTGTGAGGGAAGGAGTAAGCAAAAATAAGGAAGGGGGAAGGTGATACCAGATTGGTAACTACTACAGGTAATTGGCACTCCACCTTAGAAGACTCTTAAAATTTGTTTCAGAACTGTCCCAGCTACAATCTAAAAGTTTGTGTCCCCTCAAAATGTATATGTTGAAACCTAACCCCCATGGTGATGGTATTAAGAGGTAGAGCTTTGGGTATGTGAGTAGGTCATGAGGGCTCTGTCCTTATGAATGGAATTAGTGCCCTTATAAAAGAGGCTTGAGGGAGCCTGTTTGCCCCTTCCACCATGTAAGGACCCAAGGAGGTACCATCTATGAGGAACAGGCCCTCACCAGACACCAAATCTGCTGGTGCCTTGATCTTAGACTTCCAAGCTTTCAGAACTATGAGCAATAAATTTCTGTTGTTTACAAATTGCCCAGTTTAAGGCATTTTGTTATAGCAGCTGGAATAGACTAAGGCAGAAATTAGTATCAGAAGTGGGGTCCTGCTGTAACAAATACCCAAAAATGTGGAAGCAGCTTTGGAACTGTGTAATGAGTAAAGGCAGGAAGAGTTTTGAACTGCATACTATAAAAATCCTGTACTCCTGTAAACAGAACAGAAAGGGTGATTCTGGTGAAAGTTCAGAAGGGGAGAGGTATAGAAAAAGCCTCAGTCTTCCTAGAGATTACCTAAGTGGTTGTGAACAGAATATTAGTAGAAATATGAATGGTGAGGGCAATTCTGATGAGGTCTTAGATGCAAATGAGGAACACGTTATTGGAAACTGGAGTAAAGGTGATCCTTGTTATAAATTGGCAAAAAATTTGGCTGAATTGTGTATGTTCCCTAGTGCTTTGTGGAAGGTAGAACCTCTGAGCAATGAAATAGGACACTTGGCAGAAGAAATATCTAAACAAAATGTTGAGAGTGTAGTGTAGTTTCCCTTGACTCTTTATAGTTGATGGAGTTTGGATGTGATGTCCCCTCCAAAACTCATGTGGAAATTTGATCTCCAATGTGGCAGTGTTGGAAACTGATTGAGTCATGGGGCAGATCCCTCATGAATGGATTAATGCTCTCCCTGGGGGAGGGGGGATTAATGAGTGAGATCTTGCTCTGTTAGTTCCCACAAGAGGTCGTTGCTTAAAAAGACCTTGGCACCTTCTCTCTCTCTCTCTTGCTTCCTCTCTCTTGCTTCCTGTTGCCATGTGATCTGCTTGTACCTGCCAGCTGCCTGCCATGAGTAGAAGCAGTCTGAGGCCTATGCCAGATGCAGTTATCCCAGAATTGTAAGCCAAATAAACCTCTTTTCTTTATAAATTACCCAGTCTCAGGTATTCTGTTATAGCAACACAAAACGGACTAAAGCAATAGTAAAATACAAGTGGAGAGACATAAATTAAAGATAGAATTTATAATCAATAGGGAAGCAGAACTTAAAGAGTTGAAAAATTTCAGCCTGGCCATGTTGTAAAGAATAAAAAAGCATGTTCTGCAGAGGACACCAAGGGTGTGGCCAAGCAAACGTTTGATAAGTAGATTAGTGTGGATAGAAAAAAGCCACATGTTACTCATGAAGAATGACCAGAATGGAAGAATGACCCTGAGAGCATTTTGGAAATATTTGGGGCTGCCACTCCCATCACAGGCCCAGAGTGCCAGGGCCTTGGGAGCAGAACAATTTCAAGGCTCTGCTTCCTGCATTTTGGGGGCAGTGGCCTTTGGTCACCCCAGCTATGACTTAAGAAAGGCCTAGGTGTGGCTCAGGCCACCCCTCTGCAAGGCACAGGTGGTAAATCATGGCAGCATCCACACAGTGCCATCTCTACCAGTGCACAGAGCGCACGAGCTGTGGGGGCATGACTACCTCCACCTAGATTTCAAAGGAGGCCCAAGAGGGCCTCAGGGTCCAGGAAGAGAACTTCCATAGGGGCAAGGCCACTACAGAGAGCCCCCATGAGGGCAATATCTAGTGGAGCTGTGGGGGCAGGGCCACCCTGAGACCCCAGACCAGTAGAGTCACCAGCATGCAACTCCAGCCTGGAAGAGCCACAGACATGTGACTCCAATGCATAAGAGCTGCTGTGTGGGCTGCACTCAGGAAAGCCATGGGGGTGTGGTTGCCTTGAGCCTGGGGGCGGGGCCCAATCTCCACCCCAATGTGTCCAGAAGGTGGGATGTGGGCTCAAAGAAAATTATTCTCACACCTCAAGATTTGATGTTGTTCGCCCTGTTGTTTTAAACTTACTTGGGGCCAGTTACCCTTTTCTTCATTTCTATTTTTCCCTTTTAGAATGGAAATGTCTATCTTATGCTGTCCCACCTTTTATTTTGAAAGTATGTAATTTATTTAATTTCACAGGTTCACAGCTGGAGAACAATTTGCCTCAGGATGAAAGTACCTAGAGTCAAACCCATATCTGATTTAGATGCTATTTAGATGGGTCTCTGGACTTTAGACTTTTGATTGATGCTGGAATGAGTTAAGACTTTTGGTGCTGTTGGGATGTAATAAATATATTTTGCATATGAGAAGGACATGGTTTTGGGGAGCCAGGAGCAGAATGTTTGTGTTCCTGCAAAATTCATGTTGAAACTTAATCCCCAGGGTGATGTTATTAAGAGGTGGGGTCTTTGGGACGAGCCCTCATGAATGGGATTAGTGTCCTCATAAAAAAGGCTTGAGGGAGCTCATTCACCCCTTCCACCATGTGAGGATGCAGCAACAATTGTCACCATTTTTGAAGGAGGAGCCCTCACCAGTCACTGAATCTGCTGGTGCACTTGATGTTGGATTTCCCAGCCTCCAGAACTGTGAGCAATAAATTTCTGTTGTTATAAGTTACCCAGTCTAAGGTATTTTGTTATAGCAGCACAAGCAGACTAAGACAGTACATGAGGACAATAAACATAGCAAGTTTTTATCCATTAGCTCCCATCTGAAGGGTTTCCCCATGGGCCCCCTACACACACACACTATGTGCATGTACATGCATGCACACACATACACATGTACACACACTGACACATTTCTGGGTTCACATGCAGGAATGACACATGAATCCATGCAGTGTCCCACTCCATGGTGAGTGGGCCTCACAGACACTGGAGTAAGGAGGATCACTGGCAGCTGGCACCTGAGGGAGGCTACAAAGCCTGTGCAGGACTGATCAGCAAGAGCTGGAGGGAGAGGTGTGGCTGAGTGAATCGGGGTGTCTAACATAGTTGCCTGCTTCAAGCTGTGGAGGGGCTGCCCATCAGCCTTAGCCTGGAACCCCAGGCCTTCCTGAGTCCATCCACCCCTGCGGCCATGCCACCTCTGTGTAAAGAAGCCTTGTGAGTGTCTTGAGGATGGGGAAGGGTAGCCAGAGGCTGAGCAGAGGGTCCGAGTTAGGCCCTGGGGTAGGCGTGGAGGATGACAGTGCAGCCCATGAGCGAGGTACCTGTGTCTGCCTTTGAAAAATAGTCCCGTTCTGCCTGTCTCACCATAATGGATGGTGCCTCATCGGGAGGTACTAGTGAGGCCCACACATGTCAGCCGGGAGGCCAGGAGAGGCCCAGAAAGGCTTTCCTGCCTGCCAGAGTATGCCTATCCTGGTCATGGTGATTAACCCTGTGCTAATGGAGCGAAGCTAGGGAAGAGGCAGCGTGCTGCGGAGGACGGGCTCTTAGCACTGCCTCCCTGCCCCTCCGAGCGCCTTCCCTTTCCATGCCTGCTGATTGACGGGCTCCTCCAGGCCTGGGCCCAGCCAGGAGTTCCTGGGCATGGAGGGAGAGCAGTGAGGATCCCAGGGCATCTCGGATGTGACCAGGCAGCCCACAGCACCCTCTACCTCAAATCTGACAAGAACCATTGATCAGGAAATTCTTTCTCTGTCTAGCCTAAATGTGCCTGCAGCACCCCTTGCCCAGAGCCCAGAGAGCCTGATTTTTATCCTAGGGGTTTCAGGGTGGAAGAATCTCATTCCAGCATCCCTCCTCCTGACCCTCCTGGGAAATGAGGGGTAGAACAGCCTCCTGAGGACCCCTGATAAAAGCCAGCTCTCCCACGACATTGAGAACCAGTCACCCTCTCAGTCACTGAAACTTCATGGAGCATGGACCTTGGAGGTGGACAGACCTGGGTATGAATCCAGCTTCTGAGGCATCTTGAGCAGGTTTCTGCACCTCCTAAGTCTCTACTTTCTCAGCTGTGAAATGGGAATGAGCATGACTATCTCGCAGGGCTGTGACCAGCACAGGAGCTCAAGTGTGAAAGTGCCCGGCACACAGCAGACACTCAGTCCATGAGGGTTATTATGATTGTACCAGGTGGAGGCAATAGATGGAAGTATCCCACTGTCCAGAGGACGATGTTCGGGGCCCACAGCTGAGAAAAGAGGCCAACAAGGCCCACATTCTAAGTGCAGAGGACTACCAGGGCTGGATCCAGCTCCCACAGGGTCTCTCGTGACATGCCCATGGCAGACCCCACACTGTCCACCCTACCCTGCCTGCCCCGACCACCCACCAATATCAGAGGAGACTGGGATCTAGAAAGAAAGAGGGTGTCTTCCTTCCCAGATGCCAAAGATGGGGAGGAGGAGAAGATGAGCGTTGAATTAAATGGAAGCCTGCAGGTTTTAAATGAACAGAACTGGCTTTTAAAGAATGGGTGACTGTTTAACAAACACGTCAGGAGATATGGTTAATGGAGCACAGTCAGTTATTGGGGGAAAAAACATTTCTTGTTTATATCCCCATGAGCTGAGACTCATCACTAAACATCGTTATCATTATTTTCATTAATTACTTATCAGTATATTTAGTGAGTGCCTGCTGGGGCCCATCCCCTCACCAGGTGCCCTGAGGACGCAGTCAGGGAACTTAGCTGGGATGCCGCCAAGCTCCCGTCCACCTGGGGAGGAGGCTCTGACTCTGTGCCTCACATGCACACTCAAGCAGGCCGGTGTGTCAGAGCATCCTAGAGTGAGGGACCAGGGACTCTAACAAGAGTGACTTCCTATGGCATTAAAGGCCAGGAGCCCATCTGAAGCGTGAAGGGGTCAGAGAAGTGCCAGATCTGCAGCCCACATCAGCTTGGCAGTGGGAGTTGACGTGCCCATGGTCTTGCAGCAGGGTGCAGCTGAGTTGGGCTGGTCCCCAGGTGTCCATGGTCCCTAGTACAATCATCCCAAGTGGAGCTGGGCTGTGGCAGTTCATTCTGCCCCATGCCTGAGCTCTGCCTCTCTCTCTGTCAGCCCCCCAGAAGTAGGATGGTGAGTAGACAGACACCTCCAGATTCAGGAGAGCCAGGGTCTGTTTCTGTGTCACTCCCCACCCCTGCCTCACAGCCCCTTCAGAACAGGACCATCCCTTGTCCCTAGCCAGCTGACATCTGATCATTGATCCCTGCCAAGGTAGGTGGGTGTCAGGTGGGTTAGTTCATAACGAAAATGGTGCCTGAGAGGCACCCTGGGCCTTTATTGACCTCAATTCTAATTCTGTCTTTACTACTGACTGGCTCTGTGACTTTGGCAAGTCACTTTGTCACTGGGCCTCAGTTTCCACATCTGGCCCATAATGAGATTGAACTGAGTGACCTCTAAATTCCTTTTCAGAATCGAGCCGTTCCCCTCAACAACAGACAGCAGTAACAATTCTCTCCCCTCTCTGCAATGTCAGCTTCTCCAGAGGACAGGGACTTGTGTCCATCTTGATCACTTCAGGGTCCTAAGGACCTAGAACAGTGCATGGCACATAACTGGCACTCAGGAAATATTTGTTGGGTGATACGGTGAATCAACAGCTACTATTTATTAATGTATACTGTGAACGCTGAGCTAATGCCCTATACGCATGACCAGGAGACAAGCTGTTCAGGAGAGAGTGCGTCTGGGGGCAGCGGAGCCGTGAGGGCTGGGGTGTCTCCTGCTGGGAGCCCAGAGGGAGACTGGAGGGCCCAGGTTTGCACCTCTTAGAGTCTGGAAAGTCCTGTAACTGAAGTCCTTCTTAAATCAGTGTTAAATCTTGTCTCCCTTCAATTTCATTTTTCCTGTTTAATTCTCAGAGAAGGGACAAGTACCATTTTATATCAGATATTTATATACCCAGAAACCTTATTACATTCTTCCCAAGAATGCTGTAACAAAGTCAAAAGGCAGATGAAAAACTGGAAAAAAAATATTTGCAATATATATGAGAGACAAAGGGTTAATAAAGTCTTACTCTAAAGAGCACTTCAGATCACTGAGAAGACAAACTAGAATTTATAAATTCAAACAGCCAATTAGAAGGAAATTTTTAAAAGTTGTCAACTTCACTAATAACCTAAGACATGCAAATTTAATCACAGTAAGGCACAATTTATCACCTAGCAAACTGGCAAAGATTCGCTAAATCCAGTGTTGGTTTGAGTCTCAGAAGAAAAGCCATGATGGTATATTATGGGTACAAGTGAAAAGTGGCACATTCTTCTGGAGGGCAATTGGACAGTAAAATCTGAAAATCTTTAAAATGTGCATTCTCTTCAACCCAGTATTTATCTGAAGAAATGCCTCAGGATATTTATCTAAATGTTAAGCAAGTGATGTTAATAAACACCTGGTTGTCCAACGATAAAGGATTACTCAAATGAATCATGGCGCCTCCGTACACTGGAACACTGTGAGCCATGAAGGGTGACGTAAACACGTGGGCACATCTGCAGACCAGCTTTAGAAAGACTCGAGACACTGGTAACAGTGGTGGGCCCTGTGGCGGAGAATCAAGGGGTGGGGAGACAGGGATGGGAGGGGAATTTATTTTTTGTGCTAGTCTCCTTTGTACCATTTGAGTTATTTATCACATGCATGCATTAACCGTTAAAAATAAAATAAAATTTAAAAGACAAAATGATGTAGAAATTTATTTTTGTCAGAAAAATAATTAAAATAGAGATCGTCCAAGTGTTAACCATGGCTATTGCTGGGAAGGGGACTCTCACCCCTACCCAGGATTTGGTCCCTCTTCCCACCCCTCTTCCTCTCTTCTAACCCAAGAGGGAAGAGGAGTTTGGTAGGACATTTGGGACCTTCACTAGTGGGCAAGGTCCCTGCACTGAAAAGCCACAAGTTGAGCCCTCCCGTGTCCCACTTCCTCTACACCTGCCCCCCGGCTGTGGGAGGTGAGCTGGTCCTGCCCCAGACAGGCAGTCATCTCAGATTTTGTGGGGAAGGGGCAGAAAGCCCCTCAAAGGCTTCAGGCCGGGGCAGGTTCTCCATCCTAACTCTTTCCCAAGTTCCACATTTATTTATTTATTTGCTCATAGAGTAGCATTTGGAATCCCATCCGGCCGCTGCTTCTTGTACACAACCTCCTCGAGCAGAACTCTGCACAGAGTTGGAGAGAGGGGTCATGATCTGGGAATTTCTGGCTGCCTGTTTCTATCTAATATTATAATAGCCCAGAAACTTCACCTGGAGCTCAGAACAATTCTCTCTGAGTAGCAGGATATTATAGGATATTTTAATTTTCACGTTTATGCCAATCTACCTTTTCTAATCTTTCCACTCTTTAGTAATTTAAAAATATTTTCCCAAGAAAAAAGGAGGAAAGAAATTACCTTTTGGACAGCCTTACAGAATACAGGGTCCTGGACAGTGTTTTGGGGGAAATAGGCGCCTGCCCCACAACTTCCTTTTTAAACAGGTCATCGAATTCTTCTCAGAAGTCTTTTGTGGACATCAAATTGCCTCTGTGCTTGGAGGGGATTAGGAAATGCCAGTTTTTATCCCAGGGGATTGGTTTTTGGAAGAACCATGTCTTCTGAAGACCAGGGGGGCTGTGAAAGGGGGTGTTTGAGTCAACAGGCATTAATGCCTGACATTTGTACAGCATCCTGAGATTTACAGTGAGCATCAACATCCATTATCCCCTTTGATCCTCCCAGAAGCCCTGGGAGGGGCAGGCCTTCCTCCTGGGAACGGGAAAAAATTTATTAATAGTCTTATTTGAGTCATGGGGAAACAGAGGCACAGAGATATTAATTGCCCCAGGTGGTGGAGCCAGACTACAAACGCAAGTGGCCTGGCTCTGCATCCTACACCCTTACACAGTACTCTTCCCCATGCTGTATGGGGTGGGCAAAGTATTTAACCTCCTTGAAGCTCAGTTTCCCCATCAGACAAATGGGGAAAACAATATTACCTACTGCCCTAGGGTGGTTGTTAGGATTAACTGAGTGACATCTTAAGACTGTGTCAGGCATACAATAAGTGTTCAATAAATCAACTATTATTTAGGTGGCATCTCCCAGGTATGTTCCATGACATGTCCTAGGCTCTCTTGCTCTACCAGTCTACCTCCTGTACCTTTGCTGAGTGCCCCATCTGCACAGGCCTCTTGGAGAGGAGAGAATTAAGCAAGGTAGAGGGACAGAGAGGCATCCATATGCTCCAGCCCATTAACAAGGCACAACCAAGGCACTGAGACTGCAGGAAAGAAGGCTTTATGCTCTTCCAGGGAAGGGTTCTGGGAAGTCTTCCTGGAGGAAGTGCTGGGGCACCAGGCTGATGTGGTTCTCCCGGACGAGGACTGGATCCTAAAACTGGGGATATGCAGACTGGCCTGACAGATGTCATCCACTCCTGGCCATGGTAAGGATGCTCCCCTTCCCATCCAGCACAAAGTAGGAGGCAAATTCTGGTTTGGAAGAGGTCACTTCCTAGAGCCGCTTCCTCCATTGCAAATCAGGTGGCCAGGCCAGGTGCATTGATGTAGAGCCTGTGGGGACAGAGGAAGAGAAAGGCTTGGCAGCTCTCCTGCCCCATCCCGTCACAACCTCTGCCATGTCCAGCAAGATTTGCAGTCGGGCTACCCTGATTGAGCACCAGAGTCTATGGAGAAAGCTTCTTGAGGCAGAGAGAGAGACAACGGTGAGCTGGTGGGGCCTGCCTTCCCCTTCCTGTGCCCACCCCACCGGTCACTGTATCCTCACCATAGGCACTCTGAGCCTTCACCCTTTACAATGGGCCCTCAGGAAAGGCTCCAAAGGGCTGTTTGCCACCTGGGGCAAAGTGCCCACGACCCTTATAAGTGACTACTGAGGGGTCATGCACACATACCTTTAATCACCCCGAGGATGCTGCTCCCCTGCAAAGCCCAGAGGAGCACCTTGTTCTGCCTGCCGCAGTGTGACCATGAATGAGTTACTTAACCTCTCCAGGCCACACATTCCTCACCTGTAGGGTGTCTGGGAAGGACTCAGTACACTCCTGTTGCACTAGCATAATAAGCACTGCCAGTCAGTCTCAAAACTGTTCGGGTTTGGGTGATAGAGCATGTGGTCTACCTGTATTACCTGTGAAGTGGGACTAGCCATGTTGCCGTGCATCATTGGGGGATCCAGTGAGATAACTCATGTGAAAGTGCTCTGTGCTTTGCCAACTGCGATACATTCTGTGATAGAACGGGTTAAATTCAGTATTGCATGTTTTCTGAAAAATCAGTCCTAATTTAATATCTGAAGGAGGGACTTTTGCTATGATGATCATTGAGGTGCCTTTGGTCCTCTGATTCTCCTAGCACTTTTTCTGAACAATTTCCACGCTTTTAGTTCAGCCCTCCTGGGCAACTCCTTCATAGTTCGGGCAAAATTAGGCAAAGTGCCCTAGAAGAAGCAAAGGGGACCACCATGCACTTTAGGACCGGAGAGGACCATCTTGTCATAGCTTTTTGTTTTTTACAATGGCCTTGCAGACAAATCCCAAAACCTACTAGCTAGCTTTGGAGTGTTAAAAACCCATTTCCCTTCACTGGGCCTTCCTGCCGGAGCCAGCTCACACCTGTGCAAGAGAGCCAGTTATTAAATTTTCAGAAATCTGGAGAGCCAGTTGCTAGCAGGAAATGGGCCATGGTAGGAGTATTTACACCACGGAAATCATTAAACACTACGAATCAGAGCACCCCCTCCCCAACTTCCGGAGAGCTGGTTGTTAAATATTTAGCATCACGCCACTGCTGGAGGCCCAGGAACTTTAGCAATCTGTGATGAGAGGGCAAGGAGACAAAGGTCCCATTTTAATCCCAGGGCTAACGTGTGCTGCCTAACTTCATTTCCTCTCCTCCTGATTTATTCCACCCCTGGACCAGAGACCCAAGAGCTACCTCTTTGCTGTGGGATCAGGAGGGAAGAGGAGGCAGTTTAATGTAAAACATGATGTTTACCTGCAGGTTGGGAACTTTCCAGGGTTTGGAGGTCTGAATCAATGGGCCAGGCATCTCGGGTGCCCAGTGTCTGGCTGGGTGCCCTTCTCCTGGCTCTCCTGTCTGCCCCAGGTCTGAGATTTACAGTGTGTGTCTGCAGGCTCAGCTTCTCAAACAAATGAGTCCGGTTGTGGGTGCCTGGGCATTTCCTGCCCAACAGACCTCCTGCCCAGTATGCAAAGCCCCGAGAAGCAAACAACAGCAGCCCACAACCCTACTACCACCCCACCCTGAACCCTGGCCCCAGAGAGGAGGTAGTACTGGGTGGAGGTGCAGAGACCCTGGCTCTTGCCCTGTCTGGGCCAGTGCTGTGCCTACTGTCCCTGTCCCCAGGCCTCAGTCTGCCCTTCCATGATGAGAAGGAGGCACTTCCATTCTCTCAGCAGTCGCCCTAGGAATTCCTCTTAGGAACAACACTATATTTATTTAGAAAAAAGAAATATGTTGCTCTGCCTGTGGGGTGAGGAATGAGACCTCAAAGAAAAGGTTAATGTCACAAAATATGGTCACTGAACTGCCTCCCCACAGAGCCTGGGTCCTGGTCACAGTTCTCCTTGGTTTGTTGTGCCTGATGATGGATCTGAGTTTATAAGGTCGGGGGCAGGAGCTGGGGGGTGCTGACATGCTCTACCTAATTTGGAGGTGGGGGCATGTCAGGTCCTGGGGAAATGCGGAGGGCCCCGGACAGGCTTGGGGAGAGGAAGCTCAAGGGGCTGACCCTCAGTGGGGGAAGAGCAGATGAAAGCAGACCATCAGAGTCAATGGTGCCAAGACAGAGAGGGGCTTCAGGGAGAGAAGACTTAGCCAATGGAGATTTTCTCTTAAATTTGCTATTGAAGTATTGCAAATAAAGAGAAAGCGCACAATCATACAGCTATAGTTCGATGGATCTTCAAAAACGAGAAGACACCATAAAGTAAACTTCCAGACCACACACAGAATACTGACAGCCTCCAGAAGCCCCTCATGCCTGCCCCTCCCAGTAAACTGCCTCCCTATAAAGCAACCACGATCCTGGCTTCTAGCACCATAGGTCGTTTTTGCCTGCTTCTAATATCACATAAACTGGATCTTACAGATGTGTTCTTTTGTATGTGCCTTCCTCCACACAACATTTTGTAGGTGAGCTTTAGCCATGTTGTTGCATGCAGCTATAGCTTTTTTATTCTCATTGCCAGAGAGTATTCCACTGGATGAATAGGTCACTATTTTCTTACCTATTCTACAGGGAAGGATGTTTAGGTAGTTTCCTTTTATTTTATTTGATTTTTCTAATTTGCCTTTCAATTTGGAAATAGCTGTAGACTCATATGCAGTTGTAAGAAATAATATATCTAGCGCATACTTTACCCAGTTTCCTTCAATGGTAGCGTCTTGCAAAACTATGGTACAATATCACAACCAGGATATTGATATTGATACTGTCAAGATACAGAGCAATTGCATCACCAAAAGTATGTCTTGTTGCCCATTTTTAAAATTTATTTTTCATTGTACATGTTTACGGGGTACAGTTTGTTGTTTCAATACATACATATATTGTATAATAATCTAATCAGAATAGTTAGCATGTCTATCTCCTGAACATTTATGGTTCCTTTATGGTTATAACACTCAAGATCCTCTTTTCTAGCTATCTTGAAATATACTTTACAATATTACTAGCTGTTGTCACCCTAGAGCACGAGAACTTAGTCTTCCTGTCTAATTGTAACTTTGTAACCTGGTGCTGGTCCACCAACCTTTCCCCACTCACTCTCCTTGCCTCTGGCAACCACTATTCTACTCTATTTCTCTCTTTTTTCCTCTCTTTTTAATTTATTTTTTTAATTGACCTGTGATGATTGTATATATTTTTAGAGTACACTATGATATTTGTGTACATTCAGACTGTGTGCAATGATCATATCAGGGTGCTTAGTATATCTGTCACCTTAAACATTTGTCACTTTGTGTTAGGAACATTCAACATCATCTCGACTGCTAGTCAATGATACACAGTACTTTGTGGTTAACTGTTGTCTCCCTATATTGCTGTAAAGCACTAGATTCCATTCTTCCTATCTCTCTATTATCGTATCCACTGATCACCCTCTTCCCATCCCCCACACTCCCTTCCCCCACCAGTCTCTAGTAACCACTATTCTACTCTCTACTTCTATGAGATCAACATTTTTAGCTTCCACATAGGAGTGAGAACATGTGGTGTTTCTCTCTCTGTGCCTGGCTTATTTCACTTAACATAATTTTCTCCAATTTTCTCATCCATGTTGCTGCAAATAGCAGAATTTCATTCTTTTTTTTTTTTTTTGGCTGAGTAGTATTCCATTGTGTATATGCACCACATTTTCTTTATCCAGTCATCTGCTGATGGACATTTATGTTGGTTCTGACTCTTGACTATTGTGAATAGCGCCACAATAAATATAGGATTATCAGTATCCCTTAGACATATTAACTTCCATTCCAGTAGTGACACTGCTGGATCATATGTAGTTCTATCTGTAGGAGTTTAAGAAATCTCCATACTGTTTTCCGTAATGGCTGTACTAATTCACATTCCCACCAACAATGTATAAGAGTTCCCCTTTCTCTGCATCCTTGACAGCATTTGTTGTTTTCTGTCTTTTTGATAATAGCCATTCTAACTGCGGTGATGTGATATCTTATTGTGGTTTTGATTTGCATTTCTCTGATAATTAGTGACATTGAGCATTTTTTCATATACCTATTGGCCATTTGTATGTCTTCTTTCAAAATATGTCTATTCAGTTCCTTTGCCCATTTTTAAATCAGATTATTTGGTTTTTTACTACTGAGTTGTTTGAGTTCTTTGTTTATTCTGTATAGTAATCCCTTGTTGGATGCAAAATTTGCAAATATTTTCTCCCATTCTGCAAGTTGTCTTTTTGCTCTATTGATTGTTTCATTTGCTGTGCAGAAACTTTTTAGTTCGATATAATTCCATTTGTTAATTTTTACTTTTGTTCCTTGGCTTCTGAAGTATTATTCATAAAATCTTTGCCCAGACCTATGTCCTAAAGTGTTTCCTCTCCATTTTCTTCTAGAAGTTCTATTGTTTCAGGTCTTACATTTAAGTCTTTAATCCATTTTGGGTTGATTTTGGTATATGATGAGAGATAGGGATCTAGTTTCATTCTTCTGCATATGGATCTCCAGTTTGCCCAGCATCATTTATTAAACAGACTGTCCTTTCCCCAATGTATGTTCTTGGCTCCATAGTCAAAAATCAGTTGGCTGTAGATATGTGAATTTATTTCTGAATTCTCTATTCTGTCCCATTGATCTATGTGTCTGTTTTTGCGCCAGTACCATGCTGTTTTGATTATTATATCTTTGTAGTATATTTTGAAGTCAGGGAGTGTAGTGCCTCCTACTTTGTTCTTTTCCCTCAGGATTGCTTTGGCTATTCAGGGTCTCTAGTGTTTCATATACATTTTTTAATTATTCTTTTCTCTTTCTGTGAAGTATGTTACTGGTAGTTTGCTGGGGATTGAATTGAATCTGTAAATTGCTTTGGGTAGTAGGGTCATTTTGACAATATTAATTCTTCCAATCCATGAGCATGAGATGTCTTTCCATTTTTATCTGTCTTTTTAAATTTCTTTCATTGTAGAGATATTTTACCTCCTTGGCTAAATTTGTTCCTAGGTATTTTATTTTTTTGTTGTCACTACTGCAAATGGAATAGATTTCTTGTTCTGTAATTTAATTCTTGATGTATAGATATGCTACTGAATTTTTGTATCCTACAACTTACTGAGTTTGTTTATCAGGTCTATAAGTTTTTTGGTAGAGTCTTTAGGTTTCTCTCTATATAAAATCATGTCATCTGCAAACAGAGACAACTCAACTTCCTCCTTTCCAATTTGCATGTCCTTTATTTCTTTCTCTTGCCTAATTGCTCTGGCTAGGACTTCTGGTAGTATGTTGAATAGAAGTGGTGAGAGTGGGCATTTTGGTCTTGTTCCAGTTCTTAGGGGGGAAGCTCTCAGCTTTTCCAAGTTTGGTATGACATTAGCTGTGGGTTTGTCATATTGTATTAAAACACTTTCCTTCTATACCTAATTTGTTGAGAGTCTTTATCATGACGGGATGTTGAATTTCATCTAATGCTTTTTCTGCATCTGTTGAGATGATAATATGTTTTTTTCATTTCATTCTGTTGATGTGATGTATTACATTCATCAACTTGTGTATGTGAACCATCCTTGAATCCCTAGGATAAATCCCACTTGATCATGGTATATAATCTTTTTGATGTGCTGTTGGATTCAGTTTACTAGTATTTTATTGAGGATTTTTGCATCTGTGTTCAGTAGGGATATTGGTCTGTAGTTTTCTTTTTTGTTGTATCCTTGCCTGGTTTTCGTATCTAGGTAATGACGATCTCATAGTATGAGTTTGGAAGAATTCCATCCACTTCAATTTTTTGAGAAGTATTGAGAAGTTCTTCTTTAAATGTTTGGTATAATTGATAAAGTCATCTGGTCTTGGCTTTTCTTTGTTGGGAGACTTTTTCTTACTGGTTCAATCTTGTTACATGTTATTGGTCTTTCTAGGTTTTCTATTTCTTCTTGCTTTAGCCTTGGTAGGGCATATGTGTTCAGGATTTTATCCATTTCCTCTAGGTTTTCATATTTATTCGTGTATAGCTGTCCATAATAGCTTCTGATGATCCTTTGTATTTTGGTGCTATCTGTTGTAATGTCTCCGTTTGCATTTCTGATTTTCTTTATTTGGGTCTTTTCTCTTTTTTTCTTGGTTAGTCTGGCTAACAGTTTATAGGTTTTTTTAATCTTTTCAAAGATCGAATTTTTCATTTGATTAATCTTTTGTATTATATTTTTCATCTCAATTTCATTTATTTATGCTCTGATTTTTAATATTTCTTTTCTTCTGCTAATTTTGAGTTTAGTTTATTCTTACTTTTCTCATTCCTTGAGGTGTGTTGTTCAGCTGTTTATTTGAAATCTTGGGGTATTTTTGTTTGTTTGTTTGTTTTTGATGTAGGCATTTATTGTTATAAACTTTCCTTTTAATACTGCCTTGGCTGTATCCCATAGATTTTGGTGTGTTGTGTTTCTGTCTTCATTACTTTCAAGAATTTTTAAAAATTTCCTTCTTGATCTCTTCTTTGACCCATTGGTCCTTCAAAAGCATGTTGTTTAACTTCCATGTATTTGTGTAATTTTGCAAGTTCTTCTTGTTATCAATTTCTAGGCTTATTCCATTATGGTCAGGAAAAATACTTGATATGACTTCAATTTTTTGAACTCATTGAGACTTAGTTTGTGGCCTAACATATGGTCAATCCTGGAGAGTGTTCTATGTGCTGATGAAAAGAATGTGTATTCTGCTGCAGTTGGATGAAATGTTCTGTATATGTCTATTAGGTTCATCTGGTCGATGGTGCCATTTAAATCTGATGTTTCCTTGTTGATTTTCTATCTCAATGATCTGTCCAGTGCTGAGAGTGGGATATTAAAGTCCACGACTATTGTGCTGGTGTCTATCTCTCCATTCAGATCTGATAATATTTGCTTTATATATCTGGGTGCTCTGGTGTTGAGTGCATATATACTTTTAATTGTTATATCCTCTTGCTGTATTGATCCCTTAATCATTATATAGTTCCCATATTTGTGTCTTAGTACAGATTTTGATTTAAAGTCTGTTTTATCTGATATACTTGTAGCTACCCTTGCTCACTTTTGTTTTCCATTTCCATGGAATATCTTTTTCCATTCCCTCACTTTCAGTATATGTACGTCTTTGCAGGTAAGGTGTTTTTCTTATAGACAGTAAATAGATGGGTTATTTCTTTTATACATTTGGCCAGTCTATGTCTTTTAATTAGGGCATTTAATCCATTTACATTCAAGTTTATTATTGATATGTCAGGTCTTACTCTGGTCATTTTATTGGTTTTCTGATTGTTTTGTGTATCCTTTGTTCCTTTCTTCCTCTCTTATTGTTTATCCTTGTGGTCTGGTGGTTTTCTGTATTGATAAGATTTGGTTCCTTTCTCTTTCTAATTTGTGTGTCTACTGTGCCAGTAAGTTTTATATTTTCAGGTGTTTTTATGATGGCTGTTATCAATCTTTCTCTTCCAGGTGTAGGACTTGCCTAAACATTTTTTGTAAAGCTGGTCTGGTGGTGCTGAATTCCCTTAATTTTTTCTTGTCTAAGAAAGACTTTATTTCGCTTTCATTTCTGAAGGATAGCTTTGCTGGGTATAGTATTCTTGCCTGGCAGGTTTTTTCTTTCACTACTTTGAATATATCATCCCATTCTCTCCTCACTTATAGGGTTTCTCCTGATAAGTCTGCCATTAGTCTAATGGGGATTCCCATATCTTGCTGTTTTTAGAATTCTCTCTTTGTCTTTAACTTTGCATAGTTTGAGTACAATTTCTCTTGGAGAGGACCTATTTGATTTGAATCTATTTGGGGACCTTAGTTTCCTGGATTTGGATGTTTGTCTCTTTCCCAAGACTAGACAAGTTTTCAGCTATTATTTCATAAAATAGGTTTTCAACATCTTTTTTGTTTTCTTCTCCTTCTGGAATGGCCATAATTCAAATATTTGCTCACTTAATAGTATCCCATAGATCTTTTAAGCTTTGTTCATTCTCTCATATTCGTCATTCTTTTTGTGTGTGTATCTTCCTCTGTTGTTTCAAAACTGCTATCTTCAAGATCATAAATTCTTTCTTCTGCTTGATCTACTCTGTTGTTGAGACTCTCAGATGGTTTTTTGTTGTTGTTGTTGTTGTTGTTGTTGTTCATTCAGTGAATTCTTCAATTCCAAGATCTCTCCTTGATTTTTTTCAATGAAATCGATGTCATTGTTGAATTTCTCATTCAGATCATGAATTGTTTTTTTTTATTTCATTGAACTGTTTATCTGTATTCTCTTGTACCTCAGTGAGTTTCCTTAAGATCATTAAATTGAATTCCTTTTCTGACAAGTTGGCAATGTCCAATTCTTTGGGATCTTTGTTGTTGTTGTTGTTGTTGTTGTTTGGACGCATTATTTTGTTTATTATTTTGGTGGTGTCATGTTCCCTTATTTTTTCATGTTTCATGTTTTCCTGCATTGATATCTGTGTGCAGTCACCTCTTTGAGTTTTGTGGAGTGGCTTGCATGGGGAAAGACTTTCACCTCAAATGCATCCTAGGGTGTTGATTGGACAGAGTGCAACAGCTTTGTTCTGGATGGATGCTGTGTCGTTTCTTCAGCTGTAATCCACTTTTGTTGTGTCTGTGAGTGACTTAGCAACCTTTGTTTTGGGTTTGTGGCAGTGGTGGCACAGCTTTGCCGAGGAGGGAATGCTGGTTGGTCCAAAGGCTGGAGGTGTGTGCATACACCCTGTGGGTCAGTCATCTCAGGACCTGGCTCACTGGGATGTGGTTGATGGATTGATTCTCAGGCTGGGGGTGTGAGCATATGGCATGTCATGTTCTCTGGGACTGGTTTGCCAGTGGCAGGGTCACTGTGCTGCTTCTCTAACCAGGAATGGGTCTGCTAGGGGCACAACAGCCAAGTTGTTTCTGACTCAGAAACCTGTGTGTGTTATAGCTCAAAGACTTGGGGGAAAGTCTTCCAGGGGTGTGACATCTGAGCTTTATCTCTGAGCCAGGGGCATGGGTATGCTTTGGCTCAGCTAGCTGAGTGCAGGTCTGCCAGTGGCCCTTCTGCTGTGCCATGTCTTGGGGCCTGATGCAAAGTTGTGCTTCCCTTAGTGGTTCAGGAGCTGGTCTGCCAAGGGCAGAGCTGCTGAGCAACTTCCCAGGAAGTATTTGAGGCCACTAAGGCAGGGCTGCAGTTAGGAGGCCCATACAGCTGCTTCTCAGACTGTTGGCAAGGCCACTAGTTAAGCCTTCAGTGAAGGGACTTGACCAGCTACTTCTCAGTTGGTGAGCAGGGCTACTAGGCAGGCCTACAGCAAGGGGGCCTGACCAGCTGCCCCCTAATCAGTGGATGGAGCCACTAGGCAGGCTTGCAGTGAGAGGTCCAGTACAGGAGCTTCTGGGATTGTTGGCAAGGCTGCTAGGTGGGACTGTTCAGGATGGAACCACCTGGCCACTTCGCTGGGAGGGGCAGATGCACTTTATTTCCACCAGCCTGAGGGTATAAACCACTGTTTTTCTGGGTTGGGGACTCAAGAACACACAACACAGTTAGCTGGCAGGACTGGGGTCTAGGGAGAGGAATGGGGGGTGATCCACCTGAGTCTCTTCCTGCATGTCTGATCTCTGCCCAGAGATGTGGAAGTGTGTCAGTTCAGTAGGACTAGGGCTGGCTTCCCAGACTGCAGAACTAGAGTTACAGCTACTGTGAGCCCAGGCTTCATGCCACTGAGATCAGGGTATTGTAGCCTCTCCTGTGAGTTCTGCTGGGATGAGGGCAGAGCATTAAGACTGCGGAAGGGCCATGGCTACTGGCCCTAGAGTAAGATGCATTCTCAGCAACTAGCTCTGGCTTCAAGATGGTCTTGTCCTGTATCAGTTTGGGTCACAAGGGTGAGGGGTGGGGAGTGCCCAGTTTGTGCTCCTGTCATAGAGTGATCCAGTGTGTGCATTGCAGACTGCTCCCCACAGTTGGTTCCAGCTTGTCCTGCCAAAGGATCTGCTGGCCTCTGCGGTGAGGGTAGATGTTGGTGTGGGTCCTCTTCACCTTTTCACTGCAAGGGAAAATTCCTCCTATGCTGATCTTGGTGTTGGAGACGTGAGAGCTGAGGCCATGTACATCTGTCTCCTCTCTTTGCCACCATCCTGGGCTTTTGTGCTCCACAGGGATCTCACCAGTCTCCTGCTCTACTCCTACACTTTCCCACAGATGTTCCTGTCAATATTTAGCTGTCTGTTGGCTGTTCTGATCCTTTTCTGTGGGAGGAACATGCCCTGGGCATCTCTAGTCTGCCATCTTGCCCCGCCTCCCCATAAACTTCTGTTTCCATTTTTGACTATTATGTATAGCACTGCTCTAAACATTCTTTTGTTGAACATGTGTACACATTTCCCTTGGGTATGTGCCCAGGAGTGGAGTCACTGGCTCATGGTAGCATATGTGCAGCTTTAGTAGATACTGCTGAATAGTTGTTCTAAAGTTGATATACACGTTCACACCCCACCAGCTGTGCGGGAGGATCCAGCTGCTCCATGTCCCAGCTCACACTGGGTGTCATGGATCTCTTTCCTCATAGCCATTCTGGGGGTCTAAGGGAGTGCCTCTGCCACCCCATTACATCTCCAGGGAAGTCCAGTAGCTCCCTGATGCCCTTGGAGAAGGGATTCTTTGGGAGGGGTCAAAAGGGTGCCAAGTTCAGCCCTAACTGGGCCATTGAGAGACAGCAGAGGCTGTTTGCACAGAGGCAGGAGCAGAGGCTGAGGACGGATCTGACCTCTGGCGTCTGGAGGGGGCTGGCTCCATGAACTCCCCCCTTCCCCCTCTCCAAGGCGTGGGAAACTGTGGCCCAGCTCACACAGTTGCCTCTCGGGAAACTATCCCTGTCCCTCTTATCTCTCCACCCAGTCTGAGGGCTATTCTCACCTCTCTATCTCCTGTCCCCTGCTTGTCATCTTCAATCTCTGCAACTCCAGCACCAGGCCCAGAACAGGAGGCAACAGTGGCCAACTCAGTTACTGTCAGTTGTCAGCATGACGTGGAGCCTGAAAATCCAGTGGGACCTCAGGCTGCATAAATAGAGGCACAGTGCCCAGAAGAGGGAGGAGAATAACCCACTCCCCTCCTCCTGGGCTCAGATCCAGGACACAGACCACCCGGAAGGTGCCCAGGGTGGAGTGGTCAGGAGGACGCAGACTCAGGCCACTCCAGCAGTCAGCAGACACCTCCTGAGCACTGTCTGAGTGCCAGACACTGCTCTAGGTGCTGGGGACACCTCTGCACAAGAGGGGCCAGGGCCATGCCCTCATGGGGTCCAGAGCCCAGTGATAAAGAGATTTTTAAAAAGAAAAAACAGAATAAGATCATTTCAGGAATTATCGAGAGCTGTGAAGTACTTGAAGAGCATGATGTAAAAGAGTGGCTGGGGGTGGGCGGTGGGACAGCAGCTTTAAGTAGGAAGGTCAGGGGAGCCCTCTCTGCAAAGGTGACATTTTCAGGGAGATCTACAGAGAGAGAAGGAGCAGCTGTAAGAAGAGACCGGGGAACAGCATTGCAGGCAGAAGGATCAGCAAGTGCTGAGGTCTTGAGGCAGAAAATGTCTTGGAATTTTCTAGAAACTGACACAAGACTAGGAAGTAGGAGGTGTGGGAGAGTGGCAAGGGGTTAGGTATAGAAGGCAGTTAGGGGCCTGATCAGGCAGAGCCTCAAAAGTCACCTTTAAGCAGTTGAATTTTATTCTAAGTGCAACAGAAAGCTTCTGAAACATTTAGAAAAGGCACAGCCAACATTTCCCTACCCCTAGCTCTGTCACAGCCCCTTGGCCACCTCTGGTTTCAGCTGCAGCCTGGTGGGCCTCCCGACAACAGGGTCCCCTCAACACACCCTTCCCTGTTCTGCCCCAGGGCTTCCTCTGACACCAGGGGAGCCCCTCAGCCTGCACAGGAGCTTAGCCCAAAAATGCAGGGGAATTAACTCCTGCACAGCCACCCTCAAACAACAGGACCGAGCCCAAGGATAAATCCTCCAGTGCCCCATCCTTCGAGGGACAATCCTGTGACTGTTTGCATGTTTCTTGGGAGACCTGGCAGAACCAAGCCCCTGTTGCTTACAGCAGCAACCTCAGCAACCCACTCTCACACCAGCTCTTCCTCCTTCTCCTCTTCACTCGCCAGATTCTTCAGTGATGCTTCCTGGGAACACCTCCCAGGTCAACCATCTGCACCCAAACCCTTGCCACGGTCTCTGCGTTGGGGGCGACCTAAACTAAGGGACGAGCCAATGACACCATCTGATGGATGCTCTTAATTATGCTGGGTGGAGAAAGGGCAGCTGGGGGTGGGGTGGGGGCAGGGAGCCGATCGGGGGCTGTCCCAGTCATGCAGGGAAAGACAGGGGTGGCCTGGATCATGGTGGCAGAGGTGGAGGTTGGATTCAGGCTGTGTTTTGAAAGTTGAAGGACTTGATGATGATCTGGATATGTTCAACCAACAAGACTTCAAGGCTCAAGGAATGTTTTGCTTGGACAAGCAAGACTTAGAGACACTCACCCCCACCCCCAGTGTGAAAGATTGTCCCAGAGAAGAGACAGAACAATAGGGTGACAGGTGCTGTGGGCTTCAGCAATGCGGGAAGGGGACTGTCCTGGGGTGAGTGTCACCTGAATGCCCAGTACACGCTCATCTACACTGGCGAGGGCAGTAGCCACCAGCCCATGGGACCGCTGAGTACTGGATTGAGATGTGCTTAGTAAATGTAAAATACACACTGGATTCCAAAGATGTAGTGTAAAAAAAAGAATGTAAGCTGTCTCGTTAATACTTTTCTGTATTGATTACATTTTGAAATAATATTTTAGATATATCGGACTAAATAAAATACACTATTAAAATTAATTTTACCTATTTCTTTTTATTTCTTTTGTTGGGCCACTAGAAAATATAAAATAAAAAATACACGTGGTTCACATGTGAGGAACACGTTCTATTTCTACTGGCTGGCGCTGGGCTAGAGGCTGTGTGTCCTCGTCACATTCATGCCCCACAACATCTCGTTAGGCAGGCCGCCCATTTCCAGGTGCGAAGGTGAAGTTCAGACCCGAAGGCTATGCTCCTACCCAGGCCGTGGGGTGTTGCCTTCGGGGGCAGTGGGGTTTACACTGAATTACTTGAATCCCAGTGCAAGGTTTAAGCACAGGATGGAGGAGTGCAAGTTTGGGGTAGCTGACCCTGAAGACAGTGCCCAGCCAGGAGACTATGCTCTGGGGTCAGTGGAGGGGGTCAAGGACACTTGTCCCTTTTGCCAATAACTCCCCAAGGGCCTCCTGCCTCCAGGACTGCTAAGGGCTTCTCAGCCCCACCTTCCCACCCACTGGATGCCACCCACTCTCTCCCTACTGTACCAATCCCCCAAGTAATTTATGGGAGCCCTCAAAGTTAATTAATGCCGTAGTTACAAAGCCATCTCAACGTAATCATTGTGTAATTGGATTATAACTTAGGTAATTTCTGACAAAGCCCCTATTGCTTATGCAAGGAAGCCAGGGATTTTTACCAAGTGATTGATGGTGCTGGGGCCAGACAGGGAGGCTGGGAGTGTGTGTGAAGCTGGGGGATGCTCCCCACGAGGAGGTCAGAGCTCTCGGGCCTCGGGACCCTGTCCGAGGGGAGAAAGGCAGGTGCGTGGGGAGCGTTCTCGCCCTCTGAGCTCGGCCTTCCATCCGGCAGGACTGGCGTGGGCTCACCGCAGCCTCCCCCTCCAACTCCTGAGCTTCCGCCTCCACTTCCCAGCTGATTCCATGCATCAGTCCTACCCAAGATGTTGCAACCTCTCTGTTTATCATCTAAACTGTCTGAGTCACCTGTACCACCCCAGCCCTGCTCTGGCCTGTTCCGTGAGCAGGGGAGGCCACATTTGGTATTGCATGACCCTGCTCCCCAGCTGCTGCCAGGCCACAACTGACTGGACAGTCAGCGACAGGATGAAAAGTAGTCAGCCAGACACAGAGAGAAGCAAACACAGGGTGGGAACAGCCGTGTAGTGATCCTCAATGACGCAGGCCTGCCCCTGCCTGCGACCCTGACAGCCATCTGGACCCCACTGAGGCCAGCTGCTCTGTGTTTCCTGGTGGTATGCAGCAGCTAAGAGCTTTAAGCATGGCCAGAGCAACCTTCACACCCCAACTCAGACAGGCTACTGACTGCCTATATGATCAGACCTTAGGTAGGTCAAAACTTTCTGGAGCCTCAGTTACCTTATCTATTAAAAGGGGATAATAATAGCATTATGCCCTTTAGAGTATGTGGTCGTAAGCAACAGAAACCAACTCCAGATAACTTATGCTAAACAGCATCTCAGAGAAGTCTACAAGGGAACTTAAAGAATCCACAAGAGGACAGAGTTAGGGCTTGGGAACAGATTTCCAAGGGAATACAAGAAACAGAAACTGGCAAACCAGCAATGCCAAGCCCTTCTTGGCTGGGTCCCTCTATCAAGGTCACAGCTCCTATGGCTTCGCTCTGCAGTGTGTGGCCACGCCCTCCCTTTGCCCCCTCAGGCTGGGGTGGAAATAGCGCCCCCTGTTGATAGCTTCAGGTACTGCATCTCTCTTGCTGGTTTTCCTTAGCCTAGCTCATACACTGATAAATTATCCTCATTAAATTCTCCTCCAGTAGCTCCTACGAGTGAGCACCTTTCCTGCTGGAACCTCAAATTATGGAGGCCCCCACCAGTGCTGTGATGGTATCACCTCCACTTACTCTGTCCATCCCACCTTAACCCCCTGGGGATCCAAAGTCCCAGGAGGGTGTCTAATTGGTCAGCTCAGATCTTGGCTCACCTCCTGACTGTCCTAGGGTGGGAGAGGAGAGATCTGCCCCCCTTGGTGTCTGACAGTGAGTGCCTAGAATTACCCTTCCCTCAAACTTAACACAATAAAGATGGGTTAGTGCCCCAAAAGGAGCTACCAAGAAGGGGGATAAATGTCCAGCATTAAAACATGCTCCCTCTTATATTTCGCAACTGTAATATAATGTTTGTAAAATGCTTAGCCCAGTGCATGGTGCACAGTAAGTGACAGCTGCTGTTATAGGGCTTATTCAGGGGGAATCCCAGCTGCCCTTGTGATATCCTCAAATGAACCTCATCCCTGTGGCAGCCTAAGCCAGCCTCTACCCCCTCGTCACTGAGATCCTGCTGCGCTGAGGGTTCACTCTGAGGCCTCTTCTCACTGCATGCCATTGGCCCAGCACATGCGAGGAAGACACAGACCTGCCTGTGTGTAGCATCCACCCTTTGCCTCGGCGTGGGCCACTTCCCGAGATACTCTTTCACTCTACTAGCTTTACTGAGCAATTTCTAGGTTCCAGGCTTTCCTGAGCACTAGGATAGAGCAGAGAACAAGACTGACAGAGTTCCAGCCCACAAGCCACAGACCCTGTATGTGTAGTTACAGGATGACTGACAGGGGGTGATGTCTTCTGTCTGATGGCCCAAGTCACTCCACCCTGAAGATGTGTATTTCTCCAGCATCTGCTTTCTACTGTGTGCCCATCCTGTGCACACAGGTGGGTCCAAAATGTGTCCCAGCCTCTGTTCCCAGCTGTTCATAACTGAGCCAACTGAAGTCTGCTGACAGTCAGGGCTAGAGAAGCTCAGAGGATGGAGCACTCCCTGTGCGCTTCCTGGAGGAAGTTGAGATGTGAAAGGCGATGGGAAGGGACTGAGGCAAAAGATTCCACTTGGTGCTGCCTGAGCCACCAAGCATTCTCTGTGACCAGGGGGATTCCTGCAGGTTCTAGGGGCAAGATCTGGGGCACCAGCTAAGTGCAGTCTTGGCCAGCACTCCCTGTGCCACAGGCTGGAGTACAGTAAGTGCCACCTGGAATGTGCTGAGCCAGTTTGGTTTGTGTCCTCTGCAGCACACACACACCTTCAGACCTAATCTTTGTTGCTGTGTGCATCTGCCATGAGTTTATGTTATCTCTGGTCAGGCTTGCAGAACTAGAGAATTTCTAGGTTTTACTTTCAGTCCAGTCTTTAGTGGGCTTTCTGGTGTGTTCAAGTTATTCTCTCTCTCCAAAAATAATATGCTTGAAAGTGTTCTATTTAGGCACAGAGCTGCAATGTGTAGTGTTCTTGTGTTATATTTAGATAAGGCATAGTAGGGTTCTCCATCTGTCTCATGTCATGGTCCCTCCAAACAGAGCCTGAGGCAAGGATTCAGGGCATAAGATTTACCTCTTGTGAGCCTTCCTCGGGAACTCTGCATAGGAGGGAGGGGTGTCGGCAGGTAGGTCTGGCCTCGGCCTCACTCACTGGGAGGCTCTGGAGAGTAAATCATGGCACAGCAAGGTTGTCCTGCCTGAGGCAGGGGCCAGGCTTCTGTTCCTCCATCAGTAAGTCACTGGTAAGGGGCACTGAGAGGAGGAGGTGCTGTCGCCTTCCCGGCTCTCCATCAGCAGCAACTCTGGCTCCCCCAGGACAGTCCCCTGAGTTGGATGCACTGGCAGGGGGACAGCAGCTAGGGAATGGGCACACTCCTGGTATGCCTTCTGTACCAGGTAACAGCCACTCCCTGCTCCTGCAGGGGTCGGGGGAGCAGGGGTGCTAGGAACGCCCTAGAGAACCCCTTGCACTCAGCATCACCCACGACTGCATCCTCTCCCTGCAGGTGATGCCAAGCCCTGCCCCAGGCAGGCAGAGACATCCAAAAGGGGTGGAGGGGCAGGCCTGAGGTTAAGGTGGGCAGATCCACCCACATTCCTGTGCACTGCAGTGTATAAGGCACTGCACTGGCTGCAGAGTGACAAGGAGGAAGGTCACACCTCATGTGGCCTCAGCTTAGTTAGGGAATAATATATCCATTATTCTCAATATCCATACAGCTCTGTGCAGTTTACTTAGACCTCTTCACACACACACACACACACACACACACACACACACACACACACACACACACACACACACACACACACACACACAGTCTTTGAACATCGTTTGTTCAGCATTCGATATCTTCCGTCATCACTCCAATGGAGGACTCTCATTCCCATTTCACAGATGAGGGACAGTGAGGTCCAGAGATCCAAGGTCACCCAGTTAATAAGTGGCACAGACTAGACCCAGAATCAGGCCTTTAGACATTAAATCCCCATGCTTCCGCTGAGCCTCACGGAAATAAGAATTGATAAAGCCAATGTCTCGGAGGCAGTGAAACAATATCATAAATAACCTCGGGGACCTTGGGTTTTCTTTTCTAATAATTGTTTTAGCAAAGCCAGAGGCATATGGAACATGCTGCTTTGCAACCTGCTTTTTTTTTCTTAACAATGTCTGTGAACATTTCCCCACGCCATTAAATATTCTTTTACTGGGCCATCATTTTTAATGGCTGCATGGTATTCCATCACATGGATGCGCCATAATTTATTTAACCAATCTCCATGTTGGACCTTTAAGCTATTTCCAGTTTCTTGCCCTCGTAAACAAAGCTGTGATGAGCATCCTTGGACATAAATCTTTGCACCCATTTTGAGTTGTGTCCTGAGGGTCAAAAGGATGCATTCTTTTAAAAAGATTTTTGATGTCTGTTGCCACATTTCCTGAGGTAGTTCATTTTCCTTCAGCCTCAAAGATGGTAAAAACATAAACGAATAAAAACAGATTTTTAAAAAGTTTTTAAAAATTTGCATCATTGTCCCTAATCAGCAGGTAATCAGTGTGTGACTTTGGCAGGTCACCTCCCCTTTCTGGTCCTCTGTAAACTCATGTATCAAACCAGGGATTAAACAAGCTGGTCCCTGCATCTCCGTCTGCTTCCCACACTCTCTCAGGGAGAGCCCAGTCTGCCCAGTGCACAGCAGCTCAGAGCGGAGACGGAGCGCTGCAGGCTTCCTGGAGGAGGTGGGGACTGGACCACCCCTGAAAGCTACGTGGGGATTAGGAAGAGGCATAGAGGGGAGAGTGGATGCACGTGGAGTCCCAGCATCCTCTGCTGGGCTGAGCTCGGAGATGGACACGTGGATCATGGTCAGCCAGGGCTGGCCGGAACGCCTGCTGCACAGCCTTCCTGTGCTGCAGTCCCAGTAATTCAGCATAAGGGATGGGAGAGGCTTTAGGGACATTTGTGCCTCACAGACTAATGTCAGGAACAACATGAGGGCCTCTACCAGCTTCCCATGTTGTCCTTTGAGGGAATAAAACTCCTGTCCCTGGGAGCATGTAAGCAGAGATTGGCTCCTGTGAGTAGGAATCCTGCCCCCAGGTAGGGGGTGGAATCAGGTGGCATCTAGCACTGTGATTTCTGGTTCTAATAAGTGGGGCTTATTATAACCAAGTGATATCACCTCAATGTGCCTCAGTTTCCAAGCTGAAGAGGAGGAGTGGTAATATATAGCCCTCTTGTTCATTGGCTCATTCATCGGTTGACCAAACAAGTGCCTGCTTTGTGCAAGGCACTGTGCTAAACACTGAACATTCAACGTGAGCAGAGACAGTGGCTGTCATGGAGCTTACACTCTGGAGGGAGACTGGCTTCAAAGAAATGCTCAGTAAATAAGTAATTGGAGGCGCTCAAATATGCAGAAGGGCTCTAAAGAAGCACAAGAGCTGTCAGAGCAGGAAGTGGGGAGCAGGAAATGATCCAGCCTGGGGAAGGGGATCCGGAAAAGTTTCCCAGAAAAAGTGACATTTGTGATGAGATATAAAGGATAAAGAGGAGATGGATGAAGTCTGCAGAGAAGGGAAAGGAGTTCCAGGCAGAGGGAAGAGCATGTGAAAGGTCAAGTGGCAGGAGGAAGGATGGGACCCTCAAGGACTTCTGACACCAGTGTGGCTGGTGCACAGGCCACAAGGTGAGAGCAGAACTGGAGGAGTGGAGCGGCTGGCAGGGCCACTCCAGGCAAGGCCTCTGCCAAATATAGGAAGGTGGCCACTGAAGGGAGACCTACAGTGTGGTGCTTGCTTGCTCAGGTGGGCAACTGTGGGTCGAGTCCCCTCACACACCTAGTGTGGGGCACAGCTCCTCCTCCCTTCTGGGAGCCCTGAGGAGCTAGAACCATCTCAGCATGTGGGCTGGGGGCCAGGGAGGCTGGGGAGGAGAGGGTCAGCCTTTGGTTTTCTCATCATTCAGCATGTGGCTGGGGCAGGAGATGGGGGACAAGTCAGGGACACCAATATGGTGGCCTGTCATACCGCTATCTGTCACCTAGGGGCCTTTCATGTAGATAGAATGAGACTTCACCGCTGACCTCAGCCAGACAGTATGCACATGTATGCTTACATGCACACACACACACACACACACACACACACACACACACACATGCTTACTTCTGCTTGCACGTGCAAAGGGCAACTTTTAGAAAACTGGTGCCGGAGGCACAGGTGACTTTCCAGCTTAGCCCAAGTGAAAAAAAAAATCCTCCACCTCAGCCTGCTGAGTTCTGGCCTGAAGGAAGACACTTGGGTACAGCTCAGGAGCCTGGACAATGTGCCAGACCCTGAGCTGGTGCTTTCACCAAAGTCCTTAATCCTTACCACGACACCGAGGTGATTAGTGGCAGGTGATGACACTGAGACTGGGGAAGACCCAATGTGGCAGCTGGGGAAACCGAGGCTGAGGGGTAGGGGTGATACACCTTACTCAAGGCCACACAGTCAGTAGGTGGAGAAGGTGGCTTCAACCCAAACCTGTCAGCCGTCCAGTCCAGAGCTCCTTAGGTTAAGCCCACATGCTGGTCAGAACATATAAGAAAAGACTAGAATCACATGGAATGGGGTGAAAGCGGGCAGTCTGGTCTGGGGCTAAAAATCCTGGTCTTGGAACTGGCAGAGCTCGGACCCCTTGCCTGACTCACTCACTGATCTTGGCTAATCAGACACAGCAGCTCTCTACCTCAGTTTACCCTTTTGTACATCAGGACGTAAAATGTCATGCTCACAAAGAGGGGTGAGGTTCATGGAGGTAGTGTTTCAAATGAAAACAAAAGCATGGAACAAGCAGCGATGGTGTTGTCGGCATCATTATTAATGTCATTAACAATAATGCCAGTAATCAATCGTGAGTCTACAGCTCACGTGCTAAATAGGGGGGTGACTATTAATTTCCCCTCACCCTTCTTTGGTGCTCTGGGCTCCTCAAGGCCTCCTCCCATCCATCATCTCTTTAATAATCCCACAGCCTGTCTGCATGCAAGGGGGGGCTGGGGTAGAGACTGCAGGTGACAAGACCTCGGGGACTGGCTAGTGCTCCTCCCGTGTAAATAGATGGAGACTTGAGGCCCAGAGAGGGAGAAGACTCACCCAGGGTCACCCAGCAAGGGGAGCAGGAACCAGGGCTTGGGCCCAGCCTCCAGACTCTCAATGCAAACCCTCCTCCAGCTCTTTCTCCAAGCACCACCCCCACAAGATAAATTGGCATCTTTGGGCTCCGTTTTCATGGAGACAGACTGTGCTGCCTGGTGGAGTGGGGGGTGGGACCCTTCACAGAGTCCGAGAAGAGGGGCTCACCTCTCTGCTGTCTTTTTTCCAATTGCTTCTCCTTTCGCATGTGGAAGAGGCCCTGAGCATGGTAGGAAGGTGGAGAGAACTGAGGCCCAGCCTCCCAATTCCAGACAAATTCCTTAGACGCTTACCTCGCGGGTCTGCCCCAGTTTACCTACTTCTGCAATGGGTCTGGAGAGCTCGCTCCCTCAGGGAAGGAGAGACCATCAGCGGAATCCCTGACCACATCAGAGGGACGCTGAACGCTGCCACCATCCCTCCTCCTGCCCCGCAGAGGCTGCAGTCTGGAAGGGAGGGGCAGCCTTGTCTGGCTCCCCCTGGGGCCACTCAGTCCCACAGGCTGGCACATCCCCTGCAGAGGAGGGCTCTGAAGAGGGAGATTTGGACAGAGCAGTTCTCATGCCACCCAGGACTTGTCCCTCCTCTAGGCCTTCCCATGCAGGCCGATGTCTGCGTGGCCTCCCTCCGTTCTCCATTGTTTCTCCCTCCCCATGCCGCCTTCCTGAGAGCAGACGTTGTTGGTAGCTCCCTCTGAACCCAGCACCCCCACATTCCCCTGCCCCCACACATTGCCCCTGGTGGAGGCCTTCGGTGGTTTCCCAGAGCCCCAAGGACAAAAGCCCAAACTCCTGGGCCCGTGTTCAAGGCCTTGGTGATCAGCGATCAGACCCCAGCTACCGACGGCTGCTCCCCACTGAATCCAGCCCTCCAGCCAAGGGGATCACTCGCCCGTCTCCACACCTTCGCCTTGCAGTTCCCTGCCTGGGAGTTTCTCCCTCCACTGCTGAGGACCCTTGAAATGCTGCATCCTCCAGGCTGGCCCATTTCTCCATGCGGATAGACCATTCCTGCACAGTGAACCTGCAGGGCTCCTGTTCTCTCTCTGTTGGCATGTCCATATTCAACCTGAGTTTTCTGGACGTCTGCTCCCCCACCCTGGGAGCTCCATGAGAGAGAAGAAATTTTATCTCGTACAGGGAGACTCGTTCAGGAACTCGCACCCCAAAGGGACTCAACAACTATCCGTTGCATCAAATTGCATTAAACCATCCCCAAATCCATCAGTGCCACTCCTAGGTACACACCCAACAGGAATGTGCGCATATGATCTCCAAAATATGTGTACGAGAATGTTCAGAACTGGAAAGAAGTCACGTCAATGGACATGAGTGGATACATTGTGGAATACTATGCAGCAATGAAAATGAGCTACTGCTACCCACGTCATGCGTGAATCTCACAGACACAGTGTTGAGCAAAAGAAATGAAACATCGAAAAGAACACATTGTAGGATTCCAGTTATGAAAGTTCTAAATCAGACTAAACTAACCTGAGGTGATAAACGTCAGAATAGTGGCTTGTTTCACGGGGAGGGAAGTGTCAGGAGCAGGCAGGAGGGGAACTCGGGGGTGTTGGTAAGGCACAATTTCTTCAGCCAGGTGGTGATTTTAGAAAACTGAATTGAATGCCTGTGTATGATGTCAGGCAAATCACCTGACCTCCAAGGTCTTCGTTTATCCGAATGTTAAGGGAACGTAAGGGAGGTTCCAGGACAACCTCCACCTTCCCTTGGAGCTGGGGTGGCTGCCAACATACAAACCAGTCCTACCGTGAGATTGTTTGTTCCGTGCAGACAGCTGCACAGCTCTGCCTGGCCTCCGCTGAGTGGATGTTTGCCTGGCAAATGACCTAGTGGCCGGAGGTACTCACAGCCGCTCCTGCTCTCTGGGTTCATTGTTTAACAATCAGCAGCTGGGGGGAGGGGGATGCCCTGGTTTGTAGTGTTTGCCTATTTCCATGGTATAAATACTCCCACCACAGCTGATTTCAAGCTACTGACATGGCATCACCAAGCAGGGCGTCAGGAAGAGACATGCATAATTGGCTCTGGCGAACTGGTTTAAGCTGGCTCCAGGCCACCACCAGGTTAATCCTCCCAAGGCACAGCTTCCCGGGCCATGTTGGCAATGGGGGTCTAGGACTATGAGGGTCTCCCTAGCATCCTCCAGCTCTTCCTCTAGAAAGACTGCTCCTCTCTCTCAAATCGTATTCCAGTCCAAGCCCCAGCTTCTTCCCACATGCCGCAGCCCCAGCCTCATCCCGCTCCTTAACCATCCCTGCTCCCCCCACAGGGAATCTCACCCGATTCCTTCTGCTCCCCTGTGGCGCTCCCATCCGTCCTCTCCTCCCCACCCACCATCACGGCCACGGCCCTCCCCTCACCATCTGCCATCTGAGCTACCAAAACAGCCTCCCCATGGTCTCTTCACCCCCAGCCTCACCCTCTGTGCCTGACTCCTGTGTCCCAACAGACTCTCCTTTATACAGTCAACAGGGATCTTTGTAAAACACAAACTTAACGGTAGTCCTCCCTTCCTCGGAAACCTCTCGTGGCTGCACATTGCCTGCACAGAAATCAAAAACCTCCCGGTCTGGCGTTCTTGATGGTACTAGCTCAGGCATTTCCTACCCCTTGAGTGTGCACACACCCTCCTACACCCTTGCAAATAGTTCCTTCATTAACCCCTCCTCAAAGGCTATATGTCTCCCACTGGGACCCCAATAGACAGTGAGGAAGACCTACTTACCCATCAGGTCCATCCCACATGGAACAGGCTGCTTCGAGAGGCAGTGAGCTCCCTGTCTCTGGAGGTGATCAAGCGGCGGCTTGTCTGGCACGTTATCAAAGAGGTTACAGCATTATTGGGGCCTCAGTCAGAAGACCTTTATGGTCACTCCCTGAAAGCCCCTCCTCCGTGCCTGCCTCACCAAAAACCATACAGCCCCAGTGCCTCTACAGCTATGCTTTGATGACCCTGTCACAATCACCAGTCAGTGCCTGGGCCAGCTTCCGTCAGAGCCTCTTCCTGTCAGCCTCAGACTTGCACCCAGGCACTGAGGAACACAGGACAGAGGGATCCTTCCCTCCTCCTCGTTCTCCTCCTGTGCCTCCAATCCAGCAGCAAAGAAGGGGGCAGAGGCCACTGGGGGAGAGAAAAGGTACAGAGGAGACAGTGCCCGAGTTGGGACAGAAGATCCAGCACGGAGAATGCCATTTTAAAGATGGGGAAACTGAGTCCCAGAGCAACAGCATCTGCTCCAAGTTTCCACAGGAAAATGCGTGCTCTGCTTTGCTGACACCTTGCCAAAGACCCCATCCTCTCCCCGCTCTGCCTTGTTGGTGTCATTGTCTGCACGTGGCACAGGTGTTTGGGGGATGCTAATATGTCATTCCTGTTTCTGCATCTGAGGTGAAAGTTAACACAGGAATCTAAAATTCAGCTTCTCCTCCTTGCTCCTCCTCCCCAAGGGAAGAGACCTTTGAGTGATGGGGAGAGGTGGTCTCCTGTCATGAAAGGGTGAGGTTTAAGCTCCAGCTCCACCATTTCCAGCTGCGTGCCCTTGGGCAAGTCCCTCATACTCTGGGCACCTCAGTTTGCTCAGCTGCAGAAAGATGCTGACAGTGTCTAAGATGATTTGAAAGCGCTGTGCACGGTGCCCGGCCCGTGATAGATGCTCGGCCATGGCCGTTCCCTTTCCTTTTGTATTAATCAATTTTATTGAAGTATAATCTACATCCAATAAAGGACATCCATTTCAAGTGGACGGCAAGGTCAAAATCACAGTCAAGATAAAGAACATTTCCCTCGACCCCCTATTTCCTCACGCTTCTTTGCAGTCCTACCTAACTTAGGCCACAGGCGACCACTGATCTGCTTTCTGTCACCATAGATTTGTTTTTGCCTATTCTAGAACGTCATATACAACATGGAATCCTACAGTGTGTGCTCTTTTGGGTTTGGCTTCTTTCATTCAGCATAATGGGTTTTTAAAAATGCATCCGTGGTAGTATTCCATTACGAGGGCATTTTTAAAAGTTCATGGAAAAATAGAATTAAAAGACAATGCAAATCTTCCCATGAACTTTTTGAAAAGCCCTCCTATGTGAATGTCTATCCATTCTCCTACTGTTTCTCATTTCAATGACTAAGAATAAAGTTGATATAAAAATTCACGTGCAGGTCTTTTTACGAACATGTTTTCATTTTTCTTGGGTAAATATCTAGGAGTGGGATTTCTGGATCATGTGCCAAGTTATTATTTAGCATTATTTTAAAAAACCGTCCATCTGTTTTCTAATGTATTTGTACCATTTCGCATCCCCACTGGCAATATGAGAGAGTTCCAGTTACTTTGTGTCCTCCCCAGCATGTGTGGTTGCTGTCGCTGTTAACACGCACTGTTGTAATCAGAGCATAGTGCTATCTCATTGCAGAGCAGTTTATTTTGGTAACAAATAATGTTGAACATCTTTTATGTATGTGTTTGTCATCTGTGTCTCTTCCTCGATGAATACCAAATATTTTGCCCATTTTATTTCTTATCATTGAGTTGTTACGTTTGCATGTATAATTCTATGTACAAATCTTTGATCATTTACAAATATTTTCTCCAAATCTATGGCTATCTTTTCACTTTCTGGCTAGTCTTTCCAAGACCAGAAGTTTAACATTTTGATGAATTCCAATTTAGCAGATATTTCTTTTATTGTTTGTGCTTTTTGTGTTTAATCTGTTCAGTCTTTGCCTAGCCCAGGGTCATGAGGATTTTCTCCTGTGTTTCTTCTACTAATTTGATTCTTTTGCATATTACATTTAGGTCTATGACCCGTTTGGAATTAATTTTTGTGTATGGCATGAGGTAAGAGTCAAAGTTCAGTCTTTTGCTTATGGATGATCAATTGTTCCAGCATTGTTTATTGAAAAGAATCTTTTCTCCATTGAATTATCTGGCACCTTTGTCAAATATCAATTGGCCATAAATGTGTAGGTCTAATTCTGGTCCATGCTGCTCCATTTATCTATATGTCTTGATTATGGGAGCTGTTTGGCCAGTCTTGAAAACAGTAGAGTGAGTATTCCAACTTTGTCCTTTGGCAAAATAGTTTTGGCTATTCTAAGTTCTTTGTGTTTTCATATACATTTTAGAATAAGCCTGTCAATATTTATAAGAAAGGATGCTGAAATTTTTATTAGATTGCATTAAATCTATAGGTCATACAGGAAGAATTAACCTCTTAACAATATCAAGTCCTTTGATTCATACACATGTTATGTATCTTCATTTATTTAGGTTCTCTTTGATTTCTCTCATCAATCTTATAGTTTTTAGCACATAAATTAATCTTTTATTTTGTTAGATTAATCTACAAGTATTTCATGTTTTTATGCTGCTGTAAATGAATTGTTGTTTAAATTACAATTTCCAATTGTTCATCGCTAGAACAAAGAAATACAATTGAATTTTGCATATTGCCCTTTTATCCTGCAACCCTGCTAAATTTACATATTAGTTCTCACAGCTTTTTGGTACATTCTGTCGGAATTTTATATGTAGACAATCATGCCATCTGCAAATAAAGACAGTTTTGTTTTTTTCCTTTCCAATCTGGGTGCTTTTATTTCTTTTTCTTGCCTATTGCACTGGCTAGTCTTCCAGTACAATGCTGAGTAGGAGTGGCATGACTGGACATTCCTGTCTTGTCATGACCTTATGGGGAAAGCATTCAACCTCTCATCATTAATTATTACATGAGTCCCTTATCAGGTCGAGAAAGTTCTATTCCTAGGTTGCTAAGAGTGTTTATCATGAATAAATGTTAAATTTTGTCAAATGCTTTTTGTGTGTCTATTGAGATGATCACTTGGTTTTTCTAGTTCAGTCTTTTGATATAGTGAATTACATTGATTGATTTTCAAATGTCGGGCCAACCTCACAGTTCTGAGATAAGCCTCACTTGCTCATGATATATTAACTGTTTAATATATTTTAAAATTCAATTTGCTAAAGGTTTGTTAAGAGTTTTTACATCTATGTTTTTGAGAGATATTGGTCTGAATTTTTCTTATATCTTGATACATTTATCTGTTTTGGTATCAAGATAATACTTTCCCCATAAAATGAGTTGGGAATATTCCCATATCCTGTCAAGAAATTTTTTATTGAATGCCGGATAGTGTGAATTTCACATTGCAGAGAGCTCAGTCTTGCAGTCCTTGAAAAGTGTGGGACTTTGTTTTAGCATGCAGTTAGGTTAATTACAGATTAATTGAATCCTTTAAAGCCTTGTTTTTAAGTTCAATTAAAGTGAGTTTAGAGTACTCTTTACCCTGAGCTTGTTTAGGCCTATTTATTACTAAGACATGACCCTCCCGGGGACTTTCCGTTTCGACTGGCCAGAACCTGAATATCTTTCATGCCTGTGTGATCTTTGGGAATTGCTCAGCTTACAGCTCCCTGGTCATTCTTTGCTAGGCCTTTGGAGTTTTACCCCAAATATGCACATTAGCAACAGAATCTGGGGGATTCCTACGGAGATTTCCAAAGCTCTTTCTCTGCATAGCTCCCTTGAGTTCTCTGCCTCACAAATTCCAGCTGCCTCAGTCTCCTCAAATGCCAATCCATCACCTTGATTGTGAGAGTGCACTCAGCTCCTCCCCACAGTGCAGTCTGAACTGTGCCTCCAAGCCAGGGTCATCACAGAGTGCACCTTATTTGATTCCCTCGTCTCAAGAACCAACATTGCCTACCACCAATGTCTGAAAATAGTTGTTTCACATATTTTGTTCAGTTCTCTAGGTGTTTATGGGAGGGTAAGTCTAGTCTAACGTGGCCTGAAGTGATGGTCTCCCTTTCCTTTTTGTGGTCCTTTTCATCTATCACACCTCTGCCAGCAGAAAACACCCTCTCTTCCTGAAACCTGGGCATGCTGGAGGGAAGGAAGCCTGGACATGACCAGGAAAGGTCCATGCAAACCCACACTCCTCCAGACGGCTTCCCTCTTCACCCCTGCTCACTTCCTCCTGCCTACTTAGATCTCCTTAGAGCCACGAGCCTGGCTCATCCTTTCAAACCTAAAGGCCTGAAACTAACAGGTTTGGACCCTTTTGCGGCAAGCACTGACCTGGGTACTCTTACAAGAATTGTTATTTAGGGCCGAGCCCGTGGCACACTCGGGAGAGTGCGGCGCTGGGAGCGCAGTGATGCTCTTGCCGCAGGTTCGGATCCTATATAGGAATGGCCGGTGCTCTCACTGGCTGAGTACCGGTCACGAAAAAGACAAAAAAAAAAAAAAAAAAAAAAAAGGATTGTTATTTTTTTTATTTATTATTTTTTTTTTGTCTTTGTTTTTTGTGACCGGCACTCAGCCAGTCCTATATAGGATCCGAACCCGGGGCGGGAGCGTCGCCGCGCTCCCAGCGCCGCACTCTCCCGAGTGCGCCATGGGCTCGGCCCAAGAATTGTTATTTAAATCCTTATAATATCTCTCTAAGGATTAAAGCTACTGTTCTTCATTTAGCAGTTGCTCTGTGCTGGGTACCATACTAGGCATTTTACACATGATTCCAACTAATACCACAGTCCTATGGTATAGCTACTACTGGCCCTACTTTACAGATGAGAAAATTGAGGGGCTGAGAGGTCGAGTGCCCAAGGTCCCACAGCTAAGAAGTGCAGGAGAACTTTCCAAGAAGCACAAGGATTCTAATCCCAGGAGCCCAGACTCTCCCCCTACACCACACTGGCTCATCCAGGGCCTCCTTGCTGTGGCTGCTCAGCCAGGGAGCCTGGAAGCCTACTTCCTCTAGCGCCAGTCTCCCCCCACCTGGTGTCAGCTGCCCAGTGCCAGGGCTCCACTCTCCCAGGGAGAGTGGCCTGCAGAGGAGGAGTCATCATGGAGGCTCTCTGATTCTGTGACCCCTCTCAGCCAGCCCCCACCAACCCAGCCTTCAGCACTGTGCCCCTAAAGAGCCCCCAACCATCCATAATCCACTTGTGACCAGCTTGGTTACTCCCAGTCCCTATACTCACACCTTGGACAGACCACATGTCACAGGCCCTGATCTGTTTCTGCCCCTTCTCATCCCACCCTAGGCCCCAGGGGAGGGGACTTGTGAGGGTCTGAGAACTACCAAGGCTCACAGCTAAAAATTGAATGCATCTCTTGCGGGCATTCCTAGGATCCCAGGAATCACTGGGGAACCACCAACCCCAGAGGCTGGAACTTGTTCCATCTACTAGCCACAAAGAAAATAGTCACCGATTCAGCATAGTGGGCCACTCAGCATACCTATCCACTCCTGATTGGGGTCTGGTTCCCTAAGGAAGATTATTCCTAGGGTGGTGGAAGAGAACATGAAGCCAAGGGTCAGCCCTGAGGCCCTCCCACCTCCTTCTCCCCCCCCCCCCCCCCCGTCCTCATCACCTTGACCTTCAGCCCCTTCCCCTTCAGTTGGGTCAGAGAGGCAGGACATCATGATGTTGCTTAAAGGCCAAGGCCACGTTTAGGACTCAGGCGTTTTGTGCTTTCAATCCAGGACACCAAACCCAAATGAGGCCCCCAGGTGCACTGCTCTTGCATGAGAAATAAGAGTGATGTTCCCCACTTGGGTAATATTTTACCATCCTCAGTGTGACAAAGAATAATAATGGCAGTAGTTACCACTTGCTGAGTCCTGACTGTGAGCCAGGAGCTTCATATAACTTACTCTAATCCTTGCAGCCTGCAGAATAGTTACTACAATGCCATTTGGCCAAAGAGGAAACTGAGGCACAGAGAGGTGAGGTAACTCGGCCAGGGCCTCCAGGACAGGAAAGAGCAAAGCTTGGGGCTTTGAGCCCAGGAGTGCTTGCCCATACTCCTCGCTGCGTGACCAGCAACCTCATCCTCTGTCCAGCTAGTCATGAGAGAAGCAGAGTGGGCACCAGCATGTCTTCCAACCAGTGGGGAAACTAGAGCCCCCAGCTGGCCAGGAGCAGAACCAAGGCAACAGCTTAAGCTTCCTCGACCCCCGAAAGTGACCTCTCTACCCACACGCGTGAGTGGGTGGAGTTACGTTGTTCCCATGGAAACTTGACCATCACTACAGAGCCAAAGTCCTGAGAAGAAACCAGCACATTTTCAAGTCTGGCTTCAAAGACATCTGCTTTGGGAGTCACTCAGTGGGACCCACCTCTCATGGGGTGCACATCACTCTAGAGTTTACAAAGCTCTTTCTCGTGTATTATCAAGTTTGATCCAGCAATAAATTTGTAGGGATTATTCTACCCATTTTACAGATAAGAAACCTGAGGCCCTGAATAGTGACATGGGGCCCTCTGAACATCGAACACTTCATGTCTGCAGCCCTAAGAAGAGGCATGTTTGCAGGCAGACAGATGATGAACTGTGGCGAGGCCAGCACTCGTCTAAATGTCCTTGGTTTGAAAGCCACTAATGAGCTGGGGGAAGGACAAGGGCTTGGGTACAGCTGAGCCCTGTGGGTCAGGGCTGATGCCGGGACCTGAATGGGATGGGGATGCAGGAAGCCCCAAGAAGCCGTGGTCTGGAGGCCACCGCCAGGCCCCTCTCCCAGGAAACTAAATGGGGCTGAGTGGGGTCAGAGGGGCCACAGTTTCCCACTAAAGCTGGGGTTTGGAGCCAGGCAGGGGGCGAGCAGCCTTTGTCTCTCCTTTTGCATCTTTGTCTCTGACCTCAGACCAGAGGCCCGCATGAGGCTGCCCCTGCGGACCTAGAATCTGAGCTAATGAGGTGACATCCAGACCAGCTGGGCTGCAGCAACATCAGTAGCAGGGACAGGTAGCCTGGGACCGCTTCTGAGCCCAGCACCATGGGTCCCCTGGGGGGGTAGCATGCCTGCAACAAGTGTCTTCTGTGTGCTACTAACAAGTATGCTGGGACAGCAGGGTAAACAGGGGCTGCCCATCGAACAGCCTGCATAGTCGGCATTATCATCCTATCTAAAAGCCAAGCCAAGGAGCAGAGAGACTGTGAGTTGCCCAGGGACAGAGCTGGGCAGGGGCAGGCCACAGATTCCAATCAGATCGGCTCCAGTTTTTACTCCTGTCCCCTGGTAGACCCTCCACCCCCCACTTGCCATGGTAATAATATCTCTCATTGATCAAGCGCTCACCCCAGGCCAGACACTGTGATAAGCACTTTACATTCATTATCTCATTAAATTCTCATCATTGGCCTAAAAAAAGGGACTATTATCCCCCTTTTAGAGATGAGTAAATGGGGCAGAGAAAGGCTAAGTAACTGCTAATCCTGGAGGACTTTCTAAAGGAGGCAGCCACCGTCTAACGGAGGGCTGGTGTGGAAGACCACAGCACGACCTCTGAGCTCGGCCACCTCTCTCCACCCATCACTGTCAGGCCTCCAGCAGCTTGCAGAAGAACGCACGCTCCACATTTGACATCCAAACCCGGAGGGTCGAGATCCCGTGTTTCCACAGCAACCGTATCCTTAACAGCATCCAATAAGCACATTATTTGGCTGCAGTAAGTACACACAATCTTTTGATCACCACTGAAGGTATTGAGAGGCAGCCCCTTCCCCTCTCCAAGGGCCCCTACCTCTCCTTGGAAAAATAGATGCTGACCCCCACTAAAAATGGGGGGATGGAAAGGGGAAAAGTCCTCACACAAGAGAGGGGGGAATAGGAAAAAAAAAAAAATCAATGTTTGCATTAATGGAGTAGCCTGTTCAGCGTTTCTCTTCTTTTATAGATTTAGATAACATGCTCGTTAGGGATATCTTGGTTTCCCAGAGCAAAGAAATTAATTACTCACTAACGGCACAACTTAGAAATTAATTTGCACTACCTTCTCAAATATGTCATTATTAATCAATTGACAGCATGGGGCTGGCAGGGAGAGGTGTCCGCTAGGGTCTGAGGTGTTCAGGCTGACCTATATTTGATAGGCAGTTCCAGGGGCTAGATTGGGACCACTCAGAGGCAGGGCCTGGGGGCTGCAGGCCCGAAGTGGGCCTGGGGGTGCTGTGGGAAGAGCACTAGACTGGAATCAGATGACTTGAATTCTAGGGGAGACTTTGGGCCATCCCTCTGGGGCTCAGTTTTCCTGTCTGTATACTGAGGAGGGCTGGGCTTGAACAGTACTTTGCAAACCTCCGACAACTGCAGAGCTCACTCTTTTTTTTTTTTTTTTTTAAAGATGACTGGTAAGGGGATCTTAACCCTGGACTTGGTGTTGTCAGCACCATGCTCAGCCAATGAGCTAACCGGCCATCCCTATATGAGATCCGAACCCGGGGCCTTGGTGTTATCAGCACCGCACTCTCCCGAGTGAGCCACGGGCCGGCCCAGCAGAGCTCATTCGACAAAACAGTGTGCAGAGTTCCAGGGTGCAAGACACATGGGCTGGAGCAGGAACGGGAGTCCTGGAGCCCTCGGCTCTGCCCTGCTCTCCTGGGTTATGGTCCCCAGGGCTCTGAAGAGCACAGGTGGACACCCTTGGGGAGAGAATCTCTGACCACCTGTCACTCCCTGGCTCTATGGGGTGTGGACTTCAGGGGTTTTGTCCCTCAGGGAGGTTCCTCACCCCTCCCACACACTGACACCCCTCACCCCCATTCATTTCCAGCACAGACTGTCAGTGCTAGATGGGTAGATCTGAGAGGGCTGGGCCAGTCCTGCTCTCTGCTACATCTTGGATGCCTGGAACAGCCTGGCACACAGTAGGTGCCCAATAAGTGTTTATCTTATGAGTCATGGTTTGGCTTTAGACGACTAGGATGAGGAGGGGTGGCAGGTGGGAAGTGCCACATGAAAACAGGCAGAGAGCTTGGGTGAGTTTGGCCTGTGATAGGGTGGAGGGCAGAGGGTGGAAAGGGACTACAGGGGTTGAAGGTCAGGTAGGGGTCCGGGTGGGAGTGACGGGCATTAGGTGCCCAGGCCAGTGCTGGAACAGGGAAACACAGTTGTAGTTACCACGTGCTGACTAAGCCACGCACCGCTGTAAAAGCCCTCAGCACCAACTGCCTCAGATCACCCTCACCCCACCAGATCGGTTACCATCATCTCCCCATTTTGTAAATGAGAGGTTGCCAGGTGCGAGAGAAGAGCCACTTCTGAAACCAGGCATCACGGGTCTGGCGCCCATGCTCTCACCCAGCACCCTACCCACGTCCACGTGGTGACCAGCGAATCACCTCCAGCTTCTCTGTGTTTCTGCACAGTCTCCAGCAAGTTTTACTCCCCTCCCCTGGCTTGGCCCTGAGAGGGGCAGGGTGCACATGGCTCTTTCCATTTGGCAGGTGAGAAAGTGAGGCTCAGAGAGGCCAAACCAGCACCACGCAGGCCAAGGGGAGGCTCCAACCCAGGCCTGCTGGCATCCAGCCTTGTACTGGCAGGACAGGCTGGGGGGACAGCCTGACCTTACAGAGAGTAGGGTCAACTCAGCCCAGCCCCTGGCTGAAGGGAAAGGCCAAAGAATCCCAACTGTGTGCGAGCAACCCCTTAGTCCAGTGGTGTTCCAGAAGAGCCACATGAGACCTGAGAGTCACAGGGAGCAAGCTCATCACTTTACAGAGGGGGAAACAGAGTCCCAGAGGGGGAAGGGTTGACCAAGACCACCCAGCCAAGGAAGACAGGGATTCCCTAGGGTGAGATGCTGTCCCGTAAGGATAGGCACCTCTCTGCCCTTGTTCACTAGGAGTGGCTCTTGCTGGAAACTGGAGGGTGGACAGGATGCCCCTGAGGCTTGGGGAGGGCTGGAGGATGCTGCGCTGCAGCAGGGGGAAGCAGCAAGCGGGCTTGCCGGGAATTAGCAGGACAGAGAAGATTCCCAGGTGATTGGTGGCCTTGAGAGAAACAGCAGAAAAGAGCTGCAGGTGGGTGAGGTGAGGTACTTCCCCGCCCGGCCTTGCCCTGCTGCTGGGGAAAGTGCCTTGGGCTCTTCGTAAGAACCAACATTTACTGAGCACCTGGAACGTGCCAGCCATCTCCTCCTGTCGCTCCGCATAGTCTTCAGCACCACCCCCCTCGCAGATGAGGAAACTGGGGCCCAGCGAGGCACAGGGCCTGAGCGTGGAGCAGTGTGGGGAGGGACGGAGGAGAGAGAACATTCGGTGCGGTTTCCCTGGTGACGCTGACCGCCCTCACCACTCTCACCCACGACAAATAATCATAATCCAAAGCATCAATGGACACTCACAGTGACTGCTTGTACCCAAGGCAGGCAGAGTCTTACAGGCTTTGGAGTCAGCAGGGCTGTGTCCTGGTCCCAGCTCTGCCCCAGCCCCCTGTGGGACCCTGGACAAGTGAGCCCCTGTCCCCTCATTAGTAAAATCCCTCAGGCTTGGTGAAAAGATTCAAACAAGAGGATCCTGGTGAGGGGCCTGGTGAATGGAAAACACCATGTGAGCGTCGTTCTTGCTGCCTGGCTAGCAAGTTTCCTGGCTTACACGCCTCCTTGGAAAGTCCAGGAGCCTCCCACCCCACTAACCTCCATCCAGCATTTACTCGTTTCCCCAGGCCCACTGTGGGCCTACTACGTGACAGGTTCGTTGCCACTCCAGGGCCACAAGGCAGCCACCTCCGTCTGCACCACCTTCTCCAGCAGCTGCACAGACACACCCTCACAGGCGTGCACGCTCAGGCACCCACCATCCACACGTCCTCACAATCACGCTCACCTTGCTCGCCCACAGCCCCACATGTACACACTCCCTTCACCCAAAGACACACGTGCGTGTGTGCACACGTGCACACACACATTCCTCCCTCTCCCTCCCTCTCACTTACACCCTTCTACCGCAAAACACATGGGGACACACACCCATTAGCACCTGGGCCATGAGTGCAAACACACACATGCACGCTCACTCTTGCCCTGACCGTAAACATGAGTGGAGATAGCAGGTGGCAAGGGGCATAACTGCTGCTCCTTCCCAGGGAGGAAAGAGAGCCCGGGCATCAGCAGAGTCCCTCCACCCCACCTCTCTGCCTCCCCACTCCCCTGCAACTTCCCTGGTGCCCTGGAGGTGGCCCTGCCCTGCAAGGTCTGGTACCACCCCAGCTACTCCCTGCCCCCACCCCTGGTTAGCTGGGAAGGATCAGGGAAGTTCTTCTCCTGGCAGGGGGTGATCTGAGAACCAGAGAGGCCCAGTCACCTGCCAAGGCCACACTGCAGCACTTGGAGTCCCACAGTTAAATGTGAGGTCTCCTGTGGTCACTTCCCCTCCCGCTACCCCGGCCTCTCCTCACCCTTCAACAGTTCCTTCTCGCAGTATGTCCCCACCCCATCTTTCCCTGTCCCTGTCCCACATGACTGCCTGCCTCTCCTTGTCTCTTTCTGCCTCTGTGTCTCTCTCTGTGGTTCCGTCCCTAAGACCCTCTGTGCTCCAGTGTTCCCTCCCTCTTGGTGGCTGTCTTTAGCTTTCTGCCTGGGCTAGATGTGGAAGGGCATGGCTCACACAGTCTGAACACCTTCCAGCTAGGTGGAGGCTGACAGAAGGCAACTCCTGGATCCTCTGCAGGGTCCTGACTGTCACCAAACCCATTGAGACACTAGATGGAGGTGAAAGGGTGTGTGTGTGTGTGCGTGTGTGTATGTGTGTATGTGCGTGTGTGTATATGTGTGTGCACGTGTATGTGTGTGTGTGTAGAGGGGTTACTAAGCCCCTGTGCCCCTCCCCTGCTCCCTAAGGAGCAGGATTTCCCCAGCAGAGGCAAACAGCAGCTTGGTGCTTCCCAGGCTCTTGGCCAGGCACCTTGTGTGGGGTGCAACCTATCTAGCCATACACACTGCCCACTGGCTGTATAGACACCATTACTTCCAACTGGGTTGAGCTGGGTTGGGATGGGTTGGTTAGAAATGGGTGGGTTTGAGTGTGAAAGGTGGAGTTAAGATACAATGAGTACAAATAGGAGGAGTTGAGTTTGGTTGGGTTGAGCTGGGTTTGGGTTGAATTGGACTGGAGAATTGCCCCCTGGGAGAAGTGTTGAAGGGCTCAGTTTATGTCTGTAGGGCCTCAGCAGCCCTGGGGACATGTGTCTGGTCACCTGTTTCTTAGTTTGTGCTTCTTACAACAGAACTAGGTTCAGCCTCAGGGAAAGCAGAAAGTGATTAGAATGTGGGCTGATCCAACCCTGGGAAACTCACTGTAATCCTCCCAGGCCAGCCCTTCAACTCACGCCACTTCTCTCCTTCCTGTCAGACCTGCTCTACTTCCATTAAAACTTCCTGCTAAATAATCAGACTGAGCTGCCGAGAGTCTAGTGGGAGAGTATTTCCTGGAGGACCGAGTGCACCAGGTACCACAGGGCCCTGTGGGAGAGTTTTGAGGCCAGGGAAGAGGAACGGTAAGAGACTAGTGAAGACCGTGATGTCTGGGCCATTCTCTCTGCTGCACTCTTCAAAACTTGCTTGTCCTGGTGGCGATTCTTCAGATCCTTGGAGAAATCTATCTAATCCAATCACTAGTTCCTGCTAAGGTCCCTATGCATGATCATCCTCATGAAGAAGTTGCCTTTTCACAGGGGGCTTCTAGACTTGATGCTCTAACCCCAAGATGTAGTTCTGTGGGGGTCTCTGTGTGCTTGATCGTCTGGAGAGGAAGGAGATGTTTTGAAAACAGGGATGGACTTTTAGTCCTCATCAAGTCACAAGGTGAAGGAAATGGCTCACTTCCTCTAGGTCAAGGCCAACCCCAAGTTGGAGGCTGTGTCCCCACCCTCATGCCAGGGGTTGTGAGAGGTTACCCCAGAGAAAGGTTCTCTCTGGAACACACTTTCCTCATCTGTACCATGAGAGGAGGGAAGGAAGGATGAAGTAGAGGATCTTTGTGATTTCCAGTTGTCGACAACTCTGGAGTCCCACAACATATCGGTGACTGTCATAGAATGAGGGCCACTGTAGTATTGTGGTGAAAACCAGCACTGTGTCACCACGTACAATGCACCCCCTCAACCACTACATCACCCTCTGTCTGAAATAGGTAGGGTGGTTACTTTATGTCCGTTTTGTGAATGTGGAATCTGGGCCTCAGAGAGGTTGAGTAGCTTACCCAAAGTCACACAGCAAGAAGACTTGAACCAAGTTCTTCCAATTTTCAAGATGACATTCTTTCTACAACGTGATGCGGCATTTCAGGGATTATTTGTCATATCTCTACTAATGAATTCCTCGGTTTAACTGGCTCTGTCTCTTCAGCCCACTCAGAGCTTAGGAAATACTAATTGAGGAGAGATGCTGAGTTCTTCCCCTGGAGAGTCCGAAAGTTCTCCTTCTGCAATCCACGGTGCTGGCCTCCCACCCTCTCTATCAATGTCCTTCCCTTCCCCAAAACTGACGTCTGCCTTACTGTGCTCTGTGAGGAGTATGAAAATATGAAGGTGGTCGTGGTCAGGTGAGCTGGAGAGCCCTCTCCTCATCTGCCTCCCACCCCTCCCCACCTTGCCTAGAGAGTAACCTGGCTACCCTACTGAAGCCCCAGCCCTGGCATGAGCAAGCCCTCCCCTTACCCTGGCAGCCTCTGCCCTGCCCACCAGCCTGGACATGGAGCCAAGAAATTGGGGACTGGCCTATCAAGGAAGAGTCAGATTCCCCCATCACAGCCGAGGATGAGAGAGTAATAATTGCACATAAACGCACATGCACACACACGCATACACACACACACACATGCATACATGCACACACAACAAAGGCCCCTCCAGCTTTCCAGAGAAAGAGCATAGGTTTCTTGCCTCCTCATACACATAATAAATGATAATCTTTTAAAAATATTTTTTTAATATTTTTTATTCGCCACATAACCACATGGTAAAGATGAAATTAAAGCCGTATTGAAAGCAGAGAACCACTCATTTCTAGAAAAAGAAATCTAGTAATATTTAATTCCCTTTCTACCTGCTTCCAATGATGTCTTCTCCTCGGCTGCAGAAGTAATCAACTACTTTAATAAATGATAATTTGATCCTGGAGATATGGAGCAAAAATTATAGGAAAATATGTTTGAGCTCCCCGTAAAACAGAGCATTCTAAGAATCAGAACATTCTCACCAGCATATGGGGTGCCTTGGAAGTAGTGAGCAATCTGTTCCTGGAAGTATGCAAGCCAATGATGTCCCACTTGTTAGAGGGCCTACAAAAAGAAATCCTGCATCCCAGGGGTGTTGACCTAGAGATCCTTCTGGCCCTTTCCACATTAGGGTCCAATGATCCTGGCTGGGGCAGCGGGATGTGGAAGAAAGTGCCGTGAAATGGGATATGAGGTTCTAGTCCCAACATTTCCATTAGCCGTGTGACCCTAGCTAAGCCACCAACCCTCTTTGAGCCTGTTTCTCTGCTATAAAACTCTAGGAATGGATAAATCCATTGGGCTTCAAACTATGCTCTCTGGATTGCAGGGTTCCCTGAAGCTGCCTCAGAGATGCCGTGGGGGCGATGGAAAGGTGGAGGGAACAGGGCTCCAAGCCCTTTCCCCAGCTCCAAGAGAGCAGCTGTCAGCTTCATCACAAGACCTCATCTGAACCAAGGATCCCTGCTGAGAAAGGTACAGAACCCAGGGAGGGTGTGTTGAAAGGGCCCTCCTAGCTCTGATGTTTGGACTCACAGTTTCACAGAGATACTGACTGCCCTTCATCAATTAGCCTTCATCAGTGCCCAGCCTCACTCTGGGTACCACTGGGGACCCAAAGAAATCTCAGGCATGGCCTCTGCTCTTGGTCCCCTTAAGAAGACAAAGCCATGAATGATCACAAAGACTGGTGGTTGTCTTAGGGTTTGGTTTGTCTATTACTTAGTTTGCATAACGTGCCCCACTGCTTCCTGGGAATAACCTGAGAGTTCACCAACTTTAGGGAGTTGGGGCATGGCTGACAGGGAAAATCCTTTTTCTCTATTCTCTGAGGTATGTGTGGTGACCACAGAGGAGATAAGAACAGAGAAGAGAGGGAAGAACATCCCCATCAGTTTGCAAGGATGTGGGTAAAGCAATCCTTGGGTACGTCCAGAGCAATAAGTGACTTTATAACTGAGCTGCCACCACCAGGGGCAGCTTTCCTTCTGGTAGTACCAGGGATCTGGAGAAAGAGACCCATCAGCACATCACATGGAAAGGGCTCTGGGCCAGTGGCACAAGCACAGAGCAGGCTTCAGACACTGACGTGCAAGTGTAGACCCAGGATGTTGATTTAGCCCTGTGGGTCCCCGAGGTTCTCTGTGGTCATGGCACATCTAGGTATGCAGTGCAACCTGCTAAACCAGGTGGACCCACAGGGCAGAGGAGATATGCCAACCCCAGCACTGACCCCTCATGCTGCCAGCCTGTTTACATCAGTTTCTGGAATCGAGTGTGTGCAGCACTATGAATGAGCTTCAGTTATTGAAAGAAGAGAGAGATCCCTGGGAGGTGGAACCAGTATAGTGGTGGCCCAGTTATTGGTTTCTGCATAACAAACTACCTCAAATCTTAATAATTTAGGGACAACAACATTATTATTGTTGTTGTCATTGATGTTGTTGTTGTATCTCACTATACTGGGTGTCAGCAATTTGGACAGGGTACAGTGGGGATGGTCTGTCTTTGCTCCATGATGTCTGTGGCCTTAGTTCGGATGACTCAACACTGGGAGCTGGAACTGGCCCAGCATCTCTCTCTCCATACGGCCTTTCCACATGGCCAGCTTGGGCTTCCTCACAGCATGGCAGTCTCAGCAGAGCCCAAGCTCTTACACGGCAGCTCACTGCTCCAAGAAACCGAGCTGGCAGCTGCCAGCATTTGTAAGGCTGGGTCTGGAATGGGCACAGCTTCACTTCTGCTGCCCTCCTTGGTCAAAGCAGCCACAGGCCAGCCGAGATTCAAGGGGAGAGGAAACACACCCACCTCTCAGTAAGTCAAAGTCTTTGTGGCCCTATTTAATGCACTACAAATGAAGTGTTAGTGTTCTATTGCTGCTGCAACAAATTACCACAAATTTAGTGGCTCAAACCCACGCCTATTTATCATTTCATAATTCTGTAGGTCAGAAGTCCAGGCACACATGGCTCAGCTGGTTTTCTGCCCTCAGATTCACAAAGCCAAGTTCAAAGCGTCATCAGGGCTGCGTTCTTTTCTTGGGGCTCTGGGGATGCATCTGCCTGCAAGCTCATTCATGTCATGGGCAGAATCAGTTCCATGTAATGTAGGATTGAGATCCCCATTTTCTTGCCGGCTGCTCCGGGTTTCTGAAGACTGCCCGCATTCCTCAGCTCACAGCCCCCTTCTCTCCTCCGTGAAGCCAGCAGCAAAGGGTCACTTCCTCCTCATTCTCTGGCTCTCTCCCATCTCCCCTTCTGCCTCATCTCTCTCTGCCTTCCTTCCTCTTCTGCCTTGTCTCTCTGATCCACTCCTCTGCCTTCTCCTTCTGCTTTTAAGGGCTCGTGTGATTGCATTGGGCCCACCCAGACAATCCAGGGTAATCTCCCTATTTGAAGATCAGCTTATTAGTAACATTAATTCCATCTGCAAAGTCCCTTCATAGCATACCTAGATTCATATTCAATTGAATAGCCAGACACAGGAATCTCGGGGAACATCTTTAGAATTCTGCCTGCCACAGATGGCTTCTTAGAGAAGATGCAGGGTGGGCTGGGCTCTGTACGATAGGAAGACCTGGGGGTATACGGAGGAAAGTACATCCCTGGCAGGAGGTGCGACAGAGGCAAAGCCGTGGGGGCAGGAATTGTCATGGTGTGTTAGAGAAGAGTAAGTTCACCAGGTGGCACGTTGTGGAGAGAGTCTGAGGAGGAGGTGGGGGTGGGGGGCAGGGTTCCAAAAGGGCCCACACTAAAGAACTCAGACTTCAGGGGGGACCAGCACTTTGTTTCAGAAATAATTAACTGGGATTTCACAAGCCCTTCTGGGAGACACAATGGGATTCAGGATGCCCTAAAATGTCATGGAAAATACTGTTTATATATGAATACATGCATTTCTCTAGAAAACTTTCCTCATATTCTCTGAAGAACTTATAACCTATGGAGAGAGCAGACTGTCACTATAACCTTTCTCACCCTAACCTCTCCACTTAGCCAAGCCCCAAGTTAGTAAATCCTAGAAGAATCCTTTTGTGACACAAAATACTCCGCTCAATGTGAGTGTTGTGAATCTGTAGCCATTAGAATTCTGAGCCCCATTTATTTTTCAGGATTCTTTCCTCCCTCCGCAGGGCACCTAGAAAGGAACAGACCATTACAATCATTTTTGGACTTGTTACCTCCCGGATCTTTCAGGAGCCCCCCTTGGTGCAGGCCACAGCAGGGTGGAAGGATGTGCCAGCTTGTGCCCTTACTGTAGGAAGGATGCAGGAGTTTCCCATGGGCTTGGACATACACTGGTGCAGAAACTGGGAGGGGGCAGTGGAGAAGAGGTGTATAACAAGATGCCACCCAGAGCTGCATTCTGCGGGGCCCACACCAGGGAAGTGTGCAGCATGGTGGTCCACGTGCAGCCTCCAAAGGACCCACAAAAACTTTGCACAAAACACCAGCCTCTGGGAACCTGCCTTCCAGGGCATCAGTGAAGGGAACAACAATGCCAGAGTCTAAGACTTCCGGTCCCTTTTCCTATTATTCCTCTGTCTCTCTTGCCCTGGAGATAGAGGATCCAGGAGCAGGAAGGCAAGAAAATAGAAGGAAAGTACAACAGACGCATTCTCCATCCTTGATCCTCAAGCCATGGGTGAGACCTGAGCTGAGGGAAAGGGAAATGTTTTAAATTGGATGTGAGAGTAAAGCTTTGAAACTGGACTGGCCCTGAAAGTGAACCCTAATTACTAAAATGAGGATCTTTCTACAACCAACAGTGGCCAAAACCTGCAGAATCCATCTAAGACGTTGTCAAGAGACAGGGAAAGGAAACTTAGTAGGAGGAAGTTTAAAGGCTGTGTTGGGAAAAATAGTCATTTCCTATCTGTATCCCATCAAGTTCAACCTCTTTAGATCAGAGTAATTCTCACTAGCTGCTCTAATAAACAGCCCCAGCATCTCAGTGGCTTCACACAGTAAAGTTTACTTCTCTCTTTTGCAAAATCTGTTCCATGTCAGGCGGCTTCCTTGGATGTCTCTCCTCCATGCAGTGACTCAAGGATATAGGTTCCTTCCATCTTGTGGCTCCACCATCTTGCAGTTTCATGATTACCCTTGCATCCCCCAGGCAACAGAGGAAGAGGGTTATGGGAAAGCACCCCAGAGATTTTCTCACCTTATTCCACAAGTAGCATATGTACCTTCTACTCACACTCTATTGGCTGGAATGAGTCATGTGACCCACCTGAGAGCAAGGAAGGCTGGGAAGTAGAGAGGAACTCCCAGATATGGGTGATCACTAACAGTCTTTGCCATAGGAGTCAATATACTGCTTGAGTAGCCATCATCATTAAATCTTTCATTCTGCTAATTTTTATCAGAGGCCTTCTGTGAGCTCGGTGTTGTGCTGGGCACTGGGGAGACTCATGCACAAGAAGTCTCAGTGTTTGCCCCTCATAGAGTCATAGTCATGTGGGCTATGAGGCATTGACAATTCAGAGTAATGACTGCCAAGATGGGAAGTATAGAGTATCATGGGAACTTGTAAGAGGGGCACAAAATGCAGACTCAGGGGTTCGGAGAGGCCTCCTGGAGGTGGTGAGACCTGAAGGATGAAAGCTGTCAGCCAGGTGCAAGGTGGCAGATAGAGGGCATCAGGGGAAGAGTGTTCCAGGCAGAAGAGTCTCAAAGACCTAGAGACAAGGAAGAGCACAGTGTCTTTGGGGGAATGCAGCCATTGGCTCTTCTCCTGGGCTCTGATGAGCCCTTTCTTCCACTAGCCCTGGATCCAGATGGGTCCTGACTGTGCATAACTCCATGTCGTCCATCCTCACCTCTCCAAGCCTGGCAGGTTAGGAAAGATGGCACATTTCACTTGTGCTGTGTGACCTTAGGCAAGTCAGTAATTCCCTCTGGGCCTGGGCTTTCCACTAGTTGAATAAAGCATCCAGAAAGATCCTGCAGGCTGTATTGCTCAGTCTATGACTTTGTTCAACCAGAAGAGCCCTCTTTTGAGAATGCTCTGGCCCTACTCTGATCTGCCTGAGTAGCCGAGTAAGGCAAGCCCGGCCATGGAGGGAGTGACCCGGTGAGCTGGGTAAGGTGGTGGAGGCAGCCTGCTCCCCACCTTCCAGCCCAAACCCGCCACTAATGAGGCCTGTCTGTGGAGTAATTAGCCGCAATCACAGCAGGGCACATTAGGCAGACACAGCCTCAGCCTCGGTGCAGCAGCAGCAGCTCCCGGGATGTGGGGCCCAGGGCTTTGAACACTGCGTTACGGTGGGGGATGCGTCCTAATGTCACTTAATTACCCCAGACAGCCTCAGATGTAATCGAGCCTGGCTGGGCAGGCAGGAGCGGGTGCAGGCGTCCGGAGGAGGCTGATGCGCTTATAATGATGCCATTTTGTAAGACAAATCTGGCCTTGGTGGGCTGAAGATGAGGAGGATGGGAAGGAGATGGGAGGGTAGAAGCTGTGGTAACATCCAGAAAAAGGCCCCTTCATTCTCCAAAACCTGGGGGATCTTGACCCCAGGTTGGCCAGATGTCTCCACGTACCTGTGAGGTGGCAGGAGATTGCGGGCAGGTCTTTACTTCCCATGCCCTCATTCAGAGACTGCACAGGTCAGGGTTTTCCCCCTTGACCTTCTACTCCTTCTCCTGGGAACGGTGGATAACAGGACTAGTGAGTGGTGGCTGAAGGAGGAAGTAGTGGCAGGTGGGCAGCTGAGGGCCAGGCACTTGGAGGGGTCGATGGATACTCCAAAGGGAGTGGAAGGGGGTATGCTGCCCACAAGGATGCTGCAGACCAGTTTGAGAGAAGCCCCATGGGCAGGAGAAAGAGCTCTGAGGTATAATTCTGGACAGAGCTTCAAGGAAGGACTCTCAAAACTGTGCTCCTACCAATGCGTGTCCCTTCAGAGGCCAGAGACCCAGCGATGCAGGAACCGGAGGCCTCTGAAAGGCCCTCAAAAGTAGGGACCTAGTCTGCCTGGCTCACCTTCATCTTCTCAGCACTTCGCACAGAGCCTCAATAAATATCTTTTTATATGAATAAGTGAATGAATGCCACTAACCCACTTATCCCCTTGGGCTAGTCATTTCCTTCTCTGGACCTCAGCGTCCTTATCTGGGAAGTGAAGCTGGTGATACATGCCAGTGGCTGTGATGGCACGTGCTGGGTGAGCTAATGACCACAAGAACACTTTGAACAGTTAGTAGCCCCTGACAAAGGTGAGGGGGGCAACCACATTTGGGGCCCTCTTTCTCTCTCCTGCCTCCTCGGCCAAATCCCAAGGCCAACCCCAGGGCAGACTGACCACCTAGAGCGGTGGGAAGTGAAGATCTCAGTGGCCAGGGTTGGGTGACACTACTCTAGGCTAGGACTCACTAGTCCTTTCTCCTTCAATCCTTCTCCCCTCTTAGGCCTGACTTGCTCCCCACACTTCAGGAAAGCAGGCCTCTGGCATCTCTAGCTGTAGTACTTCCAGCAATTTCAGGAGCAGCTGCCATGGAAGAGAAAGTTCTTTGGGAAGGTTCCCCCAAAGTAATAATGCAGCAGGGGTATGATGACAGAACACCACTCAGGTGGGGCTCTTCCTCAGGGCGTGGATCCAGGATGCCAAACAGAATGTGCTACTATGAAGGGCACTGGGCACAAGCCTCCCATAAATTATTAGACAGACTGATGGGAGGGGCTTGGAGGACAACCTGCCCTCCTGGGGCACGAGCTAAGGCTCAGAGGCTAAGGGAGGAAGGCAGATGGCTCAGGCTGCAGGGTGAAGAGAAAGAGAAGTTACAAACAGATCATCAAGGTCTCTAATGCCAGGCAAGAAGTTAGGACCATACCTCCCTTCCCCTGCAGGTAAGAACAGTGATGCAGTGATACATCCTGAGGTCCCTCTTTCTCTTCTCCCTCTCCTAGATGACATAAGACCTTTGCAAGAATTTCTGCCCTTAGCTTGATGTGTGGTTAATTCACTATCCCTCTCTGTGCCTGTGCATCTCCACTTGGGCAATGAGCAAGCTTCTAACTTTAACATTCTGTCTGCCTGTCACACAAAGGGGGTTATGGGAGGCACTGGCTCTCCCTGGGGTTCCTGTCACTGCACCCCAGAACCCACATGCTCCCTTTCTGGGGGCCTAGCAGATACTGTAACCCACTGTGACATTGAGGGACGTGCTGTTCTCTACCCTGCCCAATGGGCCATGTGCCAACACCTGCCTTCTCCCCACGAGCCATCCATCACTGTCTTGGTGTGTTGGTGGGAAGACAGCTTCATTAGCTGCTCCTGAGCCACCCGTCCTCTGGTGCAGAGACAGATGAAGCCCTCCCACCCCCATCAGCCTGCAAGAGCTCAGAACCCTAAAGGGCTGCCCTGGCATCTCACTCCCTATACAGTTCTTCTGCTTGAGATCATAGGCATTCTCCACAAGGCAGGAGGCACCAGACTCTCAGGATGTATCCCCGACATCTCCCTCAACACCTGTCACCAATCCTGAAGTCCCCAACATTAAAAGCGTCACTGAGGCACTTCCGCCTCCACAAGCCTATAAAAATGCAAACGCCTCTAGCAGGAGAAGAGAGAGCCTGGGAGCCAAAAATCAAAGATTCTCTTTTCTCTGTGAGCTTAGGCAACTGATTCCCCCTTCCTGGGAAAGCCTCCATTTTCCCATCTTTAAATGAAGGAGTTGGTCTAGAGTCTAAATAATCTCCAAGCACCTTGATCTCTGATATGAGGTTTCACAGCAGAAACTCTGGGATTCTGAGAATATGCCAGTTTATCTGGGGGAAAGGAAGTGCTCTGAGCCTACTCCCCCTGTAGGACCCGAGGCCACCAAGCACATGGCTCAGGATTGTCAGACACAGCCTGATCAGTTAGTAAAAACAGCTCACCCCTCCTAACCACTTCTAGTTACAGCTTCAGGGGCTCTGCCAAACAGTGGGCAGTGGGCAGAGCTGAGCCAAGCCTTGCCCTGGTGCTCTGATTAATAGGCCTGGGAAGGTGTATTAGTCCCTTTCTGTTGCTTATAACAAAATACTTGGAACTGGGTGATTTATAAAGAAAACAAAATTTATTACTTACAGTGTCAGAGGCTGGGAAGTCCAAAGTCCAGGGAACATATTTGGTGAAGGCCTTGGTTGTGGTGACAGCGACAGCAGGGTGTCACATTGCAAAATGGCAGAGCACAGAGAGAAAGAGACTAATCTTCTCATTTACTATCTTTTTAAAGCCCTCAAAACCATACCCATGACCACCACTTTCAATCCATTCACTATAGCGTGGTCCTCACAATCTAATCACCGCTTCAAGGCCTCATCTTTCAATTACTGTAACAGGATTTCCCACCCTCTTAACATTATCACAGTGGGGGTCACTCAATCCAAGGCAGAAGGAAAGAGAAGTTTCTTCCTAAGGATTCTTCCAGACTCTCACAAAACGGTTCTGCCTCCTCAGCTGAGATGGGGGAAAGGTGCATGACGCCTCCCTCAGGGCCATCTTGAGCTCCCCTTGGGTTTAATGGAGAAAAGAGAGTCACCACCTCCCCACCTGATTGCCTACCCTGGCAAATGGAAGCCCCTTGGTTTTTAGAAGGCAGAGGGAGAGGCCACTTACCTGTATTGAAACAGTGAGCAAGAAAACTCTCCCATCTCCATTAATAAAATCAAGTTGGATCCTTCGAGTTTGAGCTCCAGAGAAAGAACTTCCCCATGGAGCAGTCTGGGTTCTAGTGGGGTGAGTGGGTGGGAAGCCCCCTGAACAGTCCCTAAAATTGAAGGTGAGACAGCCATGATAACCATACAATGAGGTTGTTAGGTCAACTCCCAAAGGCTCAGAGTAAACAGGGAGATGGAGCCTTGTGTGCACCACCAGGCATGTCTCTGTCACTCCACGGGTAGGTGAGGCATAGCTCTGTATCTACATGAACGAGACCCTGCCCACCCATGCCAGGATGAAAGGGGATCCCCAGAAGGATTCTGTCTCAGAAAGGGGCCACAGGCCTCAGCTAACCTCCCCTTGCACTAACTCTTCCTTCATTAATAGTCTTGAAAGAGCAATCATGGTTTCACTAAAAGAGCTTGACGGGTCAAAATACCACAATAGCCATGTCCCTCCAACACATGGTCATGAGAAACTCTGGTGAGCCACTGATCACTGACTTGAGCATGAGCCTGGCCCTGGGGAGCACTTCAAGGGGAGCCATATAAGACATGGTCCTGGTCCTAAGACTCTGGCATAAGAATCTGTAAACACACTGAGTGTAAGGCCATTGTTGTTCAATAAGGGGCCCAGAAGGTTAGTTCTCTCAGAGATTATGAAGGGAGAGAGTCAGGGGAGAGAGTAGGGCAGGAGGCAAGGCAAAGGCTCATGGGCACAAAAGAAGAGTGGGGGGCGGCTAGAGAGAAGGCTCATCTAGCTGGAATGACGATAACGTGAAGAAGTAGAGAGAGGTCAGAAAGGGCCCTCGCGGCCTGGTTAAGGAATCTATAACTTTATTCTATAAGCAGAGGGAATGTATTAAAGGATTTTGATAACAGAAGAGGCTGAGAGAACGTCTGATTCAACCCTTCACATTACAGGTAGAAATTCTGAGACCCAGGGAGAAGGGACATACTTAAGGACATCCAGGTTGTTCCAAACCACAGCCAGGCATGGTAAATTTAAGCCACTATCCATTCCATGCCAGAAGTAATTGTGTCCTATGGAGAGATCTCCCCATCCCTTCCCCTCACTTCCTCCCTCCACCCCCAGCCCTGGAGCCGGTAGATGCTTTCAGCAGTACCCAGGTTATGGGCAGCTCCCAGTCACCCAGCTTCCTCCTTGGAATCGGAGAGGGGAGATAGAGGCTTCAGCACTGCTAGGATGGTGGACAGTTCCTTCGATCCTCTTGCCACTAGGAGAGGGTTTGTAGATGCTTTCAGCACTACAAAAGCCGTGGACAGCTCCCGGCCACCCGGTGTTTTCGCTGAGGAGCCCTAGGATGAGGTGAGGGAGCAGTAGGAAAAGGAGCTGGTGTGTTGACTTCTATTATCAGGGGGCCCAGATGTGCAATGAACGCCTGTGATATTTATCCCTGTCATCGCTAATAATAAGTGGCCTGATTTGTCAAACAGGAACAGATTCAAAGATGTCAATTAAGAAGAGAAAAAAGCCTGGCTGTACTGTATTTATCTTCTGTGCAGATGCTTGGCGGATGAAAGGATCTCGGGACTTCCATGCCCCCACCCTCACCCCACTTCCACCTTCTTCCCACCTCACTCCCCGCCTCACCTTCTTCCTCTCCTCTTCTCCCTCCCTCTCTCTTTCCCTCATGTCTTCTCCCCACGTATTGCTGCACTTTTGTCTCTCTTCTTTCCCTTTTTTTCACTCTCTCCTCTGTCTTGTCTCTTTCTTCTTTCAACTCTCTCCCCTGTGTCTCTCCTAGCCCACCTTTCACTCTCACTCTTTGGTTTATCAATACCCTCTATTTACCTCCCATACTGCATTCCTGTATCTCCCCACCCCGGTCCCCGTCCTCTAACCCCCTGGCCACTATGACCCTCATCTTTCCAAACTGGCCTCCTCCTGCGATCTCAGTTCACAAAGCATATTCTAGATTCAGAACGTCAAATGGATGTGAAACACTGAAGGAAAACTGGAAATGTCACAAATCTGAAGGTTTTTACTTAAACCATAAGCTGAGGCGTCTGCTTTAAAAAAAAATAAAACACAATAAGAACCTGGGGAATTGGCCTGACTGAGACCCTGAATCTAGATTAAAATCTGAAGCTATCACCTGAACCTTTGCAAGAACTTCTCAATACTGCCTTCCCTGGCCCTGAACTAATTACGTCTGAGACCTGGGGTCCCCAGGGCAGGCCTTTCTCTTACAGTTGAGGGATTCTAAATAACATGAAGAATCCTGAATCCTCATTCTATATCTAAAGTCTCTCCAATCAAGGAGTCACAGGGAAATGCCCCTGCAGTGGAAACAGATCCCCAAGGGCCACTGTACTCTGGGGATTTGCCCATTTTGGTACCTTTCATGGGGCAACATCAGCCTGGTGTTCTCTACCCACTGGCACTAATGGGAATTGTTAGCCTCTTCGAGAGAACACATTCCACCTGGACATCCCAAGCTGGGTATGTGCTCTTTCCTGTCTCTGTCCCACTAGGGCCATGACTTTCCCTCTCTGAGCAATAGCAAAAATGATTTCCTGGAGTATGGAATTCTGGGTCCAGGGCTTCTTGTGTAAGCAGAGGCCGCCTCTTCTTGGACCTGCAGCCCCAGGCCCACAATCTCTCCAGCCCACTATGATTTCACATTACAGGACACCAAGACTGGCCATTAAGATGGTGGGGACTCATTCAGTCTGGCTGGAATTAAGGACTAGATGGTGGGTCAGGCTATGAGCAGGGAGAAGGCACATGGCATCTTAGAGATGACTGCTCTTGCCAACCTGGCCAGAGAAAGGTTCCCTGGGCTTCACCAGCTGTGTGTACGGGAAGCCCTTTAGCCACATCCTGAGATATCCCTGAACTCATAAGGAAATGAGGAAACGTCCTCAACTGGGTATCATGCTTCTCAGGTAACCACCTTACCTCCAGGTTTAATAACTGCAAATCCCAGGCTCCTCTGCTTTCCCTCCCTCTCCAGGAGCCAGCTGAGAGCATCCCCCATGGATGGCCCCAAGCAAGAACTTCAGGCATCCTCTCCAATGACCAGGCTTCCCCAGGTGCCCTTTATTCTTCCCACGCTGCCTGCCCCAGAGGCCCATCCTGAGCCATTCTTGGTGTGGCACGATGACATGCACTGCTTCTCCAATGGCATGGTTACTTTGGAAGAGCCCCAGGGTATAGGAACCAAGTCACCTGGGTCTAGTCCCGGCTCTCTGCCACTGGTGATGACTTCGGATGGTAATTTGTAGTTTTCTTTTTTTTTTTAAAAAAAAAATGACCGGTAAGGGGATCTTAACCCTTGACTTGGTGTTGTCAGCACCACACTCACCCAGTGAGCCAACCGGCCATCCCTATATGGGATCCGAACCTGTGGCCTTGGTGTTATTAGCACCACACTCTCCCAAGTGAGCCACAGGCTGGCCCGTAATTTGTAGTTTTCAAAGCAGTTCCACATTCGTAATTTTTTTCATGATCTGAGTCGATCCTCACAACAGCCTTCGTCCCCACTCTCAGCAGGGTCCTCAGGACCCAGAGCAGGAGAGCGGCGGGGTGACCTGATCAGGATGCAATGCCATTTTCCTACTCAGATTCCCCAGTGGCTCCCCAGTGCCCTCTGGACGAAGTTCGGAATATTTAAGCTGGTGTGTGGTGCCCTGTGTGCTCTGGCCCCTGCCCACCCCACCTCTGGATACCCCTCTTCCTACACCTCCAGAACACTGCCCACGCCGCCCCCTCTACCTGGCAAGCCCACCCCACGGCCCCACCCCTCAACCTGTTGAATATCTGCTCCCCTTTCAAGACTCAGCTCAAGGGCCACTTCCTCAGGGAAAGTTATTTCTGACTACCTCCCTCAGGAAAAAGTGATTACTCCCGTCAGGGAGCTCCAAACTGACCTGAGCTTGCCTCTGTCCTAGTTCCTGTGACCCATTGTGGGGTTTACTGTTCATAGGGCCACCTCTCCCACTCAGCGGTGAGCTCCTGGATAGAAGGGGCCAGTCTGATTCATCTTTGAATTGTCAGACCAGCTCAGTCTGTCTCTGAGCAGGGAGGAGGCAGCTCAGGCAGGTGGCTGCTGGACCCCACGGTGCAGGGTGTTTGGCTCTCTCATGGTCCCAGAACCTGCCCTCCTCCCCCCATGCTCCAGTAGCCTTTGGCTGCATCCAGTGAGTCCAGTGGGTGCTCTGTCCTCCTCCCCCTCAACCCTGCCTGTTGTGGGCAGTCAGCCAACATCCAAACTGGGGTCTCCTCTGTAGCCACCCCATCTCAGATGATCAATGGAGATAGCCTGACATTCTGGAAAGAGCAATGTCCTGGGTGTAAACCCAGCTGGCTGTGGGTCCTTGAGAAAGTCACTTAGCCTCTGTCTTCCCATCTGAATCCCAGTTTTCTCAACTGTGATAGGAGAATATTGCAAGCATTTCCCTTGCAGGGAAGCCGTAGGCATTCAAAATGATAACCACAAATGGGTCCAGCACATCTCCTGGAATGTGGATGGTGCACTACACATGAAGGGCAATCCCCGAGTGGATTGTGTAGGATATGGGGGACATGGAACACACAGAGCATTAGAGGGACTTTTGTCAGTTTTAGTCCTGTCATTCCATTTCACAGATGAACAAACTAAGGCCCAGAGAGCGGTTGTCCTCCCAAGGCCACAGAGCCTGTCGGGACAGACCTGCGGGTCTGAGCTCCTTGGCTGTGTTCTTTCCACTGCACCAAGTGCCTTCTTGGCAGCCATCACTGTTTAGCTAAAAATAATTTTAAATCTCTTTTTTTCCTACCCCTGACCATGGTAGGCCCTTGTGAAAAGTTTACCAAAGGTTCCCCATCTTCGACCCCACCATGGCAAGCCTTCCCCACCCTTGGCTGCTCACACCTGCCTGCCCACACCTGCACACACTCTCCCCACCTTCATTAGAAAATATACGCATACTCCCCAGCTTGTGGATCTCCAGATTGCAAGGCTGGGGGGACTGTGAGGGGCTGACGGACAAGGGGAGTCCTAGATCCCCCTGCCTCTCCCTCCCATCATCCCCACTCCAAACCTCAAGGTCCCTCAGCAAGAAGGCCTGACCTGGAGACTAGCTAGGGGACAGGATGATTCTTCATTCATTCCACAAATGTCTGCTGACCTCCCACGAAGCTCCAAGCTCTCCACTAGGCTTTGGAGATTAGAGATAAGCTGGTCACTATCTGCTCCCCCAAGATGTTCAGGGTTGGGTAAGGGGATAGAGGGAGCAGCAAAGGATAGGCTCCTGTGTGAGAACCAATGCTGCTCAAGGCAGACACCAGGAGCTGCGAGATGAGGGCAGCAGCAGGACAGGGTGAGCCCTGGTCTGATGAGCCTTCCTCCAGGGCCTGCACCTGCTCACCATCTCCCCCAACAAGCCTGAGCACCATAGGGCCTGGCAGCGAACCCCAGATCCCCCAGAGAATGCCTGCCATTGCATCCATTTGTAAAAGGGAGCCTGGCTTGGCAAGAAGGGAATGAGGAACAATCCTCTCCTTTCCCCCAACTTTTCCCTCCCTCCCATCCCCCACGGCCCAGCTCCTGCCCCTCCCACTCTCAAACTGTCCTATTAATAATTTGTGATACCATTAGCTTTTGCTGTCACCAGCACCGACAACTCAGAAGCCCTCGAGAGCTGTCTGCAAAGACACAATAAATGAGAACTCTTAATTAACACCTCCCTTAACTAAATAAATTAATTTTATGCAGTCATGATGTCAGCAGTGTGACTTGCCGATGACTGAGTTGACTTGGACAGACTTGGCAAGGGCTGCAGGGCAGGCTCAGCTTGTTAACCTCTTCAGAACATCAGTGGGCAGGGGGGGCTGTGGGCATGAGTGCCCAGGGCCAGCCTAGGTGTGGCATCCCGGGCAGGGCACCCAGGACCAAGCAGCAGCCAGGCAAGTGCATTGTGGAGTACAGATGGGCAAATGCACTCCAAGGACTTTTCCCAGCTTTGCCTCTACCTCCCAAGTGGCCTTGGGCAAGCTTTTTCTTGGGGCTGCTGTTTTCCTCATCTGTAAAATGAGCATCATCTCAGGTTCCAGTCAAGATGGCAGAATAGACAGCTCCCAGTGTCACTCTCTCCCACAAATCAACCAATTTACAACTATAAAAATGTAACATCAGCCAAGCTGGGGCTGCTGGAGCTCAGGGGAAGAGGAGGAGAGACCTACAGAGTCTATGAAGGTGGGAGAAACTACGATGAGAGAAAGAAAAAGCTGCTCTGAGCATTTCGGGCCATGCAGCTGCTTTAAGGCTGGAGCTGCTGAGCGCATGGAGCAGGAGCCGGCAGAAGCTGCAGCTGTGCCCTTCAGATGGAGTTACTTGGCAGCGGCAGGGGAGAAGAGGGCCTTAGCAGCCCCCAGGACAACAAGACCACTAACAGGGTTCCCATGGACTCACGCAAGAGCTAGGAGCCAGAACAACTGAAAAAAGGGAGCCACTCAGAGGCTGGTGAGTCATCACAAGGGACAGCACCGGGCCAGTTCCATGGGAAGTGTTTGGTGTGTGGGCGGTGGGGGAGACGGGAACACCAGGAGAACACTGGGACACAGCAAGGACCAGACATCCTGCCCCCCAGTCAACACAGGACCACTCAGAGGAGACTGGTCAGGAATGCAGAATTGCATGGGGCGCAGTTTGATGAAAAAACCCAGGCCCAGATCAGAGTTTCTACAAAACACAGATCCACTGGATCTCTGGAGAGCCAGAAGTACCTATAAGGTCAACCATTAAACTCTGAGCTGCACAAAAAGCCTTCCCTAAGGAAACAGCAACAAAGCAGTAATTTAAACAACCACACACTCAAGTACTGGTTCCCACAGGAAGTTCCCCCATGTTAGAAGGAAAGGACAAAAAATTAGTTCTGGCCCAGGTACACCACCAGCATCTTGGGGTCTTCCTGGGAACTGGAGGCTTGGATCTGGGGACTGGACCCCACTCCCACTTCCAGGCAAACTGTGCCAGTGCCTCAGGGCCAGCACAGGGACCCGAGGCACAGAGAAGGGGACTGGACCCTCCTCCCACAACCAGGCACACCAAGCCAGCACCTTGGGTCCTGCCCAGTGACCTGAGGTATGGAGCTGGGGACCAGACCCTCCTCCCACAGCCAGGCACACGATGCCAGCACCTTGGGGCCTGCCCAGGGACCCAAGGCATGGAGAAGGGGACCAGACCTCTCTCCCACAACCAGGCACACCAAGCCAGTGTCTCGAGGCCCGCCCAGGGACCCGGGGCATGGAGAAGGGGACCGGACCAATCTCCTACAACCAGGCACACCAGGACAGCACCTTGGGGCCCGCCTGGGCACCTGGGGTATGGAGAAGGGGACCAGACCGCCCTCTCTCAACCAGGCACACCAAGCCAGCTCCTTGGGTCTCACCTGGTGACCTGAGGCATGGAGAAGGGGACTGGACACATCTCCCACAACCTGGCACATGGCACCAGCGACTTGGGGCCTGCCCAGGGGCCAGAGACATGGAGAAGGGGACCAGACACACCCCACAACCAGGCATACCACCAGTGCCAAGGAGCATACCAGAAACAGCACCTCCATGTAGGTGGCCCACTGCAGCCTCCACAACCATGGCTGCCGCGAAAGGGACTAGACACCACAGCCACCACACAGATGGTCCACCAGCCACAGGAGTGCATTCACACAAGGAGAGTCACCAGCAGAGTCAAAGAAAAGAATAAGATGTCTCTTTCCACAAAGCCCATTCCAGAGTGACAGAAGCAGCATCTGCTCTATGATAATATTGGGGGACCCGATCACATCTCTCAGCATTGGACAGATCATCTAGGCAAGAAAGTAACAGAATAACCCTGATTCTTTCAGAAGGAGAGAAGAAATCTATGGCAATTAGAGGGGGGAGGGGGAGGGGGAGAGATCGGACAAGGGGCATAAAGAATAATTACGATTTGTAGCAATACATAGGCTAGTAATATTGATTTGATCAACATATCTCAATGTTCAACCCCCAAAATATGTATAATCGATTTTGACTCAATAAATAAAACAATTTTTTTTTTTTTTTTAAATGAGCATCGTCTCTTGGCATGCCTGTTTCTCAGGGCTGAGGAGAGGATTAGAAGATGCTGGATAGGAAGGGGTTCTATAAACTACAGAGTGCTGCACACATGTGAGAAGTGGTGCTGACACCTCCCTCCAGCTGCCTGAGTCAGTGCTCGCTGGGCAGTTCTCCTGTCCTTTCCCTTACAACATACACACAGGACAAAATGGCCCCTGGGTCCCTGGGCAGCCCTAAGCTTCCCCAGCAGTTCACACAGCAGGCACCTTCCACAGAAGGCAGTGCCCTCCTGCATGCTCTGTCCCCTCAACACTCGTGTGCCATTGGCCATTCTTCCCAGTTAGTGCCATTCCCAGGGATCTGTGCACAGATACATCCAGCAACTCATCAAGGCCACACAGAACAGCTATGGTCAAGCAAAGATGCAGACAGCCACCCAGAGATTCCCATGCCTCCCTCGGAGAGGGCAGAGGGAGAGGCAATTCCTAATTCATTCACTCAGCCATTCAGTCACTCAACAAACATTTACTGAATATCTATGTCAAGCTAGGCACACAGGTCAGTGGCCCGGAAACCAGACATGGCCCCTGCTCTCATGGGGCTCACAGCCAGGGCAAAAGTAAGACACGTTCACTGGTAACCGCAGCAAACGTCTCACAGTTGCTGCTTCACTCCCTCCTCAACACAAACACACACACACGCACACGCACACACACACACACACACACACAAAGAGAGGATCCTGAAAGGAGCTGTAAGGGGCACGGGATGGGGGAAGAGAGGCCCCAGAATCTCTCTGTGCATCTGCGATGACACAGAAAGGAGGCCCTTGTTGGTGGCTGTGGGAACATGGAGTGCTGCATTAGTAACTGGGTCCACATGGGCAGGAGATGAGCAATGATGAGCAAGAGATGTCACCATGTCCCCAAGCACACAGCTGACCCACAGTGACCCTGCCCGGAGCCCACATCTCTGCAGCCATGATGGAGTAGCTGGGAGCAGAAGCTGCGCTGCTGGGGCCGCAGAGAACTGCCCACCCGCCCCTCCCACACACGGGGACTCTGAGCCAGGGCCGGATGTCAGAGGCTGAGGCCAGAAGCCCCGGGCTGGGTGCCCCTGCCTTGTACCATCGGTAGATCATAGACTCTTCTGGTCTTGGTTTCTGGAAACTGTGCAGTGCTTGATCTCAGGTCCCCTTCTCACTGTGCCTCCCCACACCCGGCTCTGACCTCCTCAACTCCTCAAACTTGAAGTAATTCCATGCAGAGCCCGGGAGCCAGCAGGAAATCATGGAGTTAGGAGGGAGCAGACCCAAGTTCCACCCCAAGCTATAGGAGCAGCTGTGTGACCCTGGGCAAGCCACCTAACCTCAGCATCTCATCTAAGAAACCAAGCTACTAGTGCTCTTCCTGCAAGGCTGTGACGACATTAGACTGTCACTGTGCTTGGCTCAGGGCCAGGGACGCCATGAGTACCCGGCCACTGGGAGTTTCTCCATCTTCCCTCCGCTACCACAAAGCCAGGCTTCTAGCAGCAGAGCCCAGGGACACAGCCCCCCAAAGTAGGATGCACCTTGGGGTGCCTCATGTTCCTTCACCTGAAACCCTTCACAGCCTCCTCCTCCAGCTTCTATTTCTCAGGAGACAGAGCACTCACTGTCCCAAGGCAGGCATTGTGAGGCAGATGTGTCTGACGGAGGATCCTCCTACTAAGCTGCAATGTGCCTCCCTGGAACAGCCACACGTCCCAAGAAACCTGCACCCTGCGGGCTCCCGGGGACTCCACCTGCAGCCATCACCCAGCATCCAGGCCTGAGTCCAGCCTTCTCTGAGCACTCAATCTGGGTGTCTTAGGAAAAGTACACCACCTTGGGCCAAGTCAACCCAGGGTGTTGCTCCCCCCTTCCCTGCCCTGTGTCTTCCCCCTCCTCTCCACCCTTCACACAGTGCTCTCCTGATGTCCCGAGGCCTCCAGTGCCTTCACTCATAAGGAACTAGAACATTACAGCCCTAATGAGTGTTTCTTCTCCTGGGCCTCCATATTTCAGAAGCTGGAACTGCTGACCTAAATTCACCCAAAGGAATGACTTCTTAATGGTGGAATTATGGACATCAGGGTATCTAGGTAGGAGGGAGGTTTGGGGATGAGAGCCATCGTAACACCCCTCCAATCACATCTCATGAGCTGCCACACTCCTCCCGCTTTGGGGTAAGATCTTTCCTACACAGAGACAATAGATGTGGAAGGGCGTCCCTGCCCCCGCCTGGCCCCAGGCATGCTTTGGAACCCACAGCCTGCTCTTTGCCAGGAGGGCTTAACCAAAGCAGCTGGGACAGCTGTGGCTTTCAGAATAACTCTTGAGCCTGGAGAAGTGAGGAGTGAAGGGGATTGATTTTTGGGTCCTCCTGGAGACTGGGATCCAAAATCAATCTGGCAATTAACAAGTAAGATGGGAAGTGGCTGCTGGGTTTCAGGCCCACCCACACCCCCAGGCAGCTCCGTTCCTGGAGGAGGGGCTCTGCTGCCTTCCTCTGCATCCTCGGGTTCTGGTGACAGCTCCTGAGTCCTGCTGGCTGTGCCTCTTCCAGGGCCTTGTCACCTGTGACAGGCCAGGATGGCAGGGCTGGAAGGAAGGAGCACAAGGCCCCTCCCCAGGCCCACAGGGTGGGCTGGGTTCCTGGGCATCACTCTGGCCAGGGAAGGAACAGCCTCTGGGGCTCTTTCCAGCCCCACCATCTCCATCCACACATCCTAGGTAGGTAGCAGGATATGACAGGGGCTCCCAGGGACTCTGAATTTCCTGAGGGCCAGCACAGCAGGAGCAGAGAGCTGTCTGTCCCTCACTTTCCATCCACCCTGCTGACCAAGCCTAGTGGCCGCTGGCAACTGGGACAATTTAGCTCAGCATCCCCCGTGAGCCACCACCCCCTTCTCCCACACATGTCTGGGAGGACAGTGGCTCGTGAGGACTGCCAAAAGAGTGATGGGATGGGGTTGCAGAGAAGTAGGGCTGTCCCAAGAGGGCCATGGCATTATTCATAAGAATGGGGGCTCCCGTTTTTCTTTTCTGCTTCTCTCCTGTGCTGTGTGATGTTGAACAATTCCTCTCCCCTCTCTGGGCCTCCAGGTCGCTTCTACACCATGAGGGTGGGACCCAAGGATCTGACCAGGTGAGTGAGGCAGCGTGGGGAGGCTCTCAGAGCCTGGACCATGACACCATTTAGAGTTTTCCAAAGCAGTAAGTAGGCTTTGCTGAATTCAGCATCCCAAACTCCTCAGGAGAATCAGTCCTGCTTGCTTGAGGCAGGGCCATCTGCGGCCAGGTCCCCAGTGGGTGAGGACTCATTTGGGGCCTTATACCCGAGCGCCTGGGCTCCAGCTGTCTCCCCCCATCCCTCCTGGGCCTGGGCTGGTGTGGGGGCTGATACCTGGAGGGACTCGGCTCAGCCCTGAGCTGCTACACACCAGGACCCAGGCCCACAGCAGTGAAGGGCACCCCTTTGGGGCCTGCTAGTGCCATCAGAGCAGGGTGGTTGGGCCTCGAGACTCCTCCATGTTCCAAGGGCTTCACAGGCTATGCCTCCCAGCTGAAGCACAGGCGGTGGCAGTACTCCTCACCATGTGCAGCAGAAAAAGAGCCCTGAGCTTCAAGTGCAGGCCCCCTCCCACCTCCTTTGACACAAGACAGACTCCTAGAATTGACAGGACTGGGAGGAGGAAGCAAGAGGCCCCCACCCCCACCCCGACACACACACACACACACACACACTCGATCTAGAGAACCTCTGGCTGAGCCACACCTGCCAATTCTCACAAGTACTTCCCCCTCCTGGCCGCTGCTCCTACAGCTCAGTCACACCCCTAACAGAGGCCAATGGCAAGAACAAGGGCCCTTGCCCTGGGAGAAGGCAGGAAGGGGTCTTCCTCCTCTTCAGGGACCCAGCAGCTCAGGTCTGAGGAGGATGATTCTTCCTTCCCCCTCCTCCCCCTCTCCCCCCGCCTCCCACTTCTTCCTCCTCCTCTTCCTCCACCCTCCTACCCCACGAAGGATAGAATCGTCTCAACACAGCTAACTGTGCCCATTGCCAGATGGTTTACAGATGTACAGACAGAATAGATTTATTCATCCATCCATCTGTCCATCCACCGATCCATCTATTCATCCACATGCCCTCTGCACAAGGAGTAAGACCAGGGCAGAACAGAAGGGAACCCAACGGAGCCTCTGTCCCCAGGGAGCCCCAGGCCAATGGAGAGAGCAGGTATGGACATGGCCAACTGCCCTGGGGCGCAGCAGGATGGGCAGAGCCCCAAGGCACTCGGGCAGCAGCATCCACTCTTCCCAAAGAGACAAATGGTGAAGGCAACTAGTCACCCAGGGGGTGACATGGCAGCCCCCATAACCCCCATTCAAGGGGCCACAGAGTGACCAAGCAGAAGGACCCTTGGAAGTCTTATAGGACAACCCCCCCATTGTACAGACAGGCTGCTAGAGCTCCTAAGAATGTATGTCCACTCTAAGTGCCAAGTGGGTGGGATGGCCCCCAAATGCTCACAATGAGAAAACAGGGTATGAACCATGAGCCCATTGCTGCAGGCTTCCTGGAGAGGTGGGGGCTCAGCTGAGTCCCTGGGGTGGAACCCAGAAAGGCAAAAAGAAGAAAAGTGGCATGCCAGGTGAGGGGACTAGCATGCACAGAGGCCAGGGGGTAGGATAAGCAAGTTGGAGCTCAGTGCCTGAGGGTGGGGGCACAGAATGGTCCGGCTAAAGGGCTGGAGCACCAGGAGCCTTTGAGGTGTGGGCAGGAGGAGGTCACCCCAGTTGCTGTCACCAGCATTCCATCATCCAACTCCTGTCTGCCCTGCATGGCATGCAGGGGCCACCCCTGACCCGCTGGTCTGCACCTTTTCCTTGTTCTCCAAGAGGACCCTCTCTCTGGCCAATTGGTGGATGGTACATTCACAATCTCCATTATATCTCCTTTGCCCAAATTTCTTTCCCTCATTTTTTGTGTGAAAAGACAGTTCTTACAAACGAGTCCCTGAGCTCAGCCCTTTCCCAGCCTCGTTAATTTTGCGCCCCACCTCATTTGTTCCGAGGACCTACTTTCCCCTCGCGCTGCGGCCTTCCTCCCGCCAGCTATATTCGGCTCTCTGCTCTGTCCTCGGTAACCTTGCACGCCGCCCAGAGTCCTGCAGGCGTTTTTCTCTGACAAAGAACTCTGGACTCGAAGGAACCGCAGAGGTCGTCTGTTCACATCTAACCCCCTCCTCTTACCTGAAACCGGAATCCCTTTTCTAGCCTCCCCTGACCAAGTTTATCTGGTCTTGGTTGCACTCCTCCAAGGACAGGCAGCTCACTGTCTACACAACAGCCTGTGTCACTGCAGGACAGCTTTAACTGAGACCAACCTTTTCCAGAAAGGTGGAACCAGCCTGAGACTCATTGCCATTCCCTTGCCATCGTTCCCTCTGTGTGTTTTGTCTGAGTCAAGTTTCCCAGACAATATTGCCAGCGCCCAAGAGCAGGGATCAGTCATGCATATCTTGGGAATCCTTTGGACCAAATGTTCTTTGAGCACCTTGGATGTGCAAGGCACGTGACAGAGCACTACCTTCTGCTTACAAGGCTGATACATGCACTCCTGTCCCTGAGCCTCCAGAAGCCACTGAGGAACAGTGGTAACCTAAAAACTTCTTCATTTTGGCTGAAAACTGCCTCGTGGCCCTCCCCACCTCTGGAGCTAGCTCTGCCTTCAGGAGTCACCTGGAGCTAGTCGAAGTCCTCTTCCCAGACAGACCTTCAGACACTTGAGAACGACCATCATGTTCTCTCCAAGTCTAACTCCTGGTTCCTTCACCATCCTGCCTGCTCCTCTCCAGGAGACAGATGGCACTTTGTTGACATGTTTCCAAGGGTGAGGTCCCTCGGACTGTGGTCTGACCACAGCAGGACAGGTGTCACCTCTTAATGCAGCACGAGCTTGCAGCAGAGCTTTGGCACCTGCTACCCATGCCATTGGTTCATGTGAAGTCAACAAAAGTCCCCAAGCAGATTGTGCGAGAGATTCCCTCAGGCGATTGACCCTCAGTGCCTGGATGGCAGACTTAACATTTCTCTCTGTGGAATCCCAGTTCTTCACTTTCCTCAGGTGCCTCAGCCTGTGGAAATTCTTTGGAGACCTGTTGTGGCTTCTCTTGGGTGAGCCATCCCACAGCCTGGTGACACTCCCAGACCTGACCATCAGAGGCATCTCTAAGCAGGGTAATTGAAAGGAGAGGACCTGGGGGACCGGATACACATTGCCACTGCAACCCCCCAGCACCCTGGCTTGCCACTTTGCAATTGCAGAAGCTGTGTTCAGAGGGGAAGGAGGCCCAAACAGGGATCTGTAAACCCAGCTCGGCAGAGAAGTCAGCCAAGGCCTCTGAGTCTGATCCCAATCCACCCCTGCCCTTGGACGAAGCAGGCAGGCACCAGGAGCCCAGAGAGGAAAAAGCTTTTCCCCAGAGGCAGGGAAAGCTGCGGGCAGGGGCAGCCTTGAGGGTACAGAGAAGCCATGAAGGACAAGGTCTGGAGGGTCAGCCATTCCTGGCCCCCCAGGAGTTGGGACCCAGAAACATGCATCAGACCCCGAAAGACACTGTTTCTTCCCTCCCTCTGGCCCCTGCTGGGTGAGGGCCGCACCCACTCCTGATTGCAATGGGGGCAGTGGGCAGTCCTGACAGGCAGCAGGCAGAAGGAGACCCCCAAAGAGGGCAGGGGCTGGGGCCCAGTGCACACCCCTGGTCTAAGCAGCTGTCTCACATAAGCCTGGCCCCGGACACCCCAGCTGCCACAACCATCCTTCAACTCCCACCAGTCCTAAATGTTCAGGAGTCCCAGGAGCAGGACAACAGGAGCTGGCCTACAGAATGGGCCATCAGATCCTCCAACTGATTTGAGGCCTCTTAGCAAGGTCTCACCCATGGCCTTACCTGTATGTAGCGGGTGCCTGAAATTTTCCCATCGGCCGTGAGCTCCTTTGGGTGAAGGACCTGGGTGCTTGGAGCAGAGACACTGTGCAAGAGCAGGTCACTATGAAGAGCCCCGGCTAAGTGAAGCCAGCAGGCCACCCCACTAAGACCCTGCTGGCAGGACCAGTGCTGACTTGAGACCCCTCCTTCTCTCAACAACCATAAGGGGTTCCCTCCACTCTGGGGCTTGCTTGGAGGAGAAGCCCTGAGCCTGCGTCCTGGCCTTGTATCCAGGCCACCCCCTCATCGTCAGTGCGGGTGACTAATGAAGCTATGACCGCCCCCTTCCCTCCCCACCCCCACTCCACCCACCAGAAGTTAGAAAAGTCAGAATCCTCAGGCCCTTGGGCCAAACCATCATTTAATTCTTCATTCCATTCCCCCATGACCCTGGGAGACAGGAGCAGAGCCGAACCATTATTCCTGGCTTACAGATAAAGAAATAGGATCAGAGAGGAAAGCAACCTACAGTCACCCAGAGGGACAGTGGAGCACCAAGACCGGGGTGTCTAACTCCCAGGAGAGTGTCTTCCCATACCCTGGGCTAGGGCACCTGCACCCCCACCACATGCCCACCCAGGGCCCCCTCCCTCTGGCTCTGCCCAGCTCAAAGAATCCCCAGGAGAGGCAGCCCCGCTCGCTGTCCATGTCGGGTGTACAAGCATCCAGGTGTCAGGGTCCTTTCTCACCCATGAGCCCCCGTAGAAGGCTATGCCTCCTGTCTCTACACCCTCACCCCTGAATCGGGCAATGCCCCCACCACGCCACAGAAGCTGCTCTTACCAGGTCACCACCAGCATCCTAATTGTCACCCTGGACTCCTTGACAGCAGCTGATGTTGCCAGCCACCCCACTTGGTTTTTGGGACACGCAGCTCTATTCCAGCCCTGCTCCAGCTCTCATCCCAAGTCGGCTGCTGTAGCCCCCATTCCTCTCCTTCTGTGCAGACCTGCCAAAGATTTGCACTTTCAGCCCACCCCTTCTCCCCCTGCACTCATTCTGCCCATCCCAAGGCTGTGAGGACCCCTCTAGGGGGGTCATCCCCCAAGCTACATTCCTAGCATCCCCTGAGCTATGAACAGAACATTCACCACACTTTGAAATTTCCTTCTCCTTCAAGATCAAGCCCTGACTCCCCTCTTCCAGGAAGCCTTGCACGATGTCCCCTTGTACCATCATGTCACGTAGGATGCCTGCCAGTCCATGTCCCCCTCCAGCTGTGATGGTCCTGCACACCTGCCAGATGGTGCAGATAAGGCAGGGGTGAACATGTGACCCCCCCCATAGGTAGACTGGGGCCCATCATGCAGCCCGCACTGAGGGCTCCATCCAGGGGTCAGTAGATCATCAGCCAGAGCTCTTGGGGGTCTAGACTGAGGATATGGACAGAGCTCGAGCAGGAGTCCAGAGCGAGGAGGATGGGGGATGGAGCAGACAGCAGGAGAGGCAGAGACCCCAGGGGTGGTGGAGGGGAGGAAGGAGAGAGACCCTGAGAGAGCAGCCCTGATCTGCCTGGCTCCTGGCTGCACTGCCTCTCCCCACAAACCCCTTTATCTTGAGGCCACCTGGATGAACCACTGGCCTTCATGAGAAAACTATTCCAGTGCCCCAGGCAAATGGAAGCCCTTCCTCCTACAACACAGAACCTTCAGGATCCTGAGCTCCTCAGCTTCCTCTGCCACATCCCCAGGGCCCTCTGAATAGCCACGTGTCCCATTTGTGGGGAGAGAAAGCTCAGGAGACTGGCAACCCGAGAGCACCAGGCAGGGCCATTTGGGGGCATCATGCACTTGGGGACACTCACAGGGTCATGCCCTGGCTCTGGGAGCCCACCAGGATCTCCTGCTATGGCCCAGAATTCAGTCCCCTGTCTCCAGGGGCCCCTCCTGGCCAGCCGAGGCCCTATCATGGCTGGGAGTGAGGCTGAAGGGCTCTCAGGGTTGTTGACGAAAAAGACTGAGAAGCGTGGCCTGGCCAGACTCCATTGTTGACAAAGGAGGAAACTGAGGACAGGGAGGATGGCTGAGGCCAAGGGTGGGGAGAGTCAGGCAGGGCGGACACAAAGGCCCGCTCAGGCTCTGCTGCTTCTAGTGCATCTCTCAGCCCCTCTGGGGAGCTCTGGTTTCCTTCCTGGTTCCTGCACGACCTTGGGCCAGTCACCTTCACTCTCCCCACCTCATTTCCTCCTGCATTTTAAAGAGGCCTAAAGCTCGGTGTCAGGGATGCGGAGTTGTGAGAACAGAGCCGCTGTCCGGAACCAGGCTCTGGGAGGGGAGCAGGCCAGGTGACCTTTCCCCACTGGCACCCTGCAGGACTCGTCAGAGGGAGCCTGGGGCCTGCACCACAGCACTAGCTCAGGACCCCTCACTTACAGGGGTGGGTGCCCGGCTGACCCACCTCCCCGCCTGCTGCTCCCTGAAGTCTCTGAGTCCCACCAGTGCTCCCGAGCAAGCCTCTCCAGTGATGTTTCATCCTGACATGTCGTCTCTCTGTGACTCCCTATCACCTTCCTTGCCAGGTAGTCCTGGGGCGGGGGCACATGTGTGTGGGTGAAGGTGCGTGCGAGAGTGTGAAGGCGTGTGCGCACATTTGCACGCACTCTCAGGCATGGAAGCTGTGAGGAATTTGCATGCTGCTCTGGGTGTAAGTGAGAAAGAGCAAGGCTGGGGGCCCGCCCCCTTGGTAAGCTGAGCACGAACTATCTTGTGAGATGGTTTTCAGGCTAAGAATCAGCTCCTGCTTTCACCTGAGGTGCCAGAACTGCAGATCCTGCCATCCGAGACACACAGCAATTTGGCAGGAAGGGAAGACTTGCTGTTCCACAGGGACCCCGAGGCTCAGGCGCTGGTCTGCCCAAGGTCAGTAGGGGGACCAGCATGGAGCCCTTTTCTTGGCTCCTAGGCTGAGGATGTCCCTCCCCTGTGCCATCTACTCCCACCTACCCACCACCTCTGCTGGCGACAGGCAGCCTCCAGAGCGGAAGGTCAGCTATGGTGAGCTTTGGGCCCCCATCCAGCCCCCTCTGAGGACTGATGCCTGAAAGCGCAGCTCTGTGCCACCAGATGGACCATGAGATCCCACCTCAGCCCAGCCTTCACCAGCCCTTTCCACCTATCCTTGCTAAGGCACAGCAAGCTGGAGCCTGCCTGGGGATGGCTTGATGACAGCTGGAGCAGGCAACACACAGGAAACTGGCAGAGGGCAGGCTCCTCACCCCTCTCCAGCCTGCCAGAGAGAGAGGTCAGGAAAGACCATGTTGGCCCTCACTCCTGCCACCTCTTCCCCCTCCCCACATACCCACGCACAGCACGGAAAAGACTGGGAAGGTGGCTTCTGCCAGGGAGGAGAAAGAAGGGACTGCTGTGCCTCTGCAGGTGGTAGATAACGAAGGAGCAGCCTCTCCGGCCACCCAGCCACACACATCCCACCTTACAGACAGGGAAAGAGAGGATCAGACACGGGAAGCAAGAGAAAGTGGCCTCCAGCTGGCCTGGCCTGTCATCACCGAGAATTCCTGGCCCAGGGGCTCCATGTCTGCCCCTCCCAGCTAGGCTGGCCACATTCCTGGCCTGGAGGGACAGCAGGTAGGGGAGGCATGGATCCAGAGCATTTCTACCAGCTGTGGAACTCATTGTGAGGACCAAAGCCGTGCTAGCTTGGGAGGGGTGCATTCCCACAAGACAATCTTTTGTAGGGTAACCAATGCATCCTGGTTTGCCCTAGACTTTCCTGGTTTTAGCACTGAAAATCCCACATCCCTGAAAACCTTTTAGGCCCAGGCAAACTGGGACAGTTGGTCACTCTACTCTTTAACCTCCAGGAGGACCCTCTCAGTGACTTCCATGCATGGTAGGGCCAGGCTGAAACCAAGAAGGTGGGGAAGAGTCTCAGAGGCCACTCAGCATAACCACCTTGCCCTCTGCTCATTCTCACAGCCTCTGCTTGAATGCCCCCAGCTCTCGGAGCTCACCACCACAACAGGCAGCTTGTTCCATTAGGGAGTTCTTATGGCAGGCTGACAGCAGCCTTCCTGTGGCTGCTTCTCCCCTTCCCTTCCCCATCTTCATCCCTCCTGCGAGAGCTCCCAGAACCCACGTGTCTCCTCCTTCTTCTCGGTCACTGGCCTTAGATCCTTGAAGGCTGTGATCACACCCCCTGGGCGTCTCAGGCATGTCTTCTCCAGCAAGCACTGTTCAGCCTTCCTGTGCTGGTGACTAGCAGAGAGTGGACATCAGGGGCTACATCACAGCCCCACTCTGCTCTCTCCCCTCCCCTGCTCCATACCCTCCAGGGCTTCCAGTTACAGCCAGCTTCTCTGTCTGCAAATCCCATCAGGCCCAGCCACCCCCTCCTGATAGGGAAGCAGAGCAGATCCTTGGAGGGCAGGTGGGTACGGAGAGAATTCTCAGGGCAATGGTGGCTTTGGGGGAGTGACAGGAACTGGTTTGTGTCTGCAGATGCTCACTCTGGCCACTGCAGGGGAAGCAGACCACACTGGGAGGCAGGGATGGGCACAGGAACTGTGAGGTGGCTACTGCTGTCATCCAAGGAGAAATCAGGTAGCTCAGAGCAGGGCTGTGGCCGGAGCAGTGGAGAGAGGTACAGACCCTAGATGTATATAGAAGGTAGGCCCCGCAGGGTTCAGCAGTGGGCTAAATATGGGAAAGAGGAAAAGGAGGTGCATGGGGGTCCCTTGCCCCCACCTCCAGTGCTGCCCCACATACTCTGATGTCACTTGATGCTGGGCCTGCCACAATGGTCCTAGGGGCTGAGCATGCCTCTCTGCCCCCAACTATACTGGGGCCCAGGAGACTCTGTTCCCAGCAGGTGGGGTTTCCAGCAAGGGGGTGGGACCGCAGACAGCACCACAGCCTCCTGAATTCACCAGCCTCTGGCCCATGGCCTTTGGAGAACCTCTCTCCATGAAAGTGGTTCTCAGCCGCAGGCTGCCTGTCAGAGTCACAGCAGACCCCTCACCATGCCCACCCCAGAGCTGCTGAACCAGATCCTGCCAGTCAGAGCTTCTGTTCGGGGCTTCCTGGTTTATTCTGATGTTGAGTGGGTTGAGAACCACTGTTCTAGTCCAACCCCCTTGCACTAGAGATGGGGAAACTAAGGCCCGGGGAAGAAAACTGAGGGCCACAGTTCTCACTACGTATCTGCAGCAGAGTCTGGATGCAGGACTGTGGTTCCTAGCCCCAACTCCTGAATCCCCCAGGTCCTCAGAGGCCCCAGGCATTGGCAGGGTGGGTATGAAGCCCCTGGGGAGGGGCAGGGCAGTCCTCCCCCTGGCCTCACCCTGCCGGAGCCCCAGACAGAGGCAATCTCCCCCACCTGCCCTGTATCGTCAGTCTCCTCCACGCTGTAAACCTGTCTTGTAAAAGCCGATGAAAGGCCTGGCTGTCAGCCACAGCAGCCTTCTCGGGCCTCCGCTCGGCTGCACGTGGTCCTGGAGAAAGCAGGAGGGAGGCGAGATGCTGGCATCAGCTGCTCTGTAAATCTATCGAAGATATTTTTTATCACTTCCCGACATTCCTCTGTAAAAGCCACTCAGCCACATTTACAAATTACAGAACTCATTTGATGTCGGGGACCTGGCTAATGCCCTAGGTAAATCCAGCAGGAGCAAATTGGGGCCCTCCCAGCTCAGCTCCTGTCCAGCTGTGCAACCTTTGGCAACCAAGTCACAGGACTTCAGCCTCTGCCTGCCCATCTGTAAAATGGGGATGCAGGTGGCTGTGAGGATTAGTGAGCTCATGGTGTGCATGCCTGGCTCAAGGCCTGGCACACAGTAAAGGATGGTGGCAATGATGTGTACTGGAGCCTGTTTGGGGCAAAGGGTTGGGGAAGGGTAACTGGGGCACAGGACCCAAGGCACCCCTGCTGCTGAATCACAGCACCCTCTGGGCGACGACACTCTAGGAACCACAAGGCTTATGTACAGGGGTACTCGTGTCTTCCTCCTGTCCTCGTGCAAGAAGCTTTAGATCCTGTCTCCACGTGGAATCCTTGAACCTTCCCACCTCAAAACTGTTTCAGCTCTTAGAAGTTCATCGCTTAGCAGTTCAAACCCTCCATGAACTGATCAGTGGAGGATCCTTGGATCCTGGGTTGAGAGGGATTCTGAGGCTGTTTCAGGTTGACTAACGATGTCTGCTGTTGGCCTTGGAGAGTGTTGGGCGGCCCCAAGTATGACCTTACACTTTGCCATCCTTTGGCTTCCAGTCTCCTTATTCTGTAGATGAGGAAGCTGGTAGCAAAGAAGGGGAAGGCCGTGGACCAAGGAGTTCAGAAAGTGGCCTGATATTTCTTAGGCATCCACTGTGTGCTACGTGCCAGCCATACACCATCGCATTGGACCCTCCCAACAGCTCCAGTAGTTTGACAAAGGAGGCTCTGAGGTGAGGGCAGTCACCCAGCAAGCTGGCAGTGACACAGCTTGAGCAAGAGTCTCAAACAGCAAATGACAACCAAAGACCAGATCCATGGAGCGGTGAAGGCGGAGGCACAGGAGGCGGCTGAATGGTGTGGCAGGAGGCCGCGGGGGTCTCAGAGAGGGTGAATCACTTCAGACTGGAAGCATCCTCCTGTAGCATTTTTTTTTTTTTTTTTTTTTTTAACCACTTAAGAGGTAAACCAGAGTAAATTATTAGCAATACTGGAAACGCCAGTCGCCCTCGCATTTGAGCAATGCCGGGAACTTCTCAGAGCTTCTACGTCTGTGACATTCCAGCTCCTGGGAGGCCCTAGAAAGGTGGGCGATGGCAGGCTCAGCCTGTCCCTCTTCAAAAAGGAAGAAACCGAGGCTCAGGAGATGACCTGACTGAGGCCACACACCCCACCTCCCTGACTCCCCCCGGCACATGGTGCCACAGGCCTCCCTTGCCTCTGGGGCAGGAAAGTCAGGACCACGAACTGTCAGGGACATTTTCCTGTGCTTCTTAGCTGGTCTTCTGGAGAAAGGGAGTCATTGTCTCCCCGTCCCCATCTCACTCTCCTCCTCCTCACACATTTTATCCCAGCCCGCAATGTGCCGGCATTGTATCAGGGGCTTAAGCACACTATCTCACTAACCCTCCCAAAAGCCTTGTGGAAGGGGAGCTCTCACTAGCCCCATTGTACAGACAGGGAAACTGAGGCTCAGAGAAGCTGAGGGTTCAACGCAAAGTCTATGACTCCAAAAATTTGCTCTTCCCTCTCACCTACAAGCCTCTGTTGCCTTCGGCTCTCCTGACCCCACATCCAGCCAAGAAAGCACCTGCTGTGGCCACATTTTGGCACAAAACTTCCAGAGGGCAGAGAAAGTGATCACTCAGTCTCCTCAGCTGAAAATGGGGGTGACAATAAAAACACCTTCTTCCCAGGGTCGTTGAGTGAAAAGGGATCATGGGCCGGAAACCGCGCCTGCCACAAATAAGCATTTTTATTACTTTTTCATCCTTGCCAGCTGCTCATGCTATGTTGATATCACACAAGATGACAGAATCTTGAGAACCTCAGCGTGCCGTATCCAAGGCAGGGACTGAGGGGGTTAGGCTGCCGCCCTAAGGATTTGGGGGAATCGAGGGCTCAGAAGAGACAGGAAGGTGAAAGACTGTTGAGGGTTTGCGTTTTCAGTCCCAACCCTGTAGGAGTGGAGCCTGCGAGGGGGTGACTCAGGGCTGGGACCCGCCCAAGGCTGGATTCTCAGTATCCCAAGGGCCAGGACCATGTGGCTCTGCCTCTGAGCCCGGGTCCAGCCCAGCCACGCAGGATCCCTCTCCCTGTACTGTCATCTCCGTGGTTTGTTAACTGTCAGTCCACATCTGAGGAGCAGCAGTGCAGGGAAAGGGAGGGCCTACAACAGAGCAAAGAACCAGGTCTGGTCCCACGTGGGCTGAGCTTCAGCGTGGGCCCAGCACACAGTGGGCCTCCAAGAAAGATTGTGACAAACGCATGATTGGATGAATGAATGAAGCACCCCAGTGTCTCCATTCCTTCATCCGTAGAATAGGATAGTGGCAACTACCCGACAAGGTCATTGCAAAGTTCAGAAGCAGCGTACATACAGCACCAAGCACAGAGGGAGCTGGGTCCTCGGTAAGCAGGAGCTATGACTTTGAGGAAAGGCCTTTGCCCTCTCGAGGACCATGCACTGATGGCCTCTCCGTGGTCGGCCTTCACCCCAACTCCCGCAAGGACCACAGGTCAGCCCACGGCCCCTGAAACTCAATTGCTGTCAAATAAAACCTAGGGGCTTTGCACACGCACACAGTATTAGGAGCAGAGTTTATAGAAAATCAGGACAGCCTGTATTTGAAAAGTTCTGCATAAATTTTTGAGTTTGTTTCAGAAAATGAAGTCATTGTGGGTGACACAAATCAATATCAGTATAAATGTCCGCCCACCTGTTCAGCGTGTGCTGTGAAGGAGTCACAGGGTGTCAGCCCCTAATTGCACCAGTGCACCGTTTCCTCCTGCTTAATTTCAGATCCCACCCACCCTGGGAAGATCTGAGACACCTGGGCAGGGGAGGGGGCCTCTCCTATGTGCTCCTACCCAGTCCATACACAAGAAAGGAGCTGGTAGTGACATATCTAATCCGTTCCCTTCGGTCCTCTGTGCATCATGAGACCCTCTGTGTTCTGGGCAGAGTGGGCTGGAGGATGCTTTTCTCTCCAGCCCAGGCCATGCTGCATCACTAGAGATCTGAAGCAGCCCCTCTTGGGACCTCCATGTCTCCAAAGTCCCTTCAGTGTGACCCACCAGTCCTCCCTCAGCTCACCTTTTCCTTCAGCAAACATTCCTTGAGGGTCTGCCGGTGCCAGGCAGAGGGGGCCCAGCTATGAACTGAAGTGAGCCCGACCCCACCAAGTGCACATCAACCCTGTAGGAGGGCACGGGGCTAGGAGGGCGTTCACTGGGACCTGATCTTATCGGGACGGTGTGGCATAGGCTGAGCTCGAAGGATGACTCCAGGTGATGTGGGCGTACAGGGGTCAGGGGAACAGTGCGTACCAAGGCCTGGAGGTGCAAAAGAACAAGACACATTCAAGGAAAGGAAGAAAAGTCATGTGCTGGGGGTCATGGGGCTGGATCTCATCCCAGTCCCCGGCTCCCTAGATCCCTCACCCCATCTCTGTTCACCCACAGCCATGCATGGGATTTCTTCACATACACGCTTCCCTTGGAGGTCAACTCACAGAGATGGGTGCCTGGGGCTACTCCTGGACCCCCCTGTCTAGCAGGTGCAGTGGGATTCTGAGTCCCCATTTAGAATCACCCGGGACCTTCATATGAGACTTCCCCCAGCTACATCTCCTGCCCTTCCCCCACGTATGCACAGCAGCCACAATCAGAGGAAACCTAGTGTCCCTGCTGTCCCTGCCAGCAACTATGACTCAAAGCAACAGTGCATAAATACAAAGCCATGGACACTTGAGGTTTGACTAGCAACTCAATGAATTTGGCAGTAGTCACAGGGCTCCCCCAGGGTGTGAGGGGTCTGTCAAAAGCCAAGCCTCAGCACCTCATATTTTACCCACAAAAGAGATGAAGCAGGCACTTGAGGCCTAGGGTTTAGGATCCACTCTGGCTCCTTCTGGAACCAGAGAAAGGCAGGTTGTGCTCCAGGTCCAAGCTCTTTGCAGCCCTTCCCAAGTTCCTATCACTGCCTCCTCCAGGCTCCATGCCCCTGTTTGTCCCTTGTCTCCAAAAAAGGCTAACATGGGGGCTTCATTTATCCTCAAGGGCCTAGGGACCTGGACTGAGACCACCCTGCCCCATAGGAATCTGGCTAAGAGGAGATTCACAGTGAATAATTCAAGTTGAGCTCAAAGGCCACTACTGCCAGTAAGCAACCCCGCCTCTCATCGGACAAGAAAGCCTTGCTTCTGTGATTAGAGAGAAAGACAGAGGGAGAGAAAGAGTCAAGGCAAAGAGGTGAAGAGACTTGGAGACTGGGTGTCATGGCTCACTTTCTTGTCTGTATCCCCAAAAAGCACCTCTCCTGTCTTACTCTGCCCAGCACCCAAAACAGGAAGTGAGCCAAAGCAGGGGCTAATGAGAATTTGTTCAATGCAGGAAGGAGAAAAATCATAAACTAGGGAGTGCCTTTCTCACCCGCTCCCCACCCACCCAGGCTACCCCAGCACCCACAACTCTAGTCCTCTAGTCAAACCTCTGCCCAGCCAGGTCAACTGGACCCTCTGCCAAGTCGAGGCAGCAGAGGGACCCAAGGGACCCTGGAGACCGGGCAGCTCCGTGGCCCACTCCTCTGGGTGGCTCTACACTGCCCATGTGCAGAGAAAACAAAGCATCCATGGGGGCGTGTATGACTTATGGCTTTAATCTTCCTGATAGAAGGCCTTTAAAGATTATTTCAGGGATGAAAAAAATAATCCTGGGTAATGAATCACAGCCTTAAGAAGCTGATAAGCAGCAGGGAAGCTGGCGGGGCCTGAGTTCCTGATTTAATTAAAGTCTTACAGATAGTCCCTGAAACAAAATCCATTGTAGCCTTCAAGGTGATAAAAAGACTGTAGATTCCTTTAAACTAACTTACCTGCCTCATGAATCTTCTTCCCACCAAAAAGGGCAGATAAGGCCACATCTTCAGGACCCAAGACTACATCACTGCAGATGGCCCCATTTAGGGTCTGCTGGGGACCCCTCCCCCGTTCCCCCGAGGGACAGAAGGTGCTTCATGGAGCCCAAGAGCCAGAGGCAGATCAGAGCCTGGCAGATGCAGCAGAACAAGCCCAGACGGGGAGTGGGATGCTGTGTGTCCTTGGGTTGCTTGCTGACCCTCTCTGGGGCTCGATTTTCACATCTAGCAGCCAGGGAGCAAGAGGTAAGGCAACTGGTCTCCAGAAAGCATCCCAGAGCTGGCCTTCTGGGTCCTGAGTGCCATGCTCCCCGAGGAGGTGAGGAGTGAGACACGTGGTGTCTCTGTGCGGGAGAAGGTCCTCTCTCTCTCCTCCTCCCCCAGCTGCATTTTCAGTGCCTTGGAGCCCTGCCCCTGGTGCCAGGCTCCCCTGGCCCCTGGCCCCCAATTCCCCTTCCCTGCCCCTCTGGGTCCTGCTCAGGCATGCCTGCCCTGGTAGAGGCTCACTGCTGACACTCTCGGGGACACCAAGCCATCCTGGCCCTCTGGGCACCCCTGGTCCAGTCGAAGGGTAGTATGCGTCTTACCAGAATGCACTGAGAAGGGTGAGGATAGAGCAGGGCACCCAGAGCTGGCAAGGGCTGTGGATTCCATCTGGCCCCACCACCAGCTCTGCGAAGTGTCCAGAGAGAGGCCAGGAGGGCTGGACCCGGGAGGATGAAAACAGGGCTCCTGAGGAAGTGAGGATGATAGCCGATGTCTGTATGTCCTTAGAGCCTAGCCCGTCCTTAGGGAAAGAATCAGATGGGTGGACAGATGGACAGACAGGGACAAGCATACAGGGGAGGCAACTGTGAGCTGAAGCTGGGTCCAGGCCTGCATGGTGCCAGCTCCTCTCTGACAGCCTCAGCCCTGACAACCGGTGCCCAGGGCACGGTGTGAGTGACCAGTCTTGTCCCATGAGGGCCAGCACCACAGGGGCAGGGGTGCCACCTAAATTTGAATTTCAGATCAATGATGAACAATTTTTAGTATAATTAAGTCACAAATATTGCATTTATTTGCTATATCTGGCAGCCCTACACAGCTGGCACAGAGCTGCCAGAGAGAGGCCCCATGGAGGCAGTGCAGAAGGCGTGTTTCTCATTCGTGACCTCCCCTCAGGGTCCTGAGGCCTCTGGAGCCTCCAGGTGGACAGGAGCTGATGGGAGGGTAAGGAGAGAAGATTCCACCCAGAAATTGTAGGCTGGAGTGGGGACAGCCCTGAGCCAGGTCCCATACAGCTAAGTCCTCCTGGCCCAGTCCCAGGACTATGTGCAGGGCTGCTGGGGACCAGCTGCCACCTAGCGGCCAGTGTCAGAATGGTAGGCCATGGTATCCAGAGAAAATGGGGCAGATTGGTGACCCCTCAAAACAGCTCCATTGTGAAAGGTTAGGACTTTTACCCCACTTGAAAGAAAAGGTAACTGAAGCCTAAGGTCACCCTAAAACCTAAATTTATGTAAAGACCTTAGCTTGGGCACATCCTCGTCCCAACCTCCAGGCCCCCCTCTCTCCTATTCACAGCCACCAAGTGGGTCCCCAGGCCTGCCATGTCTGTCAGGTCTGTCTTCTGCTCACCAACCTTCAATGACTCCCTATTGCTGATAAAATGAAGTAACTTGTCTTTGCTGGCACCCAGAGCCCTCTGCAAGACAACGCAAGCTTCCTTACGCAGACTTTCTCTCTGCCTTTCTGAGCCCCCTGTGCCCCGCCTCCAGCCTGAAACCTTCCCCAGCCCTCCTGTCTTTCAAGCTCCAAGGTACCTGCTGCTGTGCCTGATACTCTGATCTGTCCTGTGGCTGCTCTCCCATCTCCTCATAGCCCTGAACTCCTAAGGTCAAGTGGCCCCAGGGAGCAGGCCTTGAACATCTTATCTTCTCTAAGCTCATCTAATTTCATAGCTTTAAATTCCATCTATCCACCAATGACTCCAAAATGCATCCCTCTGGCCCAAGTTTCTTCTCTGAACTCCAGACTCACACATCCAACTAGCCACAAGACAGCTCCACTTGGAGTCTAATAGGCAGCTCAAGCTTAAAATGGTCAGAACCAGGCTGCCAGACCTGCCTCCGAGAGCGCTCCTCCCATCTCAGCAGCATCTTCGTCTCTTCAGTTGTTCTAGCCCAAAATCCCTTTTTTGTACACCTCACATCCAAGCCACCAGCAAAGCCTGTTGGTGTTGCCTTCAATATAAGCCTGGAGTCCAACCGCTTCTCACCACCAGCACCACTGCCCCTGCTCCAAGGAGGGTTCATCACTGAGGGGCACCTGGCATAGGGTAAGCTGAGGTTCCTGTGCCCACCCCCACCTCAACTGGACCAACACACAGGCCTCCTGGCTGGCCACCCTGTTTCCACCCTTGTCCCCTTCCATCTCTTCTCCACAATTTCATTCGTTCATTCATTCAAGGACAGCAAGGCCCCCACTGTCACGGAGCTTCCCTAGGTTGGGACGAGGCTACCAGAGGTGGATATTAAGCAGCCAATGACACAGTTCATTATTTGGCTGGAATTGAGATCACAGCTACACAGGAGAAGTAGAGGGAACCACAAAAGCAAGCAGCAGACAGAACCAACGTGGTTTGAGGCTCAGAAAAGCCTTCCCTGAGGAAGGGGTATTTAATCTGAGCGCTCAAAGATGAGTCTGCCTTATCTGGATGGGGAGAGGGAGAAAAGATTTGGGAAGAAGGAACCACCAGAAAGAAGCCTGAGGTGGGAGGAAATGGGCCCAGAGGTGGGGGAGTTGTGAGCTGAGGCTGGGGTCAGGCTGGGGTCAGAAGTCTTGCAGGCCACAGGTGGCAATTGGGCTTTACCCTGAGAGCCACCAGGAGCCACTGAATGCTGCGACCCTCCTCTGGAAGTGGAGTGGTGGCGAAGGGGGGGTGCTCTAGACCCATCCTTCAGGACCCTGGACACCTCTATACAGGCTTGCCCACTCCTCCCTGATTCTGGCCCAGCAGAGGCAGCGAGGGGTGAGTGACACCCACCATAAACAGTAGGCCAGGCTGGTGATTTTAGTGCAAAAATGTTAAAGTCAGCAGTAAACTTGAAGCTCAGAGAGACTCTCTCCCCAGGGCCTCCAGGTACCACCCTGTCCTGCCCACTTGGTGGGTGTAGAGACCCCAGACAGTATGGGATGGCAGAGCTGGCCTCCTCAGAGGCAGGGGTCTATGGAAGGACGTCAGCTGTCCTCCTGGCCAGGACCAGGAAGGTAGGAGAGGACAGTGCAGCCAGATGGGGAAGAGGACTAAGGAGTATCCCTAGCTCGGAGTGTGGGTGGCACTTCGAGGTCAGCACTGGCCTTCTCAGTGGCAACAGGGGCAGTGATGCCATTGTCACTGCAGCCATCTGGCACCAAGTGGCTGCACCCATGGGGGGACTGTCTCTCCAGCAGGCCCAGCAGATCCCCAAGAAACCAGGCCCTTAGCATGGGGCAGAGAAGAGGTCACCGGGGGCCAGGAGCAGTGAGAAATGCCTACTGGGAAGGCAGCAGGTGACGGAGGACAGAGAGAGGGCACCTGGACAGGGATTTTGAGAGGTGACATAGAGTCTAGAAAGTACCAGCATCAGAGCTAGGAGCACCTGGGACTCTTGGCTCTTCCACCTCTCACAGCCACAGTTGTCTCATCTGTCAACTGGGTAGATGATCCTCCATCTCCCCCAAAATGGGTGGATGGGTGGCTTTGGCAGACACAGAGCTGTGCCCAGACAGCTCCTCCTCCTGGAGGGGGAGCCTGGTGAGGTTGGGGCTGGAGCAAAGGCTTTAATGAGGTCCCTGCCTTCCCTCTGGAGGAAGGGCAGGGAGGGCGGGGAGCTCGCCTACTGTCTGGCCTCCTCCCCAGGTCCCACGATGGTCCCACTGTGTGTTGCCCACCCAGCCCAACCTCGCAGACCCAGGCAGGAGCCGGTTGTGTCTCCTCCATCCGCCACGAAGCCAGGAGGAGGCTGGCTCTGGACCTTCTGAGCCGCCCCAGATACTTACTCCCGAAGGAGCCGAGTGCTTTGGTAGCTTCTGGTTGCTCTCACTCATCAGAAGGAAATCTGACAGCCTCTTTCCTGCCACGAAAGAACTAAGAAGGGATGGGGACCAGAGTCCTGCTCTTTGTTCTTGTTCCAGGAAAGGAACAGGGGGCTCCCCCGGGTCCTGCAGGTTAGCCTAGGGTAGCCTAGAACCCACAGGTTATCTCAGAAGATACCAGGTATCTCAGAACATGTAGGTTAGCCCAGGCTCGCCTAGAACTCACACTTTAAAATAGAGCACACACATTAGCCCAGGTTAGCCCAGAGACACGAGGTATCCCAGAATACTTGGGTTAGCTTGGGGACACCTGCTAGGCCATGATAGCCCAGGACCCAGAGTTCAGTTCAAAGCATACAAGTTAGCCCAGGTTAGTTCATAACACATGGGTTTACTTGGTACACCCAGGATTGATTGAAATAAATAGACTGGTCCAAAACAATTATTTTTTTGATTTTTTTTTTTTTTAAGCAGCAGAACCCTCCTTTAAATGAAATCCCACCCAGAACCCAATGCATAAAACAGATAATGTGGAATTGCCTTGGTTGAAGAGGGGACGGGGCCCAGGCAGTGGCGTGCTGGTCAATGTTCAACACGCAGCTTCCAGGGAAAAGCTCTGGTTTGTGGCATCTGCCTGTTTCCGTGGTGGCTGATTTCAGGATACCAACCCAAGTCGCTGAACTCGGAGCTGGGAAGAAATGTGCAGAACTGACTCTGCGAGCCAGGGTGAGCCGGCTCCAGCACCCAGAGCCGCCTGCTCAGTGTCCTGGGCTCTTCTGGGGACTCCTCAGCACCCCGGGGACCTCCTAGCTGGGAAGTCCAGGCCCGAGACACAAAGGTCAGCCCAAACCTGGAGGCTGACCCCAAACCTGGAGGTCTGCGGGACAGCTTCAGGCTTCTGAAACCTGAGTGAAACCCAGAAAAATGCTTCCTGAGCTCTGGCAAGAGCGAGGCAGGTAGGCAATGAAGTCAGTGGGGAGATCTGGCCCCAAGAACTTTCTACATGATGTTGACCGAGTCCTTTCTGCCCTCTGGGTCTCAGTCTCCCCATCTGCACAATGAGAGACCTGAGGGCTGTGACCTGTAGGGGCCCCACTCTGGCCTGCAGAAGTCTGCTGAGCTCGCCTTTGTCCCTCCCACCTCTGCCACCACCCCAGGCCTGGCACACCACCCTGGCAGAGCCCCAGGTGCCAAGCCCCCCACAACTCCCTTCACACCTGTCCTCAGCCAGCCGTCATCCAGGGAGTCTGCAAAGTTAGTCCACGCAGGGTATGTGTCCTTCAACCAAGGAGCTCAGCCCTAGGGTGGGGATGCCAGTGGCATGCAACCAGCAACAGGAGGGGGCTCCTCACAAGCCACCAAGTCACTGAAGAGCACAGTCTATGCTTTCTTTAAAATTTAAAAATATTTATATTTAGATGTAAGTCAGAAGGTACAGAATTTCAATTAGACAGGGTGAATACGTTCCGGAGATCTAAAGTACAGAATGGAGACTATAGTTGAAAATAATATATATTGTATACTTGATAATTGCTAAGAGTGTAGATCTTAAATGTTCTCACCACAATAAAATAACTGTGTGGGTGATGAGTATGTTAATTAGCTTGATTGCAGTAATCATTTGACAATGCATACACCTATCAATATATCACATTGCACACCATAAATATATACAATTTTTATTTGTTAATTGTACCTTAATAAAGGAAAAAATTTACTTATTATTTTGAACACTGAGCAAAGGACAGAAAAAAACCACTTAGCCAGCACTTGGATTTAACTGATGTTACTATGAGGCCAGGTCTCCCCCACTGGGACATGCCTGTCCCCTCTGTGAGCACATTCCATGCCCGTCCCAGGGCCCACTCCATCCCCACATGGGACTGCCATGGGGCAGGCATGCCAGGGGACAGGAACAGCTTCTCTATACCTCTGCATTGTCTCCTGTCACACACTCATCTGACATCTCCTTTACGCTTCTAGCCACCAGGTAGGGTATAGATAAGGATTTATTCTCCTCGTTTCACAGAAGAAGAAACTGAGGCACAGAGGGTGAGGGATTTATCTGATAGAACACCGGAGGCCGAATGTCCTGTTTCTGACCAGTCCCTCAGCCCCCAGCTCCAGCTCCCCTCTCCTCTGGGCCTCCAGGATGGGCTGTTAATAACCATGTGAAGGGCCGGCCTGTGGCTTACTTGGGAGATTGCGGTGCTGATGACACCAGGGCCACAGGTTCAGATCCCTGTGTAGGGATGGCCAGTTAGTTCACTTGGGAGAGCGTGGTGCTGACAACACCGAGTCAAGGGTTAGGATTCCCTTACCAGTCATGTTTAAAAAAAAAAAAGAAGAAAAGAATAAAATAAATAACCATTTGAGTAAATAGGTAGAAATTGGGACTGTCCCAGGCAAACTGGGCCATACCCCAAAACTACCTTTGAAAACCCAACACAAGAGTTGTTTGAGGTCCAGCATCACATGAGACACAGGGCAGACGTGACAAAGAGAAGACACTGTCTCTGCCCCAGAGGTGGGTACAGAAGCCGAGATGCCCCCTCAGCATTCTTTTATTGCATCCACGCTGTGCGCACTGATGCATACAGAACCTAGGGAACAGCAACCACGGGGCAGTGAGCGGAAGGTGGAGCTGGACTGAGGTGGACCTCAGTCTTGAGAAGCAGGCCCCGATGAAGTGGAGAAGGGGATGGGGTCCTGCCGGGCAGGGGGCAGCCCACAGCCTGCGGCTCAGCGGTGGAAGCTGTGCTGCCATTTTGGCTGGGTGAGGGGCTCTGAGAGGGTGGGAAGGAGGCACGCAGAGAGAAAGGCACATCACCGTCGGGCATTTCAAAGAGGGCGTGTGGGGCTGGGAAACCAAGAGCTCTTACCACTGACCAAGGATTGGCTTTCTGCATAGGATCCCACAGTTATTCAACAGTGCCACTTTCCTGAGGAGATGTAAGACTTAAAAAAGAAAGAAAAGAAAAGAAAGAAGAGCACATTGCCAATGCATATGTCCAATAAATGACTCAAATCCAGAAAATGTAAAAAAGAGAGGAAAACCTCCAAATCAAGAAAAAACAAATAATCCCATAAAAAATAAAACTTTGGCAAAAGACTTGGAAAGGCACTCTACAAAAGATAATGTCCAGCCATCCAATAAGTACATGAAAAGTTGCCAACGTTGTCAATCATTAGGGAAATGAAATTAAAACTAGAAAATTAAAACCATTATACTCCCAGCCAAAAGACTGAAATTAAAAAGGAACGATAACTCCAAGTGTTGGCAAGAACATGGAGCTACCAGGACTCTCATACATTGCTGGTGGGAGTGTTAATTAGTTCAACCCCTTGGACAACTCATGCCTCTATGCAATCCAGCAATTCCACTCATGGGTACTTACCCACGAGAAACGAAAGCAAATGACTGCCCAAGGACATGTTCTAAAATGGTCATGAAAGCTTATTCATAATAACCCAAAACCTAAAACAACTCTAGTGCCCATCTACTGTGGTAAGGATGAATAAATGGTGGTATGCTCATTCAAGGAAACACTATGTGGCAATGAAAAAGAATGAATCACAGACATGTGCAAGCGTGTGGATGGACCTCATAGACATGACGCTGAAGGAAAGAAGGTAGACAGAAATGAGCATATGCTGTGTGGTCCCATGCATATGTAGGACAAGGACAGATGATATTAACTCTGGGGATTCAAGTCTGAATAAGCTGTTACCTCAGGATAGATGACTGACAAGGAAGGGCACAAGAAAACTTCCGGGGCTGCTGCAATTGACCCAAGAGGTGTGTACACACACGTGAAAATCTATCATGTATACACATGTGAAAATCCATCAAGCTATATGTACACTTAACATTTGAGCACTTTGTACTAAAACATACTCCAGTAAAATGTTTTTAATCCCTCCAGATGAAGGTAGAGACTGGAGTGGAGAAGGTGAGAGGGGCAGGACCCTCTTGGGAGGCTTCTGCAACTTCACAGGTGAGGGAGGAAGCAGGTGCTGGCTGTGGCTGGGCCAGTCAAGTTGCAGGAGGCCCAAGGAAGGTGGCAGCTCTGGGGGCAGGCCGAGGAGGCTTCTGGGAGGACAAGACAAGGCAGGGGCACTTTGGGGCACTGAAGCATTTCAACACACCAAGATATCATCTAGAATGGGCACCCCTGCTACCCATTCCAACACTCTGAGCAGCCTCAGAGGGGGAGCTCCCCACCCTTGGAGGGGCTCTCTCATCAAGCCTATGCAGGAGCCCTTATTCTTCCTATTTTACAGATGAGCAAACTGAGACTCAGAGAGCTGAGTGATGGCACCAGGACCCCCATCTGAGAACCCACCCTGTCAATGATCATGTCACACCAGGAGTGGATGACCACTTGCCAGGAACAACTTGGCAAGGAGGCAGGAAGGGTGGGCCTACCGGGGGGGGGATGGAGCCAGCACAAGCTTGGGAATCTCATCCTCACAGGGCTGCCAGGAGTACTGATGGGCATCCAGAACTGGGAGTGGGCGGGTTGGATGACCACGGCAGTAACTCTGAACCTGGATGTGGAACAGGGGGAGCCTTACAAGGTGCTGGACACCGTCCTCAGGCCGCACTTACCCGCCCCCCAGGACTGTTATTATCCCCTTTTTCCAGATGAGGAGGTGGAAGCTTGGAGAGGTCAGCCAGGGAATGGCAAAGACCCTGGCCCGAGCTCAGCCAACCACACTTGACTCCACACCCTCCCCAGAGGGTCCTGGGGGCGGCGGGGTTGACTGCCCAGTGGATGGTGCAGAGATGACCAATTCCGAGAGCCCCAGAGAATGAAAAAGAGAGGAGAGAGAAAGAACCAGAGATGCAGAGAAACTAAGAAAAGCAGTGGAGAGGCAGGGCAGGGCTGGGGAGAGGAGAGACATCAGGGAGCATGCCAGAGAGAGGCAGGACGGCACCGAGGTGAGAGACGGAGCAGATGTTCACCTGCAGCTGTGAACTCGCGAGACAGCGCTGCTCACAGGCTTGGGCAGGTCCCTGCTACCGTCAGCTCCCGCCTGCCCTCCTGCCTGCCCTCCACCCCTCTGCCCACTCAGCCCCCAGCAGAGGCCCAGCAAGCTAGTCCAGGTGTCCAGGGGTATAAACGGGGGAAGGGTCAATAGAGGGCCAGGATGGAGTTTCCCAGGGAGACCCCCACCTGGACTGTGTGACCTTGAGCTTCAGTGTTCTCATCTGGGCAGTGGGCCACCAAGGACCCTGCTGATTCTGTTAGGCTCTGAGCCACCAAGGCTTGTCCCCTGCTCCCAGCCTCACTCCCACAAAGAAGCCACTCTGCAGCATTCCACCCCCTCACCCAGCCTCCCGCCTCCCAGTGGGAAGTGTGGCCCACTCCTCACCACCAACCTGGGGCCCTAGCCTTCCTCTCCAAAGGACAGGGACAAAGACTACCTGTGGCATCTCTGCCCCCTGGTGTCCTCCTGCTCTGCTCCCCCAAGGACGACATTTCCTGTGGGCTCTGGGGAGGAGAGAAGGGCCTTGTGACTTACTGGAGTGAATGATGCAGAGGTAGGGTGGGGAGGGCACCAGGGGATGTCCATCAGTGTCCTCGTCACCCCTCCTGGGACTGGTTGAGTCAAATCTTAAGCTCTGCACTTAAGAGCTGTGTCGCTGTGACCTCTGAGTTGCTCATCTCTAAGGTGGGGATGGAGTTGCCCATTTTGCATAGCTGGTGCGAGGACTGGCTGACCCTACAGGTGAGAATTCTGCCCAGCCCTGTGCCTAGCATTCCCTGGCATGATCATCTCTCCACAAATGAGAGGAGAGATGACTGCAAAGCTAAAAGGGACCTTAGAGAGTGCTGACTCCTCCCTTACTCACATCCAGAAGACAGAGGCCCTGGGAGAGCTGCTGGGAGGTGGGGTTACAGAGCCCTCAGGGCCAGGACGGGACAGTAGGCAAGTCTCTGTCTCCCAGGCCTGTGCTGCCTGGTCTGGGAGGGGGTGGGTAGCACAGAGGTCACCAAAAGTCACTCCAGCCTCTTTTGCAGATGCAGCAAATGCTTGCTCCATGATGACATCTGGAGATGCCAGGCAAGAGTGGGCATGGGAAGGCACACTCCAGGGCTCCAGAACAGAGGCTCTGTTGTTGAGGATGAAAGAACAGCCTTCCCAGGGCACCGGTGGGCACCTGCGGGGGGGTGCTACCAAGGTGGGACCCAGGCTGTGGGGTCAGAGGGCAAGGGGATGGAGGACTGAGGGCCAGGGCTCCCGAGCCCCTCTGCCCACTGTCCACTAAGGCCATCTCTTACTGGCAGAGGCTCTGGGCTATGACTGAGCTGTGACTACCACCTGCAGTGACATTTCTGATAGAATTCAAGAGGAACAGAGGAATGAAGGTCAAGGGAATCACAGATCCCTAAATCAGGCTGCACCTGAAGTCAGCAGCCCCCATGTGTCTTTAATGCCAGCCAAGCTGCCCTGTGGAGACCTGGCTCAGCCTCTGTCCAGCCTCAGACTGAGGAGGTGGGCACTGTTTACAGCCCCTGCTTAATTAAATCAATAAACCACCAATGCAAATCTGGCTGAGGGCCAGCTCTTTACAATGCACCGTGCTGAGGACAGGACTGAATTAACAGCTGCCGCAGAAGGACAGAGGAGGGGAGGAGAGACTGAGGAGGAAAGGCAGGAGAGGAGGCAGGCCAGCCTGTGAGGAGAGCCGGAAGCAGCCTGTGTGTCCAAGCCCCCAGCCTGCCTCTGGACCACATTATAACCCACCCCTGCAGCTCCCCCTAGCACCTTGTTCCCTCTCTCAGGCACTCTTGTCTCCCTCCTGCCAACAAGGCTGTAGGAAAAGCTCTGCTATCAGTCATTTACACCATAGTGAGAACTTGAAGCTAGACAAGACTGCAGAAATACCTTGACCCCACCTCAATTTGGGGATGAGGACACAGGTTCAGAGGGGCAAGTGCCCCAGGGAATCCCTCAGTAGCCAGGCTGAGAACTTCTGAGCTCCAGGC